>NC_083234.1:5983057-6298504 GCF_032191835.1 Heteronotia binoei
GGGAGAGGTGGAATGAAAGCAACTTTAACTTCACATGCATTCTCCAAGCAGCCAGCTGGCTTGGCTTAGAGAAGGGATTTAAAGAGGCAAATGCTTTCTCCAAGCTGGCTGATGGGGCGGTGCCACACAATAAGTGTGAAAGAGCCACGGTTTGGCCACCCCTGACCTAGAGAGACCTTAATGGGCTTTATTATTATTATTATTATTATTATTTAAAAAAAAACACCTTTATTAACAGATTGCTTGCCAGCCTGAATGACTCTCAATATGAGTTACATTTAAAAAAAAAAAAAATTAAAGCGATTGAGTACGTATTCCTCCCGCCTTAGACAGGCAGGAAAATCTTCCTGCCTGTTGACCCTCGGAGGGGTGAGAGACCCAAAGAGCAGGAGTCTTGCTGAAAATCCACGGAACGGAGATGGGATTATGTTGCTAAGGAGACACGAGCATTGCCATTTATTAATTCAAGAGTAGGTCAAGGGTTTGTCTCGATAACAGGAGCTCAACAGGAAGATTTCAAGGAGCCGCTTGTCTCTCGTAATCTATTATTTATGCACCACTTTGAAAGGCCAATGGAGCGACTTCGCACGCCCGCAGCCGCCCTGAACACATCCCGAGCAGAGAGTGGAGGCTGCGGGTAGCCTTGGGTGGACACAGAGTGGTGGCTACCTCATCCGAAGCCAGGACTCGCGTCTGGTCACTGGAATGGGGGGGAGGCACCCACAGGAAGGGCGAGTAGGGTTGCCAACTCTGGTTGGGAAACCCCTGCAGATTTGGGGGCGGAGCCTGGGGAGGGTGCAGTTTGTGAAAGGGGGGATCTCAGCAGGGGATAATGTTGTAGAGCCCAGCAGGGCTATTTTGGAGCACGAAATGCACAGGAACACAGTTCTGGCTGGCTTGGCATCAGGACGTGTGGCCTAATATGCAAATGAGTTCCTGCTGGACTTTTTCTACAAGAAAGCCATATGTGAAACAATGGTGGCATCAGAGGTGTGGCCTAATATGCTAATGAGTTCCTGCTGGACTTCTTCTACAAGAAAGCCATATGTGGAACAACGGTGGCATCAGGGTGTGTGGCCTAATATGCAAATGAGTTCCTGCTGGACTTTTTCTACAAGAAAGTCATATGCAGAACAACAATGACATCAGGGGATGTGGCCTAATATGCAAATGAGTTCCTGCTGGGCTTTTTTTCTACAAAAAAACCACATGTGGAACAACGGTGACATCAGGGGTGTGGCCTAATAGGCAAATGAGTTCCCACTGGGCTTTTTCAACAAGATAGCCATGTGTGAAACAATGGTGGCATCATGGGGTGTGGCCTAATATGCAAATTAGTTCCTGCTGGGGTTTTTTCTACAAGAAAGCCACATGTGGAACAACTGTGACATCAGGGGATGTGGCCTAATATGCAAATGAGTTCATGCTGGGCTTTTTCACCAAGAAAGCCACATGTGAAACAATGGTGGCATCAGGGGGTGTGGCCTAATATGCAATTGAAACCCTGGCGCCCGCCTTCTGAAACAGCCATTTAAGTCATGATCTCTGGAGAGCAGTTAGAATTCTGGGAAATCTCCAGGCCACACCTGGAGGGCAGCGATCCTGCATCAGGATGTTTGTGTGCAACTTCAAACGCGATCAAATTCATTATTTTCAAGGGTTCTGTTCTAAAATTCTGTCTGTTGCTTCTGGTATATCTTTATGATGTAGGGTGCCAACTCAGGGTTGGGAAATTCCTGGACATTTGGGGGTGGAGCCTGGAGAAGGCAGAGTTTGGAGAAGGGACGGATGGCATGGGACATCAGTTGGATACAATGAAGCTGCCATTTTCTCCATGGGAGCTGATACCTGTAGTGTGGAGATAAGTTGGAACAGAGTGACTTTGGTCTCCAGGCCCCACCTGGAGGCTGTAGCCAAAACAAAGGTCTGCAGCATGAAGAATACAAAACACAAACCACTGCTCCAGGCACAAGAAACAATATAGTAATCCCAGTAATTTTTTTTACAAGTACGCAATATACAAATGCAAAATTTAAAGTATGGACTACGGTGGGTGTATCCAGTTCACCATTTCAAATCTTCCTCAGGTCAAAGGATGAGTAGATGGACTCCAAAGAATTTATAGTCCTGTTTGTTGCTATCGACAGCCCCGTGGCGCAGAGTGTTAACGCTGCAGTACTGCAGTCCTAATCTCTGCTCAAGACCTGAGTTCGATCCCCGGTGGAAGCTGGGTTTTCAGGTAGCCGGCTCGAGGTTGACTCAGCCTTCCATCCTTCCGAGGTCAGTCAAATGAGTCCTCAGCTTGCTGGGGGGGAAAGCGTAGATGACTGAGGAAGGCAATGGCAAACCACCCCGTAAAAAGTCTGCCGTGAAATCGTTGTGAAAGCAACGTCACCCCAGAGTCAGAAATGACTGGTGCTTGCACAGGGGACCTCTCCTTTTCCTTGTTGCTATCACTTTGAAGTGGGAACTGTCAGCCCTGGGGCTATCCTCAATGAAAGAAGGCTTCCAGTGAGGTCAGAAAGCTGGCTTTATTGACAGATAGAAACAGCAGCAATACACATCTCCGCGCTGTCTCTGAGGAAAAATAAAGCAACCTTGAGACAGCGGCTTTTACTCCCTTCAGCAAGGGGAGAAACAGATAACTTCTGTTTCAATGGACAGAGTGAAGAAGGCACCAAGCACCCTCCCTTACCCCCCCCCCCCCTACTTGAAACACAGAGATACTTCAGCATTCAGGAATACAACAAGGGTAAGGCTCCTCGAAAGGATCAAGCCAGACTCCAAAGAACTTACCATCTTAGTAATTAGATCCAAGCGGGCAGCCGTGTGGGTCTGAAGCAGTTGAACAAAGCAGGAGTCAAGTTGCACCTTTAAGCACTGCGCTGGATTCCTCGTCTGATGAAGCATGCTGAAGAGCACACGAAAGCTTACGTTCTAAATAAAAATCGGTTGGTCTTCAAGGTGCAACTTGACTCCTGCATGGTTCATCTTAGTAACTGAAGTGGGGCCAAGCCAGACTCCAAGGAACTTGCAGCCTTATTTGCAAGAACTTACGTTTACGTGAGAATCACTGCAAACATTCACCAGTAGCCAAAGCCTACCATAATTATACAATAAATATCTTTATATTTGGCATTTGCATATTGTGTATTTGCAGGGGTCGCTTTGCAGAAAAATAGGTGGTGGAGCTCATTAGCATATCTCCCCCCCCCCACCAAAAGCAACCTGATGCAAGAAAAGAGAGAAGAAGAAGAAGAAGATATTGGATTTATATCCCGCCCTCCACTCCGAAAAGTCTCAGAGCGGCTCACAATCTCCTTTACCTTCCTCCCCCACAACAAACACCCTGTGAGGTGGGTGGGGCTGGAGAGGACTCTCACAGCAGCTGCCCCTTTCAAGGACAACCTCTGCCAGAGCTATGGCTGACCCAAGGCCATGCTAGCAAGTGGAGGAGTGGGGAATCAAACCCGGTTCTCCCAGATAAGAGTCCGCACACTTAACCACTACACCAAACTGACTCTCTCACTGGGAGAGTGAGGCCTGCTTGGGCTGGCTAGAGATCTAGCCAGTCCAAGCAGGCCTTGCTCACCTGAAGCTCTCCTTGGCCAGCCAAAAGGCCAGCAAGCCGCCCACAACCCAAAATCACATCAGAAGTGGGGGAAGTGTGATGTGGGCTTCTCCAGGGGCTAATGAGGGCTGCTGGGGGTGTGGCAAAGCCCCTGGTGGCTGGCTGGCTACCCACTCTCCTAATCCAGGGATTGTTATGCAGCTGCACCTACTATTCAATGGACAAGGTTGGTGGGGAGGAAGAGGGGGAACCCTCAGAAAGATTCAGGAGCTGCACTCCTGTGAGCTCCTGCTGAATTCAAGGCCTGCGAATTTGTAAAAAAAAAACACCTGACTATTACTATGTTGTTTCTTGTGCCTGGAGCAGAGGGTTTTTGTTCTGTACTCCCCACCTGGAGGCTGGCAGCCCATCTTTCCAGAGACCTGCCTGGAAGCAGATCACAAAGTTTTTAAAAGGTACCATCAAATCATTCAAGTCGCTTTTCAAAAGCAAGCCGTAGGAACAGAGAGTGCAACGATCTATTCAAAGCATAAAAACATCACAGGGCAATATTCAGAGGCCGAAAGCAATACTTATAAAAGAGATCTCAGGTCAGACGTGAACCATAAAACCAGCTAAGGACAGTAGAACCCCTCAGTGGAAAGCCTGAGGCAAAGAAATGTTTCGCTCTGGCACTAGGGGAGCTGCAAGGGAAAGGGTGTCCCAGAGGTTAGGTGCCACCTATGGAGAAAATAAACCATCTCTGGTTGCCACTTGCCTTACCTCTGCAAGAAGGGGACACAAGCAACAAGCATGGGGAGGAGCGCCTTAACTGAGGGGGCAGGAGGACAATTTTCCTATGCAAAAAGAAGAAGACTGCAGATTTATGCCCCGTGGCATAGAATGGTAAAGCTGCAGTACTGTGATCTGAACTCTCTGCTCACCACCTGAGTTCGATTCCGGCGGAAGCTGGATTCAGATAGCCGGCCCAAGGTTGACTCAGCCTTCCATCCTTCTGAGGTAGGTCAAATGAGTCCCCAGCTTGCTGGGGGGAAAGCATAAAAGACTGGAGAAGGCAATGGCAAACCACCCTGTAAAAAGTCTGCCGTGAAAACGTTGTGAAAGCAACGTCACCTCAGAGTCAGAAAACGACTGGTGCTTGCACAGGGGACCTTTCCTTTCCTTCTCTCTGAATCAGAGCCTCAGAGCGGCTTATGATCTGCTTTATCTCCTTCCCTCACAACAGACACCCTGTGAGGTGGGTGGGGCTGAGAGAGCTCTCCCAGAAGCTCCCCTTTCAAGGACAACTTCCACAAGAGCTATGGCTAAGGCCAATCCAGCAGGTGCAAGTGGAGGAGTGGGGAATCAAACCTGGTTCTCCCAGATAAGAGTATGCACTTAACCACTACACCAAACTGGCTTTTTAAATTCCAAAGAGCTGAATAAAAAGCAGTGTTGGAACTGTGCCATGGTCATTCTCAGCGCATAGTTTTTGTATCCAGGCAGCATGTGGAACGGTAAGCCAGAGATGAGGTGCATCTCCGAGGACATTTGAGGTATTTGGTGAACACGGTGGCCATGCTAGAAAACGCAAGCAGAAGGAGCATGGCTGCTTTGGTAGCCACTTTGGTAGAGACGCACGGCTGGTTTGCTCTGCATCTGGAGAAGAGCCCTGGGAAATCACAGGAGAGGTATCTCAGCCCACGTCCCAGCTGTGTCTGCTACCTCTTGTCAAACTCAGCGAGAGGCTGGCTGTCTCTTTGTGGAGCCAAAAAAATCAATGTTAAAACAGGACAGACGTAGGAAGAATGAAGGATAACACAGACCCTCACATGCCCCTCAGGCAGCTGAGTCACTCATCAAAAACATGTGCAGGGAAGCATGGACGCCGCCCTGCCCTGCCCTGTTCCCAGCACTGCAAACAGAACTTAGAGTGGGCCTCTGGGAGCATCCCGGGGGAAATAATCACCAAAAGACCCGGCAGAGCTACAACAAAGGGGTGAAGCAGAAGGCAGATAAACCATGCAGAGGGAGCCATCCATACCTGCAAACAAGGTGTGCGCAGGCAGTTGGCATGAATGTACTATGCACCCTAGGGCTGCCAATCTCCAGGTGGGCCCGGAGAGTCCCTGGAATTACAACAGAGATTAGTTCCCTGGGGGAGAGGGGGTAGCAGTTCCGGGAGGTGGACTCCAGGGCTTTTTTTGCAGCAGGAATTCCTTTGCATATTAGGCCACACCTCCCTGATGTAGCCAATCCTTCTGGAGCTTACAGCAGACCCTGTACAAAGAGCCCTGGAAGCTCCTGGAGGATTGGCTTCATCAGGGGGTGTGGCCTAATGTGCAAAGGAGCTCCTGCTACAAAAAAGCCCCGGTGGACTCTATGACAATTGTACCCTGTAGAGCTCACTCTCCTCCCCGAACTCCACCCTTCTCAGGATGTGCCTCTAAAATCTCCAGGAATTTTCCCAACCTGAAGTTGGAAACACTAGCGTGGGCCACATAGCCAAACCCTTGTAATGGAGAGCGGCAAAGAGCCGGTTGGAATGTCAACATTGCATGTGTGTGTGTTAACCGTGTGTGACCGCCTCTCCCCATATGAAACCCACCCACCCCTGGGCTCTGAGGTCTGCTGCTCAACGTCTTCTCATAGTCTCTGGTCCCAAGGACTCCTGGCTGGCTTCAACGAGAGCCAGGGCCTTTTTGGTCCAGGCCCCTACCTAGTGGAATGAGCTCCTGTGGGACTTATCAAGGTTTTTCAGGGCCTGTAAGACAGAACTCTGCCACTAGGCTTTATGTTAACCCAGTGGGTGTCCTCTGAAAGTCATTGCTTCCCCCAGCATTTTGCCATTATGGTGTTATGTTATACTGTTAGCCATCAGTCACATGCTGTTTACCACCTATGTCTGTAAGACTGTTTACTGTGGTGCTCCTGTTTTGTAATGTGTGTTTTTATAGTATTGTTTTAACCCCGTGGTGCAGAGTGGTAAAGCAGCAGTAGGGGAGGGACAGTGGCTCAGTGGTAGAGCATGTGCTTGGGAAGCAGAAGGTCCCAGGTTCAATCCCTGGTATCTCCAAAAAAGGACCCAGGCAAATAGGTGTGAAAAACCTCAGCTTGACACCCTGGAGAGCCGCTGCCAGTCTGAGAAGACAAGACTAACTTTGATGGACCAAAGGCCTGATTCAGTATAAGGCAGCTTCATATGTTCATATGTTCAGTACTGCAGTACTGTGATCTGAACTCTTTGCTCACGACCTGAGTACTATCCCAGCGAAAGCTGGCTCAGGTAGCCGGCCCGAGGTTGACTCAGCCTTCCATCCTTCCGAGGTCGGTCAAAGGAGTCCCCCGCTTGCTGGGGAGAAAGTGTAAAAGGCTGGGGAAGGCAATGGCAAACCACCCCGTAAAAAAATCTGCCATGAAAACATTGTGCAAGCAACGTCACCCCAGAGTCGGAAACGACTGGTGCTTGCACAGGGGACCTTTCCTTTCCTTTAACGCTGTTGTTTTATAGTTGTGAGCCACCCTGAGAATGCTTTTGGGATAGGGTGGGTTATAAAGCTAAAATTAAATTAAATTAAGTGCTGTCAAGTCACTTCTGACTTACAGCAACTCTATGAACTAATGACATCCTATCTTTAACTGCCCTGCTCAGGTCTTGCAAGCCGAGGGTTGGGGATTCCTTGACTGACTCCATCCATCTCATGTCAGCTCTTCCTCTCTTCTTGCTGCCTTCAACTTGTCTTTGCCAGTCCCCCTCATCTTCTCATATTATGACCGGTGGCTCAGTGGTAGAGCATCTGCTTGGTAAGCAGAAGGTCCCAGGTTCAATCCCCAGCATCTCCAACTGAAAAAGGGGTCCAGGCAAATAGGTGTGAAAAACCTCAGCTGGAGACCCTGGAGAGCCGCTGCCAGTCTGAGAAGACAATACTGACATTGATGGACCAAGGGTCTGATTCAATATGAGGCAGTTTCATATGTTCATGTCATTTTAGCTTCTCCTGAGATTTCGGGTTTGATCTGATCTAGAACCCACTTATTTGTCTTTGTGGTACTCCTGGTATCCATACAATTCTCCTCCAACACCACATCTCTTCCTGCCATCTTTCTTCATTGTCCAACGTTTGCATCAATACATCGTAATGAGGAATACCTTGATCTTGGTCTTCAGCAACTCTTCTTTAAACTTCAGGATCTTTTCTATTTATTTATTACGTTCAACTTATATCCCGCCCTCTCCGCAAGTGGATTCAGGGCGGCTCAAACATCATATCAATACAATTAAACAAATAAAATATATAAAACCATAATTTACATATTTCAATTTTTAAAACATATTTCAATTTTTAAAACCATTCTGTGGTGCTGCATCAGTACAGTATAGTATAGTATAGTATAGATTCTTCCGGGGTGCCCTTCCCAGTCTCCGTCTCCTTCTGATTTCTTGGTTCCTGCAGTCTCCTTCCTGGTTAATGACTTATCCAAGGAAGAGAAAATCTTGAACAATTTCAGTTTCTTCATCAACAGTCTAACAGTTGTGTAAAACCTCAACAGTCATAACTCTTGGCTTCTTGATGTTCAGCTGTGATCCTGCTTTGGCACTTTGAAACCTTCATCAGTAGCCACTTCTGCCAATAATGTGGTAAGAGAAGAAGAAGAATCGCAGATTTATACCCCGCCCTTCTCTCTGAATCAGAGACTCAGAGCGGCTTGCAATCTTCTTTATCTCCTTCCCCCACAACAGACACCCTGTGAAGTGGGAGGGGCTGAGAGGGCTCTCACAGCAGCTGCCCTTTCAAGGACAACTCCTACGAGAGCTATGGCTGACCCAAGGCCATTCCAGCAGGTGCATGTGGAGGAGTGGGCAGTCCATGTTCCTAACCACTACACCAAACTGGCTCAACACCAAAAAGGCAAAAATGTCAGTTGCTAGTTGACTGGTTTATTATTGAACAAAGTCCCAGTGCATTTCACCATGCAGGTGCAGGCTTCATTGGGGGAATCGATAAAAACATAAGTTTACGTTTAATACAATTAATAGAACGACCCCTTAATAATAATTTAAAAAACTATCACAAAAGCATTCAAAGGAATATTTATTTAAAATATTTATTTAAAAAAGAGAGCCAGTTTGGTGTAGTGGTGAAGAGTGCGGACTCTTATCTGGGAGAACCGGGTTTGATTCCCCACTCCTCCACTTGCAGCTGCTGGAATGGCCTTGGGTCAGCCACAGCTCTGGCAGAGCTGTCCTTTTTGGTGCAGTGGTGAAGTGTGCAGACTCTTATCTGGGAGAACCGGGTTTGATTCCCCACTCCTCCACTCACACCTGCTAGCATGGCCTTGGGCCAGCCATAGCTCTGGCAGAGGTTGTCCTTGAAAGGGCAGCTGCTGTGAGAGCCCTCTCAGCCCCACCCACCTCACAGGGTGTCTGTTGTGGGGGAGGGAGATAAAGGAAATTGTGAGTTGCTCTGAGACTCCTCAGAGTGGAGGGCGGGATATAAATCCAATATCTTCATCTACCTCACAGGGTGTCTGTTGGGGAGGAAGGGAAAGGAGATTGTGAGCCGCTCTGAGACTCTTCAGAGTGGAGGGCGGGATATAAATCCAATATCTTCATCTACCTTACAGAGTGTCTGTTGTGGCGGAGGAAGGGAAAGGAGATTGTGAGCCGCTCTGAGACTCTTCGGAGTGGAGGGCGGGATATAAATCCAATATCTTCATCTACCTCACAGGGTGTCTGTTGTGGGAGAGGAAGGGAAAGGAGATGGTGAGCTGCTCTGAGACTCTTCGGAGTGGAGGGCGGGATATAAATCCAATATCTTCATCTACCTCACAGGGTGTCTGTTGTGGGAGAGGAAGGGAAAGGAGATGGTGAGCTGCTCTGAGACTCTTCGGAGTGGAGGGCGGGATATAAATCCAATATCTTCATCTACCTCACAGGGTGTCTGTTGTGGGAGAGGAAGGGAAAGGAGATGGTGAGCCGCTCTGAGACTCTTCGGAGTGGAGGGCGGGATATAAATCCAGTATCTTCATCTACCTCACAGGGTGTCTGTTGTGGGGGAGGAAGGGAAAGGAGCTTGTGAGCCGCTCTGGGACTCTTCAGAGTGGAGGGCGGGATATAAATCCAATATCTTCTTATTATTTATTTATTTATTTATTTATTTATTTATTTATTTATTTATTTATATTTTTAGCTGATATCCCACTAAAAATGGTTACTCACTTAACCACTACCCCAACCTGGCTCTCTTTAAATCACTTCTCCAATAAAAAGCAACTGAAATGGTGGGTAAGCAACCGTTGCCGGATTAAACCCAGTGGAGGCCACTAGGCAGTCAAAAGCTCGAAGGCCCCTTTGCAAATTATCTCAGAGTTGGAGCACCAGACCCCCCACCCGTGGCCCCGCTGCCGCCTTCAGGCCCCTTCTCAAAAGCCCCTTTGACAACGCTGCAGGGGAGAGGCAGAGAGAGGCAAACTTGGCAATGACACCAGCAGCCGCCGCATCAGGCAACTCAGGCAAACAGCAGCTCAGTTGCTGGCTCTGCGTGCAGGCTGGGAGAGCAGCAAGCCGGGGGGAAGCAGGCCCAGGGACCCTAAAGGTGTGGGGGGCAATAGCCCAGTGCCTAGTTGGCCTAATTGTTAATCCAGCTCTGGAAGCGGCAGTAGCTCTCCTTCTCCACACTCTATGGCAGGGGTGGCCAAACTTGCTTAATGCCAGAGCCATATAGAATAAACATCAGATGTCTGAAAGTCACAAGACGTGAACGTCAGATGATTGACAGCTGCAAGGAAGGAAAAGAAGACAAATAGATGGGGTGGGGTGAGGGAAGGAGATGTGGAAGGAAAGCAACTTTAACTTTGAATGCATTCTCCAAGCCGCTGGCTGACTCGGCTTGGAGAAGTGATTTAAAGAGTCCAAAATGCCTTCTCCGAGTCAGCCAGCGGGGCGGTGGGGATTTCGAGAGCCTCACAATGTGGGTGAAAGAGCCACACGTGGCTCCCAAGCTGCAGTTTGGCTACCCCTGTTCTACAGCTTCTCCCTGGGCCAGCAGATTGGAGAGTCTCAAAAGGGTCATGCCCCAGACACAATACCTTCACTTGGTGGCCAGCATTTCCTTCCTGACACTCGTTTTCCCACCATGCCCTCATCCAACCAGGAAATCAGAGTTCAGGACTGTGAAATGAACCGTTTTGCAGTCAGGTTTCATTAGGCTCATCCTGACGCTGCTCACAAGGTTTTGTTTTTGAGGAGTCATGCAGCTCTCCCCTTTACATGGGAAAGATCAAATTCTGGGCTTGCCAGCAGAAGCAAAAGAAATAAAGGGAACAAATGTTGAGAAAGCGCAGCCCATCTGGGCCGAACGGCTGGTGGAGAGACAGACCAAGCTGTTGGATGCGAGCTCATGTCAAAGGCAATGAGGCAAGGATGCCATTGATGCTGGATCAAGGAAAGGAAGAAGAAAAAGATTTGGAAATTGGGTCAGTGCACCAGAGAACTCATGGGGTCTGTATGGTTCAATACTAAAAGAGGAGAAGCGCCCAGGGCCTGGAGAAGGGAGAGGGATATGGTTAATGTGTCTAGGGATGAGCCCAGACCAGCTCACAATTTAAAGTTCATGATGAATTTTTGCTGGTTTGCGGTTCGCGAAATGAAGCCTGTAGGAGGTCAACCGGCACAAACTTCCAAGCTGTTGGTGGAGGTTCCTGCTGGTTCCTGAATGGATATATTTCCAGACAGACGGTCTCCCTTCAAACAAAATATTTACCAAACTTTAAAGCGGTGGCAGGGGGGTCGGGGGAGCAGAATTCTCCAGCCTTGGAAATGCTGTTGTCAGTTTCAAACTGGTCATGCCTGTTTCACGAGGGTCCACACACACACACCATGTTTGCAGTCTTCCTTTTTTTGCACATAGCTTGCGCATCTTCTGCTGGGCAATAGTACATTGCACTTGTTCTTGCTAACAATAGGACTTTCTGATGTTGGATTGCTTCAATACAGCAGTCCCCGACCTTTTTGGCACCAGGGACTGTTTTTGTGGAAGATAATTTTTTCCACAAACTGGGGTGGGGGTGTTTCAGGATGATATAATTGTGGACTTTATTAGTTTGGTGTGGTATTAAGTGTGCGGACTCTTATCTAGGAGAACCAGGTTTGATTCCTCACTCCTCTACTTGAAGCTGCTGGAATGGCCTTGGGTCAGCCAGAGCGCTTGTAGGAGTTGTCCTTGGAAGGGCAGCTTCTGGCAGAGCTCTCTCAGCCCCATCCTCTGTTGTGGGAGAGGAAGGTAAAGGAGATTGTGAGCTGCTCTGAGACTCTGAAATTCAGAGTGGAGGGCAGGATATAAATTCAATCTCTTCATTGTCATCGTCTTCGTCTACTTCTTCTTTTTTATTATTATTATTTATTATTATTATTATTACTTCATTGTAATATATAATGAAATGATTATACAACTCACGACCCAGTTACTAACAGGCCATGGACCGGTACCGGTCCACAGCCTCTGCTTTAAAAGATGCTGCATCTTCACTTGCGTTTTGAAGTAACGTATACGTGGAGGAGTGCTCCGCTTGGTTTTTGCTTTTTTTGTTTTGTCTTTTTGTTTTCTAAATAAAGAAAGAAATGGCTCAGAGTTAGGCCTCAGCAGTGCAGAGCAGAGTGCAAGGGAGTGTCCAAAGCCCCCAGTGTTTGCAGGTCATGAGTGTGGGAAGGATTAAGAGTGTCACAGAGATGAGCCAGTGGTTGTGGCAGTGAGCACAACTAAGGCCCCACTCAAAAGGAAAAGTGCTGTTCATCAGGTGCAGCTTCTTCCAGCAGAGGGATACCCTGGGAAGGAAAGTGGTGCGGTAGGTTCACAGGAGGAGAAATTCACTGCCATAGGAGGCGGTGGTGGCTGCAAGCACAGACAGCTTCAAGAGGAGATTGGATAAACAGATGGAGCAGAGGTCCATTAGTGGCTGTTAGCCACAGTGTATTGATGGAACTCTCTGTCTGGGGCAGCAATGCTCTGTATGGGAGGGCTTCTGGTGTCCTGGCCCCTCTGATTGACCTCCTGATGGTGCCTGGGTTTTTCTAGCCACTGTGTGAGAGTGTTGGACTGGATGGGCCATTGGCCTGATTCAACATGGCTTCTCTTATGTTCTTATGTGACTCAGAGTGTTGGACTGGATGGGCCATTGGCCTGATCCAACAGGGCTTCTCTTATGTTCTTATGTGACACAGAGTGTTGGACTGGATGGGCCATTGGCCTGATCCAACAGGGCTTCTCTTATGTTCTTATTTGGTAGTCAACCACCTAAAAGTGAACAAATTGAAACAAAACCCTGACAAAACATAGGTAGTGGTGGTTGAGCAGGTCCATCAGTGGCTATCAGCCACAATGCATTGTTGGAACTCTCCTTCTGGGGCAGTGATGCTCTGTATTCTTGTGCTGTGGGTGGGGGGAGCAACAGTGTGAGGGCTTCTTGTGTGCTGGCCCCACTGATGGGCCTCCTGATGGCACCTGTTTGGAGTTTTATTTGGTCACTGTGTGATACAGAGTGTTGGACTGCATGGGCCATTGACCTGATCCAACATATCTTCTCTTATGTTCTTATTGGCTACAGCGTATTATTGGAACTCTCTGTCTGAGGCATGTGATGCTCTGTATTCTTGTGCTTTGGGGGGGGGCAGCAGTGGGAGGGCTTTTAGTGTCCTGGCCCCACTGATGGACCTCCTGATGGCACTTGTTTGGGGGGTTTTTTGGCCACTGTGTGACACAGAGTGTTGGACTGGATGGGTCATTGACCTGCTCCAACATGGCTTCTCTTACGTTCTTACGTTTTGCCAGTGGTGGGAGGGGCAAGTTCAGAGCTCCAGCCCTGTTCTCAGGAGAAAAGTGCATTGGAGGAATGTAACGTTGATTGGACAAAGGACCAGTGGGGAAAGGGTTAATCCAGGGGTGTCAAACTCATATGTCATGAGGGCCAGATCTGACAAATATGAGACCTTGTCTGGCCGGGCCATGTGTGTCATAAAATATAATGCCAATACACAATACAATTCACAATACAAGAACTCGTGGGCATTTGATGAAATTGCTGAGCAGTCAGGTTAAAACGGATAAAAGGAAGTCCTTCTTCACCCAAAGGGTGATTAACATGTGGAATTCACTGCCACAGGAGGTGGTGGCGGCCACAAGCATAGCCACCTTCAAGAGGGGTTTAGATAAAAATATGGAGCAGAGGTCCATCAGTGGCTATTAGCCACAGTGTGTGTGTATATATAAAAATTTTTGTCACTGTGTGACACAGTGTTGGACTGGATGGGCCGTTGGCCTGATCTAACATGGCTTCTCTGATGTTCTTATGTTCTTAATGCCAGGTAGTGGAGATATAAACTTTACAAAGGGCACAGACAAACACAATTAAGATTTTTTTTAAAAAAAAAACCTTAAACTAAAACATGCTTAAAACATTAGCACTTGCTGGTCTTAAAGATGCTTTTTTTGTATCTCTCCCATTAAATCCAGGGAACTGGGCAAAGGAAGCTCTGGATCTTTCCTTCCTTCCCCAGGGGACCAGGAGGGGGAGGAGCCTCAGCCAATAGAAGGAACAGAGGCTTGGCTCAGTAGTTCTGCTGTGCAATTCAAAGAACCTGGCAAATCAAGTTCTCCCCCCTTCCTTCCAAGGGAGGAGCCTCAGCCAATGGAGAAAATAGAGGCTTTGCTCTGTAACTCCTGTGCGATTGAGCAAGCCTAGCAAAGCAAGCTGTTCTGCAGAAGCATGCAAGAGAGAGGGAGAAGGAAGCAGATGATAGCTAGTTGCTCGGGGTGGTGGGGCTGATAGGAGCCCTCCGGGGGCCTGATTTGGCCCCTGGGCCACATGTTTGACACCCCAGGGTTAATCAGTCCCCTCCCGCTGACACTCCGTAGCCGTCAAGGGCGTCTGTGGCTTTAAAAGGAAACTGGGGAAGAGGCAGTAGAAGGAAGAGTCAGGAGGCGTTGTGTCATGAGGCTAGATAGGTCCTCCTCGTGCAAGAGTTTATTGCTTTTAGCCGAGGGGAAAGAGAATGTAACCCGTGGGACACTTTCTCCTTGGAAATTGTGAACATGTTGGCAGCTACAGCCTGTACAGAACACAGCTGGATTGCAAAAGCGGAGAGGGGCAGTTTGCTCAGATGAGAAGTTTCAGGACATAAACGTCTCTGCATACAGAGGAAATGTATATTAACAAACAAACAGTTTCCTTACAGTCTCCCCCGCTTTTGTGAGATGATTTGTCGGCATTCACAGGCACAAAATGGCCCATTTCCTTCTGGCACTTGGTAAAATCAGTGCTTTCTCCCCAAATGAATTTGTCATTTGTTAAGTGCTTTACCTGAAATGTTTGGACAAACGCATCTTGCAAAGTGAGCCTCTGTCTCCCTTCTGAGTTCTGCTGTTTGTCATCGATGGTCCCTGTTGTTAGGTTTGTCATCGAATATGCTTTCTGTTCCCCCCAGCGTGATGCTCGTTAAACAGGGGATAATTAACCACGTGCTGTCTGGGGTGAATTTGCAGATGAATAAAGCTGCTCAGAAATGCGTGCGATTCAAGATCACTCCCGTCGATCCATCATAATGCAACTAGCCTGGGTATATGACATTGCACATCACAACTGCACAGAAAGTATAACACAACCAGACAGTCTTCCTACTCCATTTGGCATTTCTGAGACGAGGCTGTTTGCTTTTGAGGGTCAGAGAACTCTGGGTATCTTCTGATTGTACTGCTCAGCTAGCTTTCTTGCAAATAAATAGGTATCACAACAATACATAACATAAGAATATAAGAGAAGCCATGTTGGATCAGGCCAACGGCCAATCCAGTCCAACACTCTGTGTCACACATTGGCCAAAAAACCCAAGTGCCATCAAGAGGTCCACCATTGGGGCTAGAAACCCATCCACTGTGCCCCCCACGTCAAACTCAAGAATACAGAGCGTCACTGCCCCAGACAGAGAGTTCCAACAATAAGCTGTGGCTAATAGCCACTGATGGACTTCTGCTCCATATGCTTATCCATTCCCCTCTTGAAGCTGGCTATGCTTGTAGCCACCACATCCTCCTGTGGCAGTGAATTCTATGTGTTAATCACCCTTTGGATGAAGAAGTACTTCCTTTTATCAGTTCTAACCCGACTACTCAGCAAATTCATTGAATACCATCTTTACACAAACGGACTGACCTCATAAAGGGTGTTCCTTGAACTTCTGAGAAACGTTTGTTTTTTCAGGGAGCCAGTTTGGTGTAGTGGTTAAGTGCGTGGACTCTTATCTGGGAGAACCAGGTTTGATTCCCCACTTCTCCACTTGCAGCTGCTGGCATGGCCTTGGGCCAGCCATAGCTCTGGCAGAGGTTGTCCTTGAAAGGGCAGCTGCTGTGAGAGCCGTCTCAGCCCCACCTACCTCACAGGGTGTCTGTTGTGGGGGGAGAAGATATAGGAGATTGTAAGCCGCTCCGAGTCTCTGATTCAGGGAGAAGGGGGGATATAAATCTGCAATTCGTCTTCTTCTTCTTCAGAGCATGTTAACTTGCAAACACTTTGCCTAAGGACAAGTGGCTCCCGTAAAGAGACGTAGCACTTCGGCAAGAAAGACAACAGTTTAAAAGGAAAACTCTGTACATTTTGCAGGATCAGTTTTACTTTCATCTATAAATGGCCATTTCTCAAGGACAGCTGCTCTTTTCTGTTCCCATAAAGAAAGAAAAGTGCTCTCCCTGGTGCTGAAGACATATAATCTCTTCTTGTTTGTGTGTGGGCGATAAAGAGAGAGATGGCTTGTTCCCTTTACAAGCTTTCCTCCTCAGCTGTAGAACCACCAGAACCCACAATCGTTCTTGGGGTTAAGCTGAAGGAGGCTTGTAGAATTTCTTTCCTTGGGGCAGTTTGTCCACTGACAGCGGGCAAAACCGTGCCTCAGATTAAACAAATTGTCTCCCCACTGGAGCACCTCACAGGGAGGATTGTCTCACTCAAACAGCGCACACAGCTTCAGGTATTATCATCATCATTGTCATCAGCATCGGCTACCCCGATGCAGCCAATCCTCCAAGAGTTTACAGTGTCAGTTTGGTGTAGTGGTTAAGTGTGCGGACTCTTATCTGGGAGAACCAGGTTTGATTCCCCAGTCCTCCACTTGCAGCTGCTGGAATGGCCATGGGTCAGCCGTAGCTTTCGTAAGAGTTGTTCTTGAAAGGGCAGCTTCTGGGAGAGCTCTCTCAGCCCCACCCACCTCACAGGGTGTCTGTTGTGGGGGGAGAAGATAAAGGAGATTGTAAGCCGCTCTGAGTCTCTGATTCAGAGAGAAGGGCGGGGTATAAATCTGCAGTCTTCTTCTCTTCGTACAGGGCCTATTGGAAGCTCCAGGAGGATTGGCTACATCAGGGGGTGTATGGCCTAATATGCAAAGGAGTTCCCGCT
This sequence comes from Heteronotia binoei, assembly GCF_032191835.1. NCBI lineage: Eukaryota > Metazoa > Chordata > Lepidosauria > Squamata > Gekkonidae > Heteronotia > Heteronotia binoei. Next base: position 6,000,048 of record NC_083234.1, read on the forward strand.
ACAAAAATAGCCTTGATTGTTGTTGCTGTTATATAAAGAATTCGACCAGCAACTAGGAGCTTCTTTTCTGAGATCTTGCATCTTGGGTATCACCTCCAAAGTTCCCCTTTCTCCTTTTTGGCCTTGGGTTTGATTCACCATCTCCAAGTGCATGCATTTGCACAGTTCCCCCCTCCAAACCGCTTTAGCCTCACTTCTCTCCATCCTCCCCTTCACATCTTCCTCTCCTGCCATCCCTCTATTGCCTCTCCACACTTGAAAGTTTGCATTCCGTTCTCCTGTCAGCAGAGTTTTGCCTTTTCCGTCTCCTTCTTCTGCTTTACCAGACCACTGTGGACTTGAATGGCGAATGAGCCAGAAGTGAAAGGCAAACTGAGAGTTTCAACAGAAACTGAAATGCAGCAAGCAGTAAGTCTTGCAGGGCAAAACATACAAGGCAGGACTGGGCAAGAACAGAGGGCAGGAGCTCAGCATTGGAGAGCCAGTTTGGTGTAGTGGTTAAGTATGCGGACTCTTATCTGGGAGAACCGGGTTTGATTCCCCACTCCTCCACTTGCAGCTGCTGGAATGGCCTTGGGTCAGCCAGAGCTCTCTTATCTGGGAGAACTGGGTTTGATTCCCCACTCCTCCTCTTGCACCTGCTGGCATGGGCTTGGGTCAGCCATAGCTCTCTTATCAAAGAGAACCGGGTTTGATTCCCCACTTCTCCACTTGCAGCTGCTGGAATGGCCTTGGGTCAGCCAGAGCTCTCTTATCTGGGAGAACTGGGTTTGATTCCCCACTCCTCCTCTTGCACCTGCTGGCAAGGCCTTGGGTCAGCCATAGCTCTCTTATCAGGGAGAACCGGGTTTGATTCACCACTTCTCCACTTGCAGCTGCTGGAATGGCCTTGGGTCAGCCAGAGCTCTCTTATCTGGGAGAACCGGGTTTGATTCCCCACTCCTCCACTTGCAGCTGCTGGAATGGCCTTGGGTCAGCCAGAGCTCTCTTATCTGGGAGAACTGGGTTTGATTCCCCACTCCTCCACTTGCAGCTGCTGGAATGGCCTTGGGTCAGCCATAACTCTGGCAGAGGTTGTCCTTGAAAGGGCAGCTGCTGGGAGAGCCTTCTCCAGCCCCACCCACCTCACAGGGTGTCTGTTGTGGGGGGAGAAGATAAAGGAGATTATGAGCAGCTCTGAGTCTCTGATTCAGAGAGGAGGGTGGGGTATAAATCTGTGGTCTTCTTTTCGTTCTCCTCCACTTGCAGCTGCTGGAAGGGCCTTGGGTCAGCCATAGCTCTCAAAGGAGTTGTCCTTGAAAGGGCAGCTGCTGTGAGAGCCCTCTCCAGCCCCCCCCCCCACCTCACAGGGTATCTGTTGTGGGGGAGGAAGGTAAAGGAGATTGTGAGCCGCTCTGAGACTCTTCGGAGTGGAGGGCGGGATATAAATCCAATATCTTCTTTTTGATACCAGCAAGACTTTCTTTCTTTTTCTTTTCTTTCTTTTTGTAGCAGGAGCTCCTTTGCATATTAGGCCACACACCCCTGATGTAGCCAATCCTCCAAGAGCTTACAGGGCTCTTCTTACAGGGCCTACTGTAAACTCTTGGATATTGGCTACATCAGGGGTGTGTGGCCTAATATGCAAAGGAGTTCTTGCTACAAAAAAGCTCTGGGTACCAGGCTCAGACGATCCAGAAGCTTCTTACCTGCTGCTTGCCAGCCACAGGGGCTGACGTGGCCCATTCCCTGTAGGTGAGATCCCAGTCTTGGAGCTCCCAGTGCCAAACACAGCAGAATCCCACCTGGGGAAAGGAAGATCCTGGCATTGCAAAGTCTAATGAATGAGCAAAACCAGAGTTGTGGCAGAGGTCTATCAAATTATTCATGGTGTGGGGGAAAGGGAATTCTTGTCCCACAATTCTAGCAAATGAGGCCACCCTGTGAAATTAGGTAGCTGTAGAACCGAGACAGACAACATAAAGTATGGTTTTACACAATGGGGGTAGTTGACTTGTGGAACTCACTGCCACAAGATGGGATGATGGCCATTGGTTTAGCTGGATTTAAAAGCTGGTTGGGCAGTTTTTTGTGGAGGACAGATCTATTGGGCATGACCTTTGGATTTGGAGGTAGAATGCCCCTGAATGCCATGGGCCGAGGAGCAGTCTCAAGGGGGACGGGTGTTGTCTAGAGGTCCTGTTTGCATGGCACCCTGGGACAGCTGGCTGGCCAGTGTTGAAAATAGGATGTTCTGCCACATTTAAAGTGGTTGTGGTTGTTTTTGTTATATTGGATTTATATCCCGCCTTCCACTCCGAATCGCAGCATCTCAGAGTAGCTCACAATCTTCTTTATCTTCCTCCCCCACAACAGACACTCTGTGAGGTGGGTGGGGCTGGAGAGGCCTCTCACAGCAGCTGCCCTTTCAAGGACAACCTCTGCCAGAGCTATGGCTGACCCAAGGCCATTCCAGCAGCTGCAAGCGGAGGAGTGGGGAATCAAACCCTGTTTTTCCAGATAAGAGTCCATGCACTTAACCACTACGTCAAACTGGCTCTCTGGGTTGGGAAGGCAGGTTCTGCAAGCTGTGGGGTGCAGACGTTGCCACCCAATGGAGCTTCCATGAGATGGTTTCACCACATGCCCATGTTCCAAGGGAAATCTTTTCCTCCACCACTTTCTGCAGCCTTGAGTGGTATACATGGCTTGGGATGAGGTTCTGTGGGCAAGGAATTAGATTGTCGCATCAAACTCCTGGAGAAACCACGATGCCATGCTGGCAGCTGGACTCAGACATTGCCATGTTTGATGGGAGTTGAATTCCATTCCCTGTGTCTTTTGCCCCTTCCTGTCTCTTTACACAGAGCCTTTTTTCAACAACGTTGCCAATCCGCTTGTCAATAGTGAAGTCTGCATAACGTAGCTAATCAATCAATATCATGTCTGCTATTCACACAGCTGTCATTCCTTCAATACTTTCCAAAAGCGTCTGACAGGGACAACAGAGGCACCCCTTCTCTCAATATATTCCTGTTTGCCAATCAAGTTCTGCAGGGAAAAGCTGAATCTGGGAGTTAAAAAGAAAACGATATCGCATGCAAGCCCAAAATAATTGCCTTCGGTTCTCCCCAACTCCTTTCTTCCCCTCTTTCCTGGTCTGAAACTCCAGTGAATTCTGTCCAGCCTCGCTTTCTTGCACTCCCCTGGGCCACACCTAAACCGCCAGTCTGCATATTTGCTTACTGTCACCTCATCTGCCAAAAGGAAATGTAAGACTGGTGATGTGAGGAGCTGAGAAGGTGGCTGAAGGGCTGTGGCTCAGTGGAAGAACCTCTGCTTTGCTGCCGAAGGTCCTAGGTTCAATCCTCAGCATCTCCAGCTAAAAGGATCAGGTAGCATGTGAAGGACCCTTGCGTGAGACTCCAAAAAGCCACTGCCAGTTTGAGTAGACCAGAGATCCTGGAGAACCGCTCCACTCTGAATAGACAATACTGACCTTGATGGGTGAATGGATGGTCTGGTTCCGTATAAGGCAGCTTCGTGCACATGAACATGCATGGCTTTTTTGTAGCAGGAGCTCCTTCGCATATTAGGCCACGCACCCCTGATGTGGCCAATCCTCCTGGAGCTTACAGTAGGCCCTGTACAAAGAGCCCTGTAAGCTCTTGGAGGATTAGCTACATGGGCGGATGTGGCTTAATATGCAAAGAAGCTCCTGCTACAAAAAAAAGCCCCGTATTCTTAGCTCCCAGACTTCCCTTGGCGGATGGCAGCATTTTTTTTTCAGAGTTAACAATGTTTATTTCAATATGAGCTTTTACAACAGGACAGGGAACTTCTCAAGAACTTCCCCAGGTTACCTGGGGTGACTTTCCCTCCTTCACCACTCTGCCCCAGGTCTCAGATTTCATGCCAACTGGGGACTCTAAACAGTGGCTTCGCTTCTAGGTGCGAGAAATACAGCGCTTGGTTTGAGATACCAGGAACCATACCCAGAGACTCTGAACCGTGCTCAGTTGGCCCAGAGGTGCTCAGAGAACTCGACATCTAGGCTGAGGGGTTTCGTCCAGAAGATAAAGGACTTAGCAGGTGTCAGGATGGTGTGGAATTGTTTTCTGTTGCCCCAGAAGGTAGGACCAGAACCAATGGGTTGAAATTAAATCAGAAGAGTTTCCGGCTCAACATTAGGAAGAACTTCCTGACCGTTAGAGCTATTCCTCAGTGGAACAGGCTTCCTCGGGAGGTGGTGGGCTCTCCTTCCTTGGAGGTTTTCAAACAGAGGCTAAATGGCCATCTGACAACAATGCTGATCCTGTGAACTTAGGGGGGGGAAGTATTTGTGAATTTCCTGCATTGTGCAGGGGGTTGAATTAGATGACCCTGGAGGTCCCTTCCAACTCTATGATTCCATTATTCTATTGGGCGCTACTCACTTTAAACAGAATGAAACAGCAACACAAGGAGGGTGGGGGGGTGTTCAAAGGCTGCCCTGATATCATTTCAATTCTATACACTGGGAAGGCAAAGGGAAGTGGATGCTGCAATAGCAGAATTTGGTGTGGAGTGATTTGCAGCATTGATGTTTAGACATTTTATTTTTGGCAATGAGTGGACTGGACCATGGGAGAAGGCAGTTGTGTGATCAAGAGCTATGACCAGCAGCAAGGTGGTGGTCTTGTCTTCCCAGAGGAAGGGGCTGATCCAGAAAGCGCTGAGCTTGTGGCCCAGCAGGTATTGAACATCTCCCTGCCCATCAGCCTAAGGGAGACTGGCAGCCTGTTTCAGGAGATCCAAAATACCATCAGCCAGCTAGCCGGAGTGGATGTTATCTTTAATAGCACCACAGAAGATCTGACACATGCCAGGGATCTGAGGGTGACCTTGACCAAGCTGCACTCAACTAGAAGACCACCTGCAAAATTCATGCTGGGAAATCAAGAACTACACCAAGCTGTGTTAAGAATGTAAGAGAAGCCATGTTAGATCAGGCCAATGGCCCATCCAGTCCAACACTCTGTGTCACATAGTGGCCAAAACCCCCAAGTGCCATCAAAAGGTCCACCAGTGGGGCTAGAAGCCCTGCCACTGTGCTCCCCCAGCATAGGAATACAGAGCATCACTGCCCCAGACAGAGAGTTCCAACATTAAGCTGTGGCTAATAGCCACTGATGGACCTCTGCTCCATATGCTTATCCATTCCCCTCTTGAAGCTGTCTATGCTTGTAGCCGCCACCACCTCCTGAGGAAGTGAATTCCATCACCCTTTGGGTGAAGAAGTATTTCCTTTTATCAGTTCTAACCTTTTATCAGATTTTCCCTGTTATTATATATGTAGCAGGGAGAATCTGAACTCAACCCCCTGCTCTGCCATTGAGCTTATTAGGTGATCCAGAACAGTCAGACCCTGTCAGCCTAACATCCCTCAGAGCACTGTTTTGAGATTTTCTTTCCTGACTCAGAGGTTGCATTTATTTATTTGTTTTAGAAAAACAGCCAGGGAACAGAATAGAGGAGGGGGCAAATGGGTTATACAACGCAATTACACTTGTCAATGACAGTAGCGTAGTACATAATTTATAGGTCAGAGAATAAATTCCCCTTTCATCGCCCTTCATTTTGCATTCATCAGTTGTGTTTTGTTTAAGTAAATGGCTACTCCACATTTGTGCTGAAGCAAGATAAGCTTTTCCTAATTTTTATTGTTTAAATTATGTTCTTATTTCTTCTTTATATTAGTTTTTGTAGGCATAATATATCAGCATTTTGAGTTTGTTTCAGTAGATTGAAGATTTCCATGCATTTTCAAGGAGAATTCAGTCCATCGATATTTATTGATTTTTTTAGTTTATCCATTTTGCCCTGATGGTGTTGACACATCCAACTTACCTTGTCTATGCTTGTTTCTTCTTCAGTTTTTGATCTGTGAACTTTGCTTTAAGCTACTAGCAGATTGCTTTAAATTACTTGGAGATTCTCCTTCTATGTAAGTCCTTTACTTGCAGTGCTTTGGCCAGTTGCTTGGCTTGTTCCTCTGTTGCAATTGTTTTTCCTTCTTTTGGTTTAAATACCTCTGTTGCAAATGATATTTTTCCAACAATATTTTATTTCTTTCCTTTGTAAAATCTGTCTCAAAAAGTCAAAGCTTTTTATTTTCTTTTTGTTGGTAAATCCTGAAAGATCTGCACTTCTTTTCCCACAAGCTTGAATAGTGTTTCCTTTTGGTTCTTTAGTATTGTGTCTCATATTTTCTTGTAGGTGAATCAAATCAGAATATCTCAAGGTAGCTTATTCTTGAATGCAAATCTTGAATTCACTCTAAAAATTGGTCATTGTCAGGATAGTCTTTCTCTGCCTTCAAATAAATTTGAAGTAAATCACAAAAAGCTTCCTCTCGCCTGCCAAATTCAATTTCCCAAAATCATCTGGGATTCCTCTAAATCTTCTGGAATTCCTCCACAGATTATTAGATCTGCATTGAATTTTCAGTATATCAATTCTTTGTTCTGCCTTCTCAATCCAAAGTTCTTCCTTTTCTAAATGTGTGTCATTAACTTTTTGCTTCTCTTTTATTTTTATAATTTCTTGTGTTTGTTCCAGTAATTTTAAATTAGTTTCTGATAATCCATACCATATCTCTTGACACACTTGAATGTTCTTTTGGGTTCTTTCCTCAGATTCTTCAATATTTCTCCGAATACTCTGGAAATTATTTAAAGTTCTTTTCTCTGAATCTTGAATGGTCTTTTTTCTTTCTTCAAATTGTTGCATTTGGAGTACCAATGTTCATGATTATTTCCCCATCATTTCTCTGGTCCTCATCTGTTTCATCTGTACTCCTTTTTCTTTGTTTCTTTGATGTGTTCCTGTTACCATTTTCCTTTTCTGTCCTCTATTTTTAAAAAATATTGTACACATGTTCCATGTATCAAAAGCATAACAATAGAAATTTATACTATTTTATTAAATCAACAAAAGTATAAGTCCATTAGAATAAAAATTATATTTTTACAGTTTTTTATAAAAAGAATTAAATGTAGCAAGTAATGGCAGCTCTAAATAGATAAAGTATAGATGAGAAAGGTAGCTTATCATTTAATCATTCTAAGCTTTTATTTTTAATTATTTATTTTATTTTTGTCAATTTATATTCCGCCCTTTCCCAGAAATGGGCTCTGGGTGGATAACAACATAATAATATGACAATTAAAACTTACAATTAAAATCAGAACAGTATAAAACAGTACAATAAATTATCAGCAAGTTATAAGCAAATTATAGATGGCGACTCAGTTGGGCACATGCTGGTCTGAAATACCATAATTGAGAATAGTAAGATGGTGTCGCAGCAGAGATGGTATCATAGCAAACTTCAATCTATCACAGCAAACACTAATTAAGCCACAAACATCAATCTATCACCAACAAAATTATTTTTTCCATTAAAATTATAATATAGCAAAGCAGGGAAGAGTGGTGATAAATGGAAAGGGGGCAAAAGGAGAGAGGGAAAAGGAGGATGAGCAACATGAAGAAGAAGAAGATATTAGATTATACTGGAGAGCCAGGTTGGTGTAGTGGTTAAGTGCGCGGACTCTTATCTGGGAGAACCGGGTTTGATTCCCCACTCCTCCACTTGCAGCTGCTGGAATGGCCTTGGGTCAGCCATAGCTCTGGCAGAGGCTGTCCTTGGAAGGGCAGCTGCTGTGAGAGTCCTCTCAGCCCCACCCACCTCACAGGGTGTCTGTTGTGCGGGAGGGAGGGAAAGGAGATTGTGAGCCGCTCTGAGACTCTGAGTGGAGGGCAGAATATAAATCCAAGGTCTTCTTCTAGATTTATATCCCGTCTTCCATTCTACATCTCAGAGTCTCAGGGCGGCTCACAATCTCCTTTATCTTCCTCCCCAACAACAGACACCCTGTGAGGTGGGTGGGGCTGAGAGGACTCTTACAACAGCTGCCCTTTCAAGGATAACCTCTGCCAGAGTTATGGCTGACCCAAGATCATTCCAGCAGCTATTATTATTATTTTATTATTTATTTGATTTATATCCCGCCCTACCCCACCGAGGCGGGCTGCAGGTGGAGGAGTGGGGAATCAAACCCGGTTCTCCCAGATAAGAGTCTGCACACTTAAACATTACACCAAACTGGCTCTCAAGAAACTGGGTGTGTGTGGGGGGGGGGGCGGGCGGACTGCTGCTTTCTCTAATTTCTTGTTGTAAGATTTGCTTCCTGGTACACTGATCCATCTAAGGTCTTCAGAACCTCCCCCCCCCCCCCCCCACACACAATGTTTTAGTGTTTTTACATTCTGAGAAATTTCACATGTCCAAATAGGAAAATATATAACAGAGGAAAATAAATAAATCTTGTCTGTCTGATGAACTGACTGTCCGGCAAAACTGAGTTTTATTAATCTTCACTGCCTCAGGTCACAGCCAAAACACTGACACTTCAAATAAATGTCTTTCATCAAAGATTAAAAAAATAAAGATAAGAAAAAGAAAAAATGAAAATAACAAATTATACACCCCACAGAGTAAATAATATTTTAAAAGAGGCTTCCTCAGGAGGTGGTGGGCTCTCCTTCCCTGGAGGTTTTTAAACAGAGGCTAGATGGCCCTCTGACAGCAATTAAGATCTTGTGAATTTAAGGGGAGGCAGTTGTGAGTTTTCTGCATTGTGTAGGGGGTTGGACTAGATGACCCTGGAGGTAACCTTCCAGCTCTATGATTCTATGATACTAGTATTTGTGCCTTTCTACCAAAATAAAATTCTATAGAACTCGTCACGAAAATGTTTTGCTGAATAAACTGCTATTAAAGATCAAATTTTATCAGAAGCCTCACTCCAAAAGCTATAAGTTTTCAAAGAGGATCCCTGTTACCACTATAAATTGGAAGCTGACTTCAAACACTGCTGGAAGGCCACCCATCTTTTCAATTACAATCATAGTTCCGGGAGTCCAAAAACATCCAAAATATTGTAGTTCCAGGAGTCCAAAATATGGCAAAGGTTACTGAAACCGGATTTGTTTAGAAAAGAAAAGAATAAAAAGAAAAAAGATGGGTTGGAGGTCAGTTGACCTTATTGGCACAAAGCCCTCCTAATCTCAACTGCCTTTGATATTTCCAGAACCCAAGTGGAAACTTGACTTTGCAAGGCGCCTTGTGGGTTCACCAGTCAGTTGGGTCTCCCCCATGGAGGAGAGGTAAGAAAAGAGAAGAAAATCCCCTCCTTTCCTGGTGTTTTTGCCCCAGTGAGAAAGGACTGAAGCTTTTAAAAGTGCTCCTCATAGGGTCACAGTGTTCCCTGGATGTCTCTGAGGATGGTAGTATTTCAAAAATGAGTTTACATCAGTGGCATACCCCTGCTGCACTCTTTGATGCCTTAAAATTGTCAGTAAAGTCCACAAAGTCTTTTAAAGTTCTGTTCTAATAGCAGGATTCCAACATGTAGCTTTGAGTCTGAAAAGTTCACCAAGGTTTGAAGTGAGCCATCCTCAGTAGAAGATATTGGGTTTATATCCTGCCCTGTACTCTGAATCTCAGAGTCTCAGAGCGGTCACAATCTCCTCTGCCTTCTCCCACACACACAACAGACACCCTATGAGGTAGGTGGAGCTGAGAGAGCTTTTTACAGCAGCTGCCCTTTCAAGGACAACTCCTGTGAAAGCTCTGGCTGACCCAAGGCCATTACAGCAGGTGCAAGTGGAGGAGTGGGGAATCAAACCCAGTTCTCCCAGATAAGAGTCTGCACCAAACTGGCTCTCCAGTTTGAATAGAGACAGAATGGCTGCCTAACCTGAGGGGAAAAGGAAAGCTCCCCAGTCGATTTCGACTCTGGGGTGACGCTACTTTCATGTTTTTATGGCAGACCTTTTTACAGGGTGGTTTGCAATTGCCTTCCCCTGTCATTACACCTTTCCCCCAGCAAGCTGGGTCCTCATTTGACCAACCTCGGAAGGATGGAAGGCTGAGTCAACCTGGAGCCAGCTACCTGAACCAGCTTCCATAGGGATCGAACTCAGGTCGTGAGCAGAGGGCTCCAACTGCAGTACTGCAGCTTTACCACTCTGCACCATGGGGCTCTTTTCCTGGGGGGGGTGCGCAACCTGAGAGGGGGGTGCAAATCCCCTGGACAGATGCACGGATCCATAGATACCCCACAGAATGAAAGGGGTGACAGACTCCCTCACCAAGAACATGGTTTGCCTGGACCCTAGATCAAAAGGCCTTTTTTCCGTTTCGACGTAAGGGGTAATTTCTGTCTGTAGACAGGATTATGAGAACCTCACACTCCCAGTTTCCCAAATCCAATTGCGATTCTCAAATCACTTGCCATTATGTGCTTTTCTGCAGTGTTATGAAAATTTGCTTTTTCAATTATGAGGGATGATTGAGGGGGGAGCCATTTCACTTTTGTCAAAGTAACACGGGGATATCCAATTAGCATAAACCTTTTTCTAAATCGTTTTGTTTACTGGAGGGTTCTAATCAGCGCTTAATCTCTTCTAGAGCCAGGCTTAGATAAAGGCTTAATCAAACGGGGGCTAGGAAAAAACAGCGCAGCTACGGAAGCTTGAGAAACTGGGAGGGGGGAGGATGGAGAGCATTTTGTTTGCACAATCGAAGAGATTTATGTTGGGAAATAATCTTTTTCCTGTACTTCTGGCCATGTTAAACTGTGTTGGGTGCTTTCCACTAAAGAAGTATCCGGTGAATACTATTTTATGTTTGTGTGTGTGCAGTAGGAAGGGACCTCAAGGGTCATCCAGTCCAACCCCCTGTACAATATAGGAAATTTACAACTACCCCCTCCCATCTTTCAGTGTGACTCCTGTTATATAGCTTAAAAAAGGTAGTCCCCTGTGCAAGCACCAGTTGTTTCCGACTCTGAGGTGACATTGCTTTCACAACGTTTTCACAGCAGACTTTTGAGGGGGTGGTTTGCCATTGCCTTCCCCAGTCATCTCCACTTCCCCCCCCCCCCAGCAAGCTGGGTCCTCATTTGACCAACCTCGGAAGGATGGAAGGCTGAGTCAACCTGGAGTCGGCTACCTGAAAACCCAGCTTCCACCGGGGATCGAACTCAGGTCGTAAGCAGAGCTTAGGACGGCATTACTGCAGCGTTACCACTCTGCGCCACAGGGCTCTTGAAGGAAAGATCCCCTGTGCAAGCACCAGTTATTTCCGACTCTGAGGTGACGTTGCTTTCACAACGTTTTCATGGCAGACTTTTTACGGGGGTGGTTTGCCATTGCCTTCCCCAGTCATCTACACTTTCTCCCCAGCAAGCTGGGTACTCATTTTACCAACCTCGGTAGGATGGAAGGCTGAGTCAACCTGGAGCTGGCTACCTGAACCAGCTTCCACCAGGATCGAACTCAGGTCGTGAGCAGAGAGCTTGGACTGCAGTACTGCAGCTTTACCACTCTGCGCCACGGGGCTCTTCTATGCCTGGAAGGAGGCAACAAACCTCCAGGGTCCCTGGGCCAACCTGGCCTGGAGGGAAATGCTATCCTGACCCCAAAGTGAAGATCAGCATTACCCTGGGCATTACCCTGGGCATGAATTAACTTGGTCTTTAAGAATCTTTTTTAGCTCCTTCCCAGCCTCAGTCTGCTTCTGATTTCTTGGCTGCAGCTTCCCTTTGGGTCGATGATGAAGCCAAGAATAGAACATCTTGAGCAGCGTCAATTTCTTCATCGTCAGCCTAAAAGTTACTTTTGTCTTCTTGATGTTTAATTGTAATCTTGCTTTGGCACTTTCTGCTTTAACTTTCATTAGTAGTCATCCCAGGTCTCCCCTGTTTTCTGCCAGTTATGTGGTATCCAATGTTCCCTTGATGCTGCATAGTCTTGTGAGCAAAAATTCTATTTTGTGAGCTACTGGCACTAAAGTTGTGAGCTACTGCATACAATTAGTGTGCTCTGGGGTCATCCTTCCTGAGCTAAGACAGAAATGTGTGAGCTGGAGGCTAAAAATCTGTGAGCTAGCTCACGCTAACTCAGCTTAGAGGGAACACTGGTGGTATCATCGGCATATCACAACCTTCCTCCCACCAGTTCCAATATGTGGATCTATTTTTTCCAACTCTGTGGAAATGTCATTCCACTTCAATCCAAATATCTCACAATTGGTCTTTCTTCTTAATTTTTGAGGAGAGTTTTTTTTTTAAAAGCTGCTGTGTTTTTAAGGCAGCCACCACAAATATTAATTTAAGAAAGCTTTGCAATAAAAAGAACCTCTGGTGTCACTAGGGCTGCCAGCCTCCAGGTAGGGCCTGGAGATAACCTGGATTTTTAATTGATCTTCAGCCTACAAAGATAAGTTCTCTTGGAGAAAATGGCTGCTTTGGAGGGTGGACTCCATAACATTGTACCATGCTGAGTTCTCTCCCGTCCCCAACCCTGCTCTCTTTAGGCTCCAACCCCCAAATTTCCAGGTATTTCTCAACCCAGAGTTGGCAACCATGGGCATCACCAATCCTTTACACTATTGGACAAAATCTGACCATTGTTTGAGGGAGGGAGCAACTCAGAATGAAATATCCTTACTTAGTGGCTCAATTTATTGTAGGGCTGCCAACCAGCAAGTGGGCAAAAAATATACCAAAGGATATTAGGAAAGGAAAGGTCCCCTGTGCAAGCACCAGTCGTTTCCGACTCTGGGGTGATGTTGCTTGCACAACGTTTTCACAGCAGTCTTTTTACGGAGTGGTTTGCCCTTGCCTTCCCCAGTCTCTACACTTTCCCCCAGCAAGCTGGGGACTCATTTGACCGACCTCGGAAGGATGGAAGGCTGAGTCGACCTCGAGCCGGCTACCTGAAAACCCAGCTTCCGCCAGGGATCGAACTCAGGTCATGAGCAGAGCTTAGGATTGCAGTAGTGCAGCTTTAACAAGCCACGGGGTTCTTTAAAAAGGTGCTAACAGACACTAAATCATTCAGCCATTCAATACTTATTCCAAATATCAAAATCACAGTTCAAATCATCAGTTACAGTTCACAGTTGTGCAAATTATCTTCAAAAAGTGTATGATAATTTACATATAAGTAGTCCTGTATGCTGAGCAATAAAGAACCACAAACCCAATAAATCCAAAAGTCTCAAAAGCATCCCAAATGCACGTTCCAGCAATCACTTTAGAAAACTCCACAGCCTTTTTTGGATATGTTTTTGAGTCTAATTGAATTATCAAAAAGGATTTCTGGAGACTTTGAGACCCCTACAGGGGCTGTGGATTTTCCTAAAGAAATTATATGGGATGTACTTCAGAACTCTTTGAAGCCTCAGCAGAAGAAAAATGGAGTGGTTCTTTATTGCTTAGCATATGAAACTAAACAGGTAAAGGTAGTCCCCTGTGCAAGCACCAGTCGTTTCCGACTCTGGGGTGACATTGATTTCACAAGGTTTTCACAGCAGACTTTTTACGGGGTGGTTTGCCATTGCCTTCCTCAGTCATCTACACTTTCCCTCCAGCAAGCTGGGGACTCCCTTTACCGACCTCGGAAGGATGGATGGCTGAGTCAGTCTGGAGCCAGCTACCTGAACCAGCTTTCTCTGGGATCCAACTCAAGACGTGAGCAGAGGGCTCTGACTGCAGTACTGCAGCTTTACCACTCTGCGCCACGGGGCTCTTCATACAGAACTACTTATATGTAAATTATCATACACTTTTTGAATGTATTTTGCACAACTGTGAACTGTAACTTATGACTTGAACTGTGAGTTTGATAACTGGAATAAGTATTGAATGGTTGCATGATTTAGTGTGTTGTTAGTAATTAGAGGTTACAGTACGTTTTGGTATATTTTTGCACACTTTTACGTAGCCTTCTCCCCAGTTGCTTCACCTGCAGCTGGGGACTGGAGAGCTCCCAGAATTACAATCTCCAGACTATGTGGCTTATATATTTATTTAAAATGTTTATTCCGCTTCTCCTCTGAGAAACCTCTGTTATGGAAGATAGCCTGCATCGCATTGTACCATACCAAATTCCCTCTACTCCCAAACCCCAGTCTCCCAGGTTCCATACCAAATTCCCTCTTCCCCCTAAACCCCAGTCTCCCAGGCTCCATCTCCAGGTATTTCTGAAGCCAAAGTTGGCAATGCTGGCTCATCCCAACAGGGAAGGAGGTCAGAGGAAGATTGGTTGCAACTTGCAGCAACCAACTAGCTTCTCAGGTAAGGTAGTCCCCTATGCAAGCACCAGCCGTTTCCGACTCTGGGGTGACGTCGCATCACAATGTTTTCACAGCAGACTATTTACGGGGTGGTTTGCCATTGCCTTCCCCAGTCATCTACACTTCTCCCCAGCAAGCTGTGGAATCATTTTACCAACCTTGGAAGAAGGGAAGGCTGAGTCAACCTTGAGCCAGCTACCTAAACCCAGCTTAAGAACATAAGAGAAGCCATATTGGATCAGGCCAATGGCTCATCCAGTCCAACACTCTGTGTCACATAAGAACATAAGAGAAGCCATATTGGATCAGCCCAATGGCTCATCCAGTCCAACACTCTGTGTCACACAGTGACCAAACAAACCAAGTGTCATCAGGAGGTCCACCAGTGAGGCTAGAAGCCCTCCCACTGTGCTCCCCCCAAGCACCAAGAATACAGAGCATCACTGCCCCAGACAGAGAGTTCCAACAATAGGCTGTGGCTAAGAGCCACTGAAGAGCCCCGTGGCGCAGAGTGGTAAAGCTGCAGTACTGCAGTCGGAGCCCTCTGCTCACGTTCTGAGTTCGATCCCAGAGAAAGCTGGTTCAGGTAGCCGGCTCCAGGTTGACTCAGCCTTCCATCCTTCCAATGTTGGTAAAAGGAGTACCCAGCTTGCTGGAGGGAAAGTGTAGATGACTGGGGAAGGCAATGGCAAACCACCCCATTAAAAAGTCTGCCATAAAAACGTTGTGAAAGCAACGTCACCCCAGAGTTGAAAACGACTGGTGCTTGCACAGGGGACTACCTTGACCTTTTTTAATAGCCACTGATGGACCTCTGCTCCAAATGCTTATCCAATCCCCTTTTGAAGCTGAAGCAATCCACTGGGATCGAACTCAAGTAATGAGCAGAGAGTTTGGACTGCAGTGCTGCAGCTTTACCACTCTGCACCACGAGGCTCCTTGCTTCCCAGAGGCACCTGCTATTCTTTGGGAGGTTCTTGGCTTTTTCAAAAGTACCCCTTGGAGCTATTCAAATAAATCCACAGCTGTTAAGAAATGTCACACGCAGAAGACTATAATCTGCCAAAAGGCCGACTTGGAAAGAGGGGCCAACGCATCATCACTCAAGCTGAAAGCCCTTGACTGGAGATTGCGGGGTGGGGGGTAAAGAGAGGGGCCTTTGCTCATCACATGTGCGACACAAAAGGGTGCCTTTCCAGCAGGCTGTAGTTTTGGATGTGGTTCACGTTGTTGTTATCTCCCCATGAGACTGATTATCGATTCAAAGGGAATTCGCTGGGGGAAAAAATGCTAAGCTTCTTGGTGTTAAATTTAAGAGTAGTTCAGTTCAAGAGCAGAAAATGATAGCTTAGAGATGCCATCTTTAGGATCAGCGTCGGTTAGCGCAGGTGCCGGCAAGCTTTCAAGCTTCACAGGTGTCTTCAGTCTCTGGTTTCCCAGCTGTGTGACCTGACGCTCCGCTCTCCTATCGCTGTGACTCCTTTCTCTGTTCAACCTATTTTGCCTTTTCCTCTGACCCCCTCTGATTTCTCCAGTTATAAGCCAACTGAGAAAGGCTTGTGTTACTTCAGAATTTGGGACCAATCTATATGTTCCAGGGGCACAGCACAGGACACTGCTGTTGATGGCAGAGGGAAAATCCCTTGGCAGAAATCAAAATTCCCTAGATGTGGAAATCCAGCATGTTGGGGGGAGAGAGGTTTTGCCACTGAGCCACACCTCTTCCCCAAGTTCAACTTCTTTACAGTGGCCAGCCAGGTGCCTCCAGGAAGATTACAAGCAAGGAGTGACAACAGTACTCCACTTCAAAGGTGGAATTCTAGAAGGAGCTCCTTTGCATAATAGGCCCCGCCCCCCTGATGTAGCCAATCCCCCGAGAGCTTACCAAAAAAGAGCCTTGTAAGCTCTTGGAGGATTGGCTACATCAGGTGGGTGTGGTCTAATATGCAAAGGAGCTCCTGCCAGGATTCTACCCCTGCTCCTCTTCCAATTAGTTGTTCCACATCAGAGGTTTTCTGAGGTGTACTGCCTCTAAACATGAAGGTTCCATTAAGCAGCCAGAGATAGATTTTGCCTCCTCGTCCATGAATTTGTCTCATGCCAACTTTTAAGGAATTGCAAGATTGAGGAGGAGGAGGAGAGGAAGAAGAGGAGGAGGAGGAAGAAGAAGAGGTTCTTATACTCCTCTACCTTAAGCCAAAAATAAAGTAGGGGTTCAGTAGCACCTTTAAGAGCAATGTTATTCAGAATGTAAGCTTTTGTATGCATGCACACTTCATCAGACAATGGAATGGGGTACAGTGAGCAGAGCTACATACAGCTGGGAAAGAGATGTTCTCAGTTTAACCCAGACTTGCAAGCAATAGAGCAATCAACAGACAGCATTTATTGCCTTATGAAACTCTTGCCGTCATTCTCCTATCCTGACAAGTTGCTGTTTTATTGGTTTCCCAATGCAAATGCTATCTAGATCAAATGCTCTTTCAGACACAGAGTGTTGGACTGGATGGGCCACTGGCCTGATCCAACAGGGCTTTTCTTATGTTCTTATGTGACTCAGAGTGTTGGACTGGATGGGCTACTGGCCTGATCCAACATGGCTTCTCTTATGTTCTTATGTGACACAGAGTGTTGGACTGGATGGGCCATTGGCCTGATCCAACAGGGCTTCTCTTATGTTCTTCTGTGACACAGAGTGTTGGAATGGATGGGCCATTGGCCTGATCCAACATGGCTTCTCTTCTGTTCTTATGTGACACAGAGTGTTGGACTGGATGGGCCACTGGCCTGATCCAACATGGCTTCTCTTCTGTTCTTATGTGACACAGAGTGTTGGACTGGATGGGCCACTGGCCTGATCCAACATGGCTTCTCTTCTGTTCTTATGTTCTAACCCAACCAGCAGATCCTCTGACATGGGCAGTTTGCAGCCCCTGCTCTTTCTGGCAGAAGCCCCACTCCAATAAGAACACCACCTCTCTTTGCTCTCCCAGGCACAGCACGCAGCTGTTTTATACAAAGAAGAGCACACCAGAAATGAGATCTGTTCCGCTGCTGAGCATCTTGCCAACCAGTCGCTCTCAGCGGGAGATCTCGTCGAAGGAGGAGGCTTCGCAAAGCCCCAGCGGCGAGCTGGCATTCTCTCCAGTTCTAGTTTGCTCACTTTAATGAGACACAGGGAAGAGAAGAGGAAAAAAAACAAAACAGCAACAGCTCGTACAGCCCTGAAAAGGAAGACTAAAGGTTTGGAAAGGTGGGGAGCTGTGATAGACAGGCAAAAGGAAGTGAGTGCGAATTAGCCACAATGAGGGATGATACGCCACCCCCCACGAGCACCTGAGCAGATAATGAGTTTAGCAGGAGAAGATGACATCCCAAACACCCCCCTCCTATGGTGTGTGGATCTGCTTAGCATGCAGAAGCATCAAAGCATATGGTGGAGCATCTGCTTAGCATGCAGAAGGCCCCCGGTCAGAAGGGTGGAAGGTCCCAGTTAAGAAGGGAACGGGAAACAAATCAGCCAGTATCATAATGCCCCTGTAGAAATCGATGGTTAGGGTTAGGGTCTCATTTGGAGGGCCTCATTTGGAGGGTCTCATTTGGAGGGCCTCATTTGAAGTACTGTGTACAATTCTGGTCACCGCACCTCAAAAAGGATATTATAGCATTGGAAACAGTCCAGAAAAGGGCAACTAGAATGATTCAAGGGTTGGAACACTTTCCCTATGACGAAAGGTTAAAACGCTTGGGGCTCTTTAGCTTGGAGAAACATCAACTGCGGGGTGACATGATAGAGGTTTACAAGATTATGCATGGGATGGAGAAAGTAGAGAAAGAAGTACTTTTCTCCCCTTCTCACAATATGAGAACTCGTGGGGATTCAAGGAAATTGCTGAGCAGTTGGGTTAGAACGGATAAAAGGAAGTATTTCTTCATCCAAAGGGTGATTAACACGTGGAATTCACTGCCACAGGAGGTAGTGGCGGCTACAAGCATAGGCAGCTTCAAGAGGGGATTGGATAAGCATATGGAGCAGAGGTCCATCAGTGGCTCTTAGCCATAGCATATTGTTGGAACTCTCTGTCTGGGGCTGTGATGCTCTGTATTCTTGGTGCTTGGGGAGGGCACAGTGGGGGAGCTTCTAGCCCCACTGGTGGACCTCCTGATGGCACTTGGGTTTTTTGGCCATTGTGTGACACAGAGTATTGGACTGGATGGGCCATTGGCCTGTTCCAACATGGCTTCTCTTATGTTCTTATGTCCTGACATAGCGGTTCCTCAGTGGAACAGGCCTCCTTGGGAGGTGGAGGGCTCTCCTTCCTCGGAGGTTTTTAAACAGAGGCTAGATGGCCATCTGACAGCGATGAAGATCCTGTGAATTCTGTGGATTAGGCAGATCATGAGGAGGAGGGCAGGAAGGGCTGCATCAGGGATCAGTTTCTCATGGCCTTTTTCTTACATGCCCAGGGGAATGCTGTTCACCACTTTGGGGTCAGACAGCAATTTTTCCCCAGGCCAGTTTGACAAAGGATCCTAGACTATCTGGCAGCCTAGGTAAAGCTAACTTCTGGTGCTGGCAACTCAGCACCCCCAATGTCTGGCAACCCCCACCCCCAACACTGATAGCCAGTTTTCTAAAACAGATTGATTGTAGTGCCCAGGCCTCAGAAGCAGTGGGAGCTCACAGGGGCGCAGCTTTTGAACCTTTCTGAGAGTTCCACCTCCTCCTTCTTAGAATTTTACCTCCTTGTCCATTGTATAGTAGGTGCAGCTGCATAACAATCCCTGGATGAGCTCCACCACCGATTTATCTACAAAATAGGCTTCCCAGTCCCCAGGTCCCAGCAGGGGATCCCCTGGTTTTATAGGCTTCCCCCCTCCCCCAGCCAGCTGGCCGGTGGGGGAAGCTCCACCCCCACAGCCATTATGCACCTCCAGGAACGATTCCCATAGGGAATGATGGGGAATTGATCCGCGGGTGTCAGGGGCTCTGGGGAGGCTGTTTTTTGAGGTAGAGGTGCCAATTTTTCCGTATAGCATCTAGTGCCTCTCCCCAAAATACCTCCCAAGTTTCAAAAGGATTGGACAAGGGGGTCCAATTCTATGAGCCCCAAAAGAAGGTGCCCCTATCCTTCATTATTTTTTATGGAAGAAAGGCATTCTAAAAGGTGTGCTGTCCCTTTAAATGTGATGGCCAGAACTCCCTTAGAGTTCAATTATGCTTGTCACACCCTTGCTCCTGGCTCCGCCCCAATGTCTCCTGGCTCCACCCCCAAAGTCTCCTGACTCCACCCCAAAGTCCCCAGATATTTCTTGAATTGGACTTGGCAACCCTACTACAAAACAACCCCTGGTAGTGCCCAATTCAGTGCCCCTAGAAGTAGGGTTGCCAATTCCCAGGTGGGGGCAGGGGATCCCCCGGTTTGGAGGCCCTCCCCCCGCTTCCGGGTCATCAGAAAGCGGGGGGAGGGGAGGGAAATGTCTGCTGGGAACTCTGTTATTCCCTATGGAGATTTATTCCCGTAGAAAATCATGGAGAATTGATTCGCAGGTATCTGGAGCTCTGGGGGGCTGTTTTTGTGGGGTAGAGGCACCAATTTTCATCTAGTGCCTCTCCCCAAAATACCCCCCAAGTTTCAAAAAGATTGGACCAGGGGGTCCAATTCTATGAGCCCCAAAAGAAGGTGCCCCATCCTTCATCATTTTCTATGGAAGGAAGGAATGGAAAAGGTGTGCCGTCCCTTTAAATGTGATGGCCAGAACTCCCTTTGGAGTCCAATTATGCTTGTCACAGCCTTGATCTTGGCTCCACCCCCAAAGTCTCCTGGCTCCACCCCCAAAGTCCCCAGATATTTCTTGAATTGGACTTGGCAACCCTACCTAGAAGGCCAGTGCACTAGGCAATCACCTAGTTTGCCTAGTGGCATGACCAAGCAGCCCTGCCTGGAGGTTTTGCCATCTTCTGGGCACGAAGCAGGGGTCACTGGGAATGTATGTGTATGGGGAAGGAATCCATGAAGTTCCTACATTGTGCAGGGGGTTGGACTAGATGACCCTGGAGGTCCCTTCCAACTCTATGATTCTATGATTCAATCCTCAGGACCTCCAGTTTTTCAAAGGCTCAGGAGTTGAGTTGCCAGCTCTGGATTGAGAAATATCTGGAGTTTTTGGTGGTGGAGCCTGGGGCAGTGGGGGTTGGGGCAGGGCAGAATGCCACAGAGTCCACCTTTCAAAGCAGCCATTTTCTCCAGGGGAACTGATTTTGGTCCTCCTTGATCCATTGTAACAGCAGGAGATCTCAGGGTGCCATCTCGAAGGTGGCAGCTCAAGTCAGAAGGCAGGTGACGGGAAAGATTGCTGAAAGATTCTTTGATCAAGAATTAAAATGCAGGCTTGCTTATAAATTTATAAGAAATCGGGTTGCCATCTTCCAGGTGGACCCCCAAGTTCTGGATTTACTACCAGTCTTTAGGCTACAAGGTTCTGTTCTGCTGGAGAAAATGGCTGCTTTGGAGGGTGCAGAGAGCCAGTTTGGTGTAGTGGTTAACTGTACGGGCTCTTACCTGGGAGAACCAGGTTTGATTCCCCACTCCTCCACTTGCAGCTACTGGAATGGCCTTGGGTCAGCCATAGCTCTCGCAGAGCTGCCCCTGAAAGGGGAGCTGCTGTAAGAGCTCTCTCAGCCCCATCCACCTCACAGGGTGTCTGTTGTGGGGGGAGGAAAGTACTGTGAGCCACTCTGAAACTCTGAGATCCAGAGTGAAGTGTGGGGTAAATTCCAATTTCTTCTTCTTCTTCTTCTTCTTCTTCTTCTTCTTCTTCTTCTTCTTCTTCTTCTTCTTCTTCTTCTTCTTCCACTGAGATTCCCCCAAAAAACATCCCTTCTTAGGTGCTGCCCCAGATCTCCAGGAATTTTCCAGTCTGGCATTGGCAACCCTAAATTAAGAGGCCTATATCTCTGATTCTGGGGAGAGACAGTGCCAGTTCAAGCAGGCCAAAGTTCTAACGCTGTGGCCATGCATGGTCCTTGCCACCTTTTCCCTGCCATTCCTTTGGATTGCTGCTATTCCCAGCTGGTTTGTTAAATCTGTGGCATTTTGTATCATTTCTACGTGACTGGTAGAAGCATTCGATGCCACGTTGTGTAAACTGATTAGGGTGGGGGAAAACGTCTCTGATTAGTGTGGAGAAAACTGCCTGCCGAGAAAGACTTGTGGGCACACTTCGCACCAGGGAGAAGTAAAAATCAAACACTGCGGGGGGGGGGGGAGGGCACTGCAGGGGGTATTCACAGCAGTGGATCAGCAAAGTGCAGTACGCTGTGCGATGGAAGTTTTCAATGCATTCACCCGCAATAGTCACATTTTCGTTTAAAACTTTAAACTCCTTGCAAGACTGTTTGTCCTGGGTGGCTGAATAAGAACCTGTCCCAATTCCCAGACTGGGCTCTTCTCTGTGCCGTAAAAGACTTACATATATTGGGAAGGTTACAGGATGATCAGATACTTGCTCTTTTTGACTATCGTTTGAAAAGTGTTGTGCTTTGGCGTTTTATTCTTTGCTGCATTGCAAATGGACAGAAACCTGATTTTTAAAAATGTTACGGATGGAAGGATGGAATGTAGGCTTGCCAATCCCCAGGTCCCAGCAGGGGTTCTTCCACTTTCCCAGGCTCCTTCCCACCCCCAATCAGCTGGCTGGCAGGGGGAAGCCCCGCCCTCAAAGCCACCATGTGCCTTTCCCCCCTCGGAGGCTCCAGTCTCCAATTGGAAAGGCTTCCTCTTGGGATGGGGTGTCTGTGTTACTTGGAAGAAGTTGGCTGCAACTCGTGAGTAGAGAGGCCAACCCTTCACTTTAGAGTCGCCAAAAACAGGTGGGGGGGGGAGGGAGGAACATCTGCTGAGCACTTCATTATTCCCTATGTGGAGATCGATTCTCATAGGATATAATGGGGAATTGATAACTGGAGGTTTCGGGGGGCTCTGGGGAAGCTGTACTTTGAGCGTAGAGGCACAAATTTTCAGTATAGTATCTAGTGCCTCTTCCCAAAGTACCCCCCAAGTTTCAAAACGATTGGACCAGGGGGGTCCAATTCTATGAGCCCCAAAAGATGGTGCCCCTATCTTTCATTATTTCCTAAGGAAGGAAGACATTTAAAAAGGTGTGCTGTCCCTTTAAAGGTGATGGCCAGAACTCCCTTGGAATTCAATTATGCTTGTCACACCCTTGTTCCTTGCTCCGCCCCCAATGTCTCCTGGCTCCACCCCCAAAGTCTCCCGGCTCCACCCCCAAAGTCCCCAGATATTTCTTGAATTGGACTTGGGAACCCTAATGGAATGATTTGTTAAATTGCGTGTAATTGCGTGTATGTGCTTACCTGTGTGCAACCAGCAACACAACAGTCATCTAGCATTCCTGCTCCAAGCAGAAAGGAATGCAATATCCAAATCCAAGTTCTGGCCATCCCAGTTAAAGGGACCACATTCCTTTTCAATGCATTCCCTCCATTAGAAATAATGAAAGGTAGGGGCACCTTTTTTAGGGGCTCATAGAATTGGACCCCCTGGTCCAATCCTTTTGAAACTTGGAGGGTCTTTTGAGGAGAGGCATTGGGTACTATGCTACAAATTTGGTGCCTCTCCCTCAACCCCCCCCCCCCAAGCCCCAGATACCCGTGGATCAATTCTCCATCATACCGCGGGGTAGAGAACAGTGGCTCTCCAGATCCTTTTTGCCTACAACTCCCATCAACCCCAGCCATTGGCCATGCTGGCTGGGGCTGATGGGAGTTGTAGGCAAAAAAAAAATCTGGAGAGCCACCGTTCTCTACCACTGCCCTATGGGAACCAATCTCCATAGGGAATAAATGAGTGCCCAGCAGACATTTCCCCCCCCTGCTGCTTTCTGATGACCCTGAAGTGGGGGGAGGGCCTCCAAACCAGGGGATCCCCTGCCCCCACCTGGGGATCAGCAGCCCTAGAGTTCCCACTCAGCTGCTTTATTCCAGAGGCTCCCGTTGGGACATTTATTGTTGAAATGTGGGGACTGCCTGTCTTCCTCCCCCAGTTACTCTTTCGTTACCGACGATTTTGTCTTTTCCTCTTTGTGGCAAGGCAGGGCCAAAACCGGGGACACTTCTCTTCATGGATTTCCCAAATATGTCCTTGTATGATGATGGCTATGAGAACCGAACCTTCAATGGGTCCGGCTCGGAGCAGAAGGTCCATCAGTACAACTACTACGCCATGCTCCTCACCCTCCTCATCTTCATCATCGTCTTTGGCAACGTGCTGGTGTGCATGGCTGTGTCGAGGGAGAAGGCCCTCCAGACCACCACCAACTACCTGATAGTCAGCCTGGCGGTTGCAGATCTGCTGGTGGCCACGCTGGTGATGCCCTGGGTGGTCTATCTGGAGGTACGTGTGCTGTGGCAGTGTGGTCCACTTCTGGGGCCCTATTGCCTAATAAGAAGAAGACCTTCCTTCCTTCCTTCCTTCCTTCCTTCCTTCCTTCCTTCCTTCCTTCCTTCCTTCCTTCCTTCCTTCCTTCCTTCCTTCCTTCCTCCCTCCCTCCCTCCCTCCCTCCCTCCCTCCCTCCTTCCTTCCTTCCTTCCTTCCTTCCTTCCTTCCTTCCTTCCTTCCTTCCTTCCTTCCTTCCTTCCTTCTCCATTTAGGTCCAGAAAATGACAAGAGAGTTCACTCACATGCCCCATGTTACAAATTAGTTTTTAAAAAAATTCTAGGCCCAAATATAGTCTCAATTAAAATTACAAATTGTACAATGTGCACCTTATGTGACCCTAAAACAGAGACATTTCAGACGAACACATGCATTTTTTTATAATTTGTAATTTTTATGTTGAATGTTTATTGATTTTGACATTGGGCCCCCTAATTTGTCTCCACAACGATACTATACAGTACACCTTCAAAGCAGGGGTCAGGCCCCTGAAGGGCTCCTATCAGGCCCCCAAGCAACTGGCTGCCATCTGCTTCCTTCTCCCTATATCTTGCTTCCTTCTGCATAACAGTTTGCTTTGCAAGGCTTGCTCAAGTTGAGCTACAGAGCAAAGCCTCTATTTTCTCCATTTGCTGAGGCTCCTCTCTTGGGGAGGAATAGCTTGCTTTGCCAGGCTCTCTCAATTGCACAGCAGAGCTACTGAGCCAAGCCTCTCTTCCTTCTACAGGCTGAGGCTCCCTCCCCCCAATCCCCTGGGGAAGGAAGGAAAGAGCCAGAGCTTCCTTTGCCCAGTTCCCTAGTTCCCATGGGAGAAATACAATGAAAGCATCTTTAAGACCAATGAATGTTAACATTTTAAGCATGTTTAAAGTTTCTTAAAAATATATTTGTGTTTGTCTGTGTCCTTTATAAAATCTATATCTCTGCTCCCTAATCTTAAATAGGTGCACACATGGCCTGGCCAGGCATGGCTCGGCCCAAGCCGACATGGTCTGGCCCAACAAGGACTCATTTATGTCCGATCCGGCCCTCATAACAAATGAGTTCGACACCCTTGCTCCAAAACGTCCATTTTCTCCAGGAATAGCAAAGAGTCCAGTAGCACCTTTAAAACTAACACATTTTATTGTAGCATAAGCTTTTGAGAAACACAGCTCTCTTCGTCAGATGCATCTGACGAAGAGAGCTGTGTTTCTCAAACGCTTGTGCCACAATAAAAATTATTAATCTTCAAGTTGCTACTGGACTCTTTCCTATTTCTGCAGTGACAGACTAACATGGCTAACTCCTCTGAACCTGTTTTCTCCAGGGGAATCGATCTCTGTAAAAGAGAGAGATCGCCAGGCTATGCAAGGCACTTCAACCAAGAGAGAAAGAGAGTCAGGACCTATCTTTCCGAGGTGGCTGTTGTTGTGGGGGTGGAAACCTGGCCCTCTGATCCTCCAGCATGGCTCTTAGCCCACCTCCAAATGAAGATCCGTATGTCAGCGCTACAAAAAGAAAAAAAGGAATTTATGCCAGCATCAAATTAAGAATTAGCCATGATTCATCCATCTCAAGCTTTAATTTCTTTTCATTGTGTTGATTGAATCTTGATGGTTTCGCCTCCTTCTGGATTAATTTTTGTATTCGTTTTTTTTTGTAATTAATTCGTTGGTATTTGGTGTGACATATGGAAATAATAACCAGGACGAGAACAGCAAAAGGGAAGAATTTCAAATGAGCCTCTCGTGGCAAAGTTCTGAATGTTCCAGATCTCGCCAAGAGCTTTTTCAATGCAGCGTCCATTTCTGCTCCGAACAGCCATAAAAGAGATGCCCCTGGGAATTTGGAATCTTTGAAAAGACCATTTCATTTAATTGTACAATTCCATTTACACAAGTTGCAGGTGATTTACCTTCGGCAGCCTGAGTTCGGAAATACCTGTCAGCTCTTGACTTTTGTGCCTGGGCCAAAGGGAGAAAGAAACCCTTTTCCTGTCTGAGGCTTCTTAGGTCTCAAAATTTCCCCAGAGCCAGTTTGGTGTGGTGGTTAAGCGTGCAGACTCTTATCTGGAGAACTGGGTTTGATTCCCCACTCCTCCACTTGCAGCTGCTGGAATGGCCTTGGGTCAGCCATAGCTCTGGCAGAGGTTGTCCTTGAAAGGGCAGCTGCTGTGAGAGCCCTCTCCAGCCCCACCCACCTCACAGGGTGTCTGTTGTGGAGGGGAAGGTAAAGGAGATTGTGAGCCGCTCTGAGACTCTTCGGAGTGGAGGGCGGGATATAAATCCAATAACTTCTTCTTCTTCCCTGCTCCAGAAAGACCTGCCTCACTCCCCAAATCCCTTCAAACAAGAACATACAAATTAGCTCCATTAAGCTAACGGCTAATTTGTTCTGTTCTGAGAACAACAGCACAGGAAAGTAGTACATGAAGCAAATATTTAGAAGAAGCAGACTTCCAAGTCAGGTTGCCAACCTCCAGGTGGGATCTGGAGATCTCCCGGAATTAGAACTAATCTCCAGGTGAGAGAGATCTGTTCCTTTATCTGTGGACTCTATGGCATTATACCATACTGAAGTCCTGTCCCTCCATAACCCTCTCCTTCCCCAGGATCTATCCCCCCCCCAAAAAAAATCTCCCGACATTTCCCAAGTCAGAGTTTTTAACCGAACTTGCAAATGCCATACGCTGAGGTACAAGGAGTGGCGAAGTGCTGTGGCTGCCCTCTGTTGGAAACAGAACACTAGATGAAGGCTGATTCAGGAGGCCAATTCCTTTAATCTTTTAAAAGGATGCTGGAAAAATGAATGGGGTCAGAGGAAAAATCTATCACTGGCAAGAAGAAGAACAACGGAGATTTATACCCTGCCCTTGTCTCTGAATCAGAGCCTCAGAGCGGCTTACAATCTCCTTTATCTCCTTCCCCCACAGCAGACACCCTGTGAAGTGGGTGAGGCTGAGAGAGCTCTGACAGAAGCTGCCCTTTCAAGGACAACTCTGTGAGAGCTCTGGCTAACCCAAGGCCATTCCAGCAGGTGCAAATGGAGGAGTGGGGAATCAAACCTGGTTCTCCCAGATAAGAGTCCGCTCACTTAACCACTACACCAAACTGGCTCTCACATCCAGGGCTGCAATCACATATACTAAATAATGCACTTTCAACCCACTTTTAATGCACTTTCCAACTGGATTTTACTATGTGAACTGGCAGAATCTAGTTGGAAAGTGCATTGCAAGTCGATCGAAACTGCATCATTTAGCGTGTGTGATCACAGCCCAGGACAACTAAATGGAACCTCCATGTACGGAGCTTAGAATACCTCAGAAAACCTCTGGTGCAGATCAAGCCATGCAGGGAAGCCGGAGTCCTCACTTTCTGACTGTGGACTTGCCTTAGGCATCCAGCCGGGCACTGCAGAAGAGAAGAAGCTGGGCCTGATCCAGCAGTAGGGTTGCCAATCCCCAGGTGGGGGCAGGGGATCCCCCGGTTTGGAGGCCCTCCTCCCGCTTCAGGGTCATCAGAAAGCAGGGGGAGGGGAGGGAAATGTCTGCTGGGAACTCTATTATTCCCTATGGAGATTTATTTCCATAGAAAATCATGGAGAATTGATCCGCGGGTATCTGGGGCTCTGGGGGGGGGGCTGTTTTTTGAGGTAGAGGCACCAAATACTCAATACAGCATCTAGTGCCTCTCCCCAAAATATCCTCCAAGTTTCAAAATGATTGAACCAGGGGGTCCAATTCTATGAGCCCCAAAAGAGGGTGCCCCTATCCTTCATTATTTCCTATGGAAGGAAGGCATTGAAAAGGTGTGCCATCCCTTTAAATGTGATGGCCAGAACACCCCTTTGGAGTTCAATTAGGCTTGTCACACCTTTGCTCCTGGCTCCTCCCCAAAGTCTCCTGGATCCACCCCCAAAGTCTCCCAGCTCCACCCCCAAAGTCCCCAGATATTTCTTCAATTGGACTTGGCAACCCTATCCAGCAGGGCTTTTCATAGGGTCTCCAGCTGCTTTCCGCAGCTGCCTCAGAGAAAGGCAGCTAAGGCTTGTACCTCCCCACTCTCGCCCATGCCAAATGTAACACCTTGCTCGTTTGTCTGCTAATCCCTTCTGAAGGGGCCCGTCTTCTTCCATCAAGCCAGTGATGCTGAGAGACACTGGGGCAGATTCCAAGAAACCCAGGCCAAGCAGCACTGGCCCAGGGAGGCTGTTGACAGCTTGCGAGATGAGGATTCAGGACAATGTTTGTCTGTTTCCAAATTCTCTCAGGCTGACAGGATCAGTGCTGATCGCTCTGGACACATCTAGATGTTTATGTTACAAGCCAGGAGCATCTGGAAACATGCTCAAAGGTGTGATTTGCGCAGTTAAGGGAATATGCCGTGTGCATGCTCGGTTTTCTTAAAAGTAAATCAAGTCCAGCGTTCCATCGAAGAAACGCAAGTGTTGTCCTTGAGGAGAAGTAGTTTGGCATATGTTTGTTTCCGTCACTAACCTGCTTGCTCATTCTTAACAAAAGGCAAAGGGATCCACAGTGATGTATAGTTTCAGTAGTGATAAATACCCAGAGCTGTCTGTCCCGAGCAGATGCTAGCTTAAAGGGTGCATCATGGGTTCCTGCGTTTTGTTCCCTTGTCTGAAATTTTTGAGTTCACAGATATGCAGGAAGATTAAACAACAGCCATTAACCGCAGCAAGTTAACCCTTTAACTTACCAGTTTGGTTAAGTATGCAGACTCTTATCTGGGAGAACTGGGTTTGATTCCCCCCTCCTCCACTTGCAGCAGCTAGAATGGCCTTGGGTCAGCCATAGCCCTGGCAGAGTTGTCCTTGAAAGGGCAGCTTCCGTGAGAACTCTCTCAGCCCCACCCACCTCACAGGGTGTCTGTTGTGGGGGAGGGAAGGAGATTGTAGGCCGCTCTGAGACTCTGTCCTTGAAAGGGCAGCTTCTGTCAGAGCTCTCTCAGCCCCACCCACCTCACAGAATGTCTGTTGTGGGGGAGGGAAGGAGATTGTAGGCTGCTCTGAGACTCTGTCCTTGAAAGGGCAGCTTCTGTCAGAGCTCTCTCAGCCCCACCCACCTCACAGGGTGTCCGTTGTGGGGGAGGGAAGGAGATTGTAGGCCGCTCTGAGACTCTGTCCTTGAAAGGGCAGCTTCTGTCAGAGCTCTCTCAGCCCCACCCACCTCACAGGGTGTCTGTTGTGGGGGAGGGAAGGAGATTGTAGGCCACTCTGAGACTCTGTCCTTGAAAGGGCAGCTTCTGTCAGAGCTCTCTCAGCCCCACCCACCTCACAGGGTGTCTGTTGTGGGGGAGGGAAGGAGATTGTAGGCCACTCTGAGACTCTGTCCTTGAAAGGGCAACTTCTGTCAGAGCTCTCTCAGCCCCACCCACCTCACAGGGTGTCTGTTGTGGGGCGGGGGAAGGTAAAGGAGATTGTGACTGCTCTGAGATTCAGAGTATAGGGTGGGGTATAAGTCTGCAGTCTTCTTCTTCTTCTTACCAGGGAAGGTTCTGGTGGGCCCCTGAACTGTGTTGGTTCTTTCATAGATCAAGATGGGGGGCCGTGTTAGTCAGTCTGCAGCAGCAGAGAAGAGGAAGAGTCCAGGAGCACCTGAAAGACGCACAAAATTCGCGGCTGCAGGGGAGGAGCTTACGTGAAAGGTGGTTTGCCATTGCCTGTCTCTGCAGAGTGACCCTGGAAGGCAGCACTGCTTAGCTTCTGAGATCCGAAGAGATCAGGCTAGCCTGGGCCATCTAGATCGGGGCTTGGCTCTTTGCTACTTAGAATCCTAGAATCCCAGAGTGGGAAGGGACCTCCAGGGTCATCTAGTCCAACCCCATGCACAATGCAGAAAACTCACAAACACCTCCCCCTAAATTCACAGGATCTTCATTGCTGTCAGATGGCCATCTAGCCTCTGCTTAAAAAAAGCTCCAAGGAAGGAGAGCCCACCACCTCCTGAGGAAGCCTGTTCCACTGAGGAACCGCTCTAATGGTCAGGAAGTTCTTCCTAATGTTGAGCCAGAAATTCTTCTGATTTAATTTCAACCCATTGGTTCTGGTCCTACCTTCTGGGGCCACAGAAAACAATTCCTCACCATCCTCTATAGGACAGCCCTTCAAGGACTTGAAGATGGTGATCCTATCACCTCTCAGCCGCCTCCTCTCCAGGCTAAACATGCCCAGCTCCTTCAGCCTTTCCTCATAGGACTTGGTCTCCAGACCCCTCACCATCTTCGTTGCCCTCCTCTGGACCCGTTCCAGCTTGTCTAGATCCTTCTTAAAATGTGGTGCCCAAAACTGAACGCAATACTCCAGGTGAGGTCTTACCAGAGCGGAGTAAAGCGATACCAGCCCTTCACGTGATCTGGACACTACACTTCTGTGGATACAGCCCAAAATTGTGTTTGCCTTTTTAGCCACCGCATCACACTGTTGACTCCTGTTCATAAAGCTTCATGATCGTAAAGCTTTTCCTTTCGTTTGCTCTTTCCCATCAGGTGGTCGGGGAGTGGCGGTTCAGCCAGATCCACTGCGACATCTTTGTCACCCTGGACGTTATGATGTGCACAGCCAGCATCCTCAACCTCTGCGCCATCAGCATTGACAGGTAAAGAATCGCTCCCTCGTTTCTACACAAATAGGCACCCCAACATGTTGCCTGTGGGCATCGTGGAGCAGCTGCTGCCTTTCCTGGCACCTGCAAAGTGTTTCTAGGGAATGGATGGGTGGCGCTTTTGCCCTGCAAAGCTTCTTGTTGCCCGTTGGTGCTTTAGTTGGCTGTGCAGGTTTGCAAAACCAGTGCTTTGGCAGCGGCTGCCACCACAACACAAAGCTCTTCACAGTCTGACTGAAGGTAAGCTGCCATGACAGACTATTGGGACCATGGAGAGACTATTACAAAGTAGGGTTGCCAATCCCCAGGTGGGGGCAGGGGATCCCCCGGTTTGGAGGCCCTCCCCCCCTCCCTGCTTCAGGATCGTCAGAAAGCGGGAGGAGGGAAGGGAAATGTCTGCTGGGAACTCTGTTATTCCCTATGGAGATTTATTCCCATAGAAAATCATGGAGAATTGATCCGCGGGGCTCTGGGGGGGGGGCTGTATTGGGGGGTAGAGGTACCAAATTTTCAGTATAGCATCTAGTGCCTCTCCCCAAAATACCCACCAACTTTAAAAAAGATTGGACCCGGGGGTCCAGTTCTATGAGCCCCCAAATAAGGTGCCCCTATCCTTCATTATTTCCTATGGAAGGAAGGCATTGAAAAGGTGTGCCGTCCCTTTAAATGTGATGGCCAGAACTCCCTTTGGAGTTCAATTATGCTTGTCACAGCCTTGATCTTGGCTCCACCCCTAATGTCTCCTGGCTCCACCCCCAAAGTGCCCAGATGTTTCTTGATTTGGACTTGGCAACCCTATTACAAAGTAAACACTCAACCTCATTCCATGTAAAAATATACGTAACAACTCATTACCGATTATAACAATAATCCATATTCTGTAGCAAGTTCAAATAGTGTGTATTACAAAGTATACAAACTATGAGAGACCGCACATAAAATTCTCCATCCGCAATACATTTTTTACTCCTACTGTTTCTTCTGTGACCAATGTCCAAATCTATTTATAATGAATCCAGTCCAGTGGCTAAGAGAACCAGTCCAAAAATCGTTTCCAAACGTTTGGAAAAGCCGGCATGAATGGAATTTGCAGAAACGTGCCATAGTGATATGAAAACATCGTAGTGAAATGAAATGAATGAGACATACAGAAAAGCAAATGGAGATTTCTGGCACCACTTACTTACTGCACTTTATATTGGAGAAGACAGTCCCTGGGAGAAGGGCTTTGAGGCTCGGAACGATGTTTGGACCGGTTCTCTTGCTCGTCAGACTATATTCATGATAAATAGATTTGGACATTGGTCCCAGAAGAAACAGGAGTAAGAGTGTATTGTGGATGGAGAATTTTATGTATGGTCTCTCGTAGTTTGTATATTTTGCATTGCACGCTATTTGGACTTGTTACAGAATATAGATTATTGTTACAATCGGTAATAAGCTGTTGCATATTTTTTACACGAAGCGAGGTTGGGTGTTTTCTTTAAAGGCAAGCTGTGGCAGCCATTTTGTGGCAGCCATTGGGTTGCTGCGCCCACCTTGGTTTGTCAGAATTCCAAAAGTGCCCACAGGCTAGAAGAAGTTGGGAACCCCAAAACTGACCCTTGCAAACATCTCTCACCAGACAGCATCTATGCTTCCTGACAAAACACTGCTGCACTGTTGGGTCCAACTGGATACCCCAGCTTCGTGTAGTGGTGAAGTGTGACGACTCTTATCTGGGAGAACCGGGTTTGATTCCCCACTCCTCCACTTGCAGCTGCTGGAATGGCCTTGGGTCAGCCATAGCTCTGGCAGAGGTTGTCCTTGAAAGGGCGGCTGCTGTGAGAGCTCTCTCAGCCCCACCTACCTCACAGGGCATCTGTTGTGCAGGAGGAAGGGAAAGGAGATTGTGAGCCGCTCTGAGACTCTGATATTCAGAGTAGAGGGAGGGGTATAAATCCAGTGTATTCTTAGAGAGCCAGTTTGGTGTAGAGAGAGCCAGTTTGATGTAGTGGTGAAGTGTGAAGACTCTTATCTGGGAGAACCGGGTTTGATTCCCCACGCCTCCACTTGCAGCTGCTAGCATGGCCTTGGGTCAGCCATAGCTCTGGCAGAGGTTGTCCTTGAAAGGGCAGCTGCTGGGAGAGCTCTCTCAGCCCGACCCACATCACAGGGCGTCTGTTCTGGGGGAGGAAGGTAAAGGAGATTGTGAGCCGCTCTGAGACTCTTCGGAGTGGAGGGCGGGATATAAATCCAATATCTTCATCTACCTCACAGGGTGTCTGTTGTGGGGGAGGAAGGGAAAGGAGATGGTGAGCCGCTCTGAGACTCTTCGGAGTGGAGGGCGGGATATAAACTCAGTATCTTCATCTACCTCACAGGGTGTCTGCTGTGGGGGAGGAAGGGAAAGGAGATTGTGAGCCGCTCTGAGACTCTTCGGAGTGGAGGGCGGGATATAAATCCAATATCTTCATTTACCTCACAGGGTGTCTGTTGTGGGGGAGGAAGGGAAAGGAGATTGTGAGCCGCTCTGAGACTCTTCGGAGTGGAGGGCGGGATATAAACTCAATATCTTCATCTACCTCACAGGGTGTCTGTTGTGGGGGAGGAAGGGAAAGGAGATTGTGAGCCGCTCTGAGACTCTTCAGAGTGGAGGGTGGGATATAAATCCAATATCTTCATTTACCTCACAGGGTGTCTGTTGTGGGGGAGGAAGGGAAAGGAGATTGTGAGCCGCTCTGAGACTCTTCGGAGTGGAGGGCGGGATATAAATCCAATATCTTCATCTACCTCACAGGGTGTCTGTTGTGGGGGAGGAAGGGAAAGGAGATTGTGAGCCGCTCTGAGACTCTGCGGAGTGGAGGGCGGGATATAAATCCAATATCTTCATCTACCTCACAGGGTGTCTGTTGTGGGGGAGGAAGGGAAAGGAGATTGTGAGCCGCTCTGAGACTCTGCGGAGTGGAGGGCGGGATATAAATCCAATATCTTCATCTACCTCACAGGGTGTCTGTTGTGGGGGAGGAAGGGAAAGGAGATTGTGAGCCGCTCTGAGACTCTGCGGAGTGGAGGGCGGGATATAAATCCAATATCTTCATCTACCTCACAGGGTGTCTGTTGTGGGGGAAGGAGATAAAGAAGACTGTGAGCCGCTCTGTGTCTCTGATCCAGGGAGAAGGGCGGGGTATAAATCTGCAGCCTCCTTCGTCTTCTTCTTGCCTGGTTTTCAGCTGCCCAGGTGAGCAGCAGCGCTGTACTGACGCCTGCCCTTTCTGTCTCCCGGCTCACAGGTACACCGCTGTAGCGATGCCAATGCTTTACAATACCCGCTACAGCTCCAAGCGCAGGGTCACCGTCATGATCGCGGTGGTTTGGGTCCTGTCTTTTGCCATCTCCTGCCCGCTGCTTTTCGGGCTGAACAACACAGGTGAGCACCGCAGAATGGTCAGCCGGCGATGTGCTCTGTGCAGGATTAAAATGCATGGAGGCCGTACTTTGAACCCGTGCTATGTCCGCTGCATCCTTTCGAGCGTCCCAAACATTGTCTCCTTGGTAACACAGAAGTTGGTGCTCTCTCGGCTCCTTGGGGCAACTGGACATTCAGCCATCTCACATGTCTCTGCTGGTCACACTGGGCTTGTGACGCGGCGTACTCTCATCTGCTGTAGGGGGCGCACTCCCCCCCCCTTGCTCTCCTTCTCCCATAGAAGCAAACAGGTCCTGTTGGTGTCTGTTGGAGAGTCTCACACGGCAGTCAGAGGTACAGCGGGGGGTAGAATTCTAACAGGAGCTCCTTTGCATATTAGGCCACACACCCCCTGAGGTAGCCAATCCTACTGTGTTTATTTTTATTGTGTAAATTATTAATGTATTTTAATTCTTGATTTTATGTTAGAAATTTGTGTTATGAGCCGCCCTGAGCCCGTTTCGGTGCGGAAGGGCGGGATATAAATCGAATGAAATGAATAAATTAAATAAATACTGGAGCTTGCAAAGAAGAGCCCTGTCAGCTCTTGGAGGATTGGCTACATCAGGGGGTGTGGCCTAATATGCAAAGGAGCTCCTGCTAGAATCCCACCCCCGGATACAGCATCCGTTGTACACAGGACTGCCCTGCATTAGCAAGCAAAGGGAATGCTGCTTTCAGCAGAGGGTGATTCGAAGGTGGAATTCACTGCCAGACGATGTCGTGATGGCCGCAGGAAGAAATAACTTTAAAAGGGGATTCAATAAATTCATGGAGGATAAGTCAATCCAGGGCTTTTTGTGTAGCAGGAGCTCCTTTGCATATTAGGCCACACCCTCCTGATGTAGCCAATCCTCCTGGAGCTTACAGTAGGCCCTGTACTGAGAGCCCTGTAAGCTCCTGGAGGAGTGGCTACATCAGGGGTGTGTGGCCTAAGATGCAAAGGAATAACTGCTACAAAAAAAAGCCCTGAGTCTGTCAATGGCTACAATGGAACCTCCATGTTCAGAGGCATTACACCTCTGAATCCCAGAGCCAGAAGGCAATATCAGAGGGAGGCCTCGGCCTCTCTGCTGTGCTGTTGGCCCTCCGGAGAAACTGGCTGGCCACTGTGTGAGACAGGAGGCTGGACCAGATGGGCCCTCACTGGTCTGACCCAGCAGATGTTCTGATGTTCTTCTCAGGGGAAGGCCTCAACCTATTTGTCCTGCTGTTGGCCCTCCATAGTTGGCCACTGTGTGAGACAGGAGGCTGGACTAGATGGGCCCTCACTGGTCTGATCCAGCAGGGCTCTTCTGATGTTCTTCTCAGGGGAAGGCCTCGACCTATTTGTCCTGCTGTTGGCCCTCCATAGTTGGCCACTGTGTGAGACAGGAGGCTGGACTAGATGGGCCCTCACTGGTCTGATCCAGCAGGGCTCTTCTGATGTTCTTCTCAGGGGAAGGCCTCAGCCTCTCTGCCCTGTTGTTGGCCCTCCAGAGGAACTGGCTGGCCACTGTGTGAGACAGGAGGTTGGACTAGATGGACCCTCCCTGGTCTGATCCAGCAGGGCTCTTCTAATGTTCTTCTCAGGGGAAGACCTCGGCCTCTCTGCCCTGTTGCTGGCCCTCCAGAGGAACTGGTTGGCCACTGTGTAAGGCAGGAGGTTGGACTAGATGGACCTCTGGTCTGATCCAGCAGAGCTGTTCTGATGTTCTTCTCAGGGGAAGGCCTCGGCCTCTCTGCCCTGTTGTTGGCTTTCCAGAGGAACTGGTTGGCCACTGTGTAAGGCAGGATGCTGGACTAGATGGACCCTCCCTGGTCTGATCCAGCAGGGCTCTTCTTTTCTTAAGTTTACACTATGCATCATCAATCATGTTCAGCCCCACAGACAGCAGGCAGAGACAGGTGGATTTTCCAAATTGAACTGGAAGCAAGGGGTGGGTGCCGCTCAGCACCCATTCCCCAGTTCTGCATACAAATCCTGCCTTCATTGTCAACGCCATCTCTTATTGGTGCAGCCAGATGAGTGGATATGGACACTGGCAACTCGCCCTGATTTATTTATGTATGGATTTATTTAATTCCTTCCTTCCTTGCTTATTTTCTTTATAGTCAGAGGGCTTCTCAGCATTCACGTTGTCTTGTTTGCATGTCCCTGTTACTTCCGGGGGGAGGGGGGGGTGGTCTGTTGCACATGTGTTTTGCTCCCACTAGCATTCCATTTGATACCACATGGCTTTGTGTCCGGCATCTCTCCCTTCAATTTAAACTGAAGGTTTTTATGCTGGACATACAGCAATGCAATATTGATATGACCACTAGGGGGAGAAAAACTCGAGCAGAACAAGTACCACCTCCCCTCCAAGGAACAGGAACACTCAAGTGAGGGAAATGAGGGAAAGCCCCACCTTTCTCACTAAGAGTCAGCCAGATTAACAAATTGGATGAGTAGGCACCGGCCTATGGGCCCCAGGTCAGCTTTTCCCCATTTCTCCCCTTCTTGCTGCCCTCCCAGCCTGTTCGCGCAGCCAGCAACTGATCCACACTTTGCCCCACTTGCCTGGTGTGGCTGCTGCTGGCGTCATCGCCAAGTTTGCCTCTCTCTGCCTCTCCCCTGCAGCTTTGTCAAAGAGCATTTTGAGAAGGTGGTGGGGCAGGTGGGTGCTGTGAGCAGTGGGAAGGGTGCTCCGACTCTGAGCCTCCACTCCATGCCCACTGGCCACCTCTGCTCTTGCACTAGGCAAGCTAACCCCTCCCCCCCACCTTACGTGTGTAGCCACTGTCGAAGATGCTGAGGGAGCCCCCATGATTTTGACTGCCTAGGGGGCTCCACAGGGCTTAACCCAGCACTGCTAAGAGTCAAGGCCAATTGTACGATTAATAAAAAAATAATGCACACAAACGATGCATTAAGGAACGGTTCATCTTTTTTTTTTTCTTCTTATGAGCCACAGTGGAGCAGAAGAATTTCTAGGGCTCCATCATCTTAATCAGGGCGATACCTCAAACCTACAAGGGCAGCAAACAGCCACAGTGGAGGCAAAATTGCCCCCACCTGGGTTAGAAGGATCTGAGGGATCAAGTCCCCCCCCCCCATATTGACCCTGGGTCAAGATGGCTGCTGGGTGTCCAACTGCGGACCTAGTTCTGCCTTGTGATTCGCAGCTCACAGGTAGAAAGTCTCTTGGCTTAGAAGTTCCTGCTTTGGACAGAGGCTGGAGAAATTCGCCCCGTGCCCCTAGAGAGTGCCACTTTCTTTAGTAACACACGCACACACGTACACGCACAAGCTGGCAGTAGCTCCTAATGGCTAGGACAATGCTCCTGCAATCTCTTGTGTCTTCCAGAGAAGAATGAGTGTATCATTGCCAATCCTGCCTTTGTTGTGTATTCCTCTATCGTCTCCTTCTACGTTCCCTTCATTGTCACCCTGCTGGTGTACGTACAGATATACATAGTGCTGCGGAAACGCAGGAAGCGCGTCAACACCAAGCGCATCGCCACCCACCTGGGCCCGGACTCGGACACGCAGGCACCGCTGAAGGTAACTGCCCCCATGCCCCCCTCCCCGATCTCCACCCTCTCTCCTCCCTGGTCCTCTGGCCCCTCGGATTGTCCCCGTCCCCTTTTCCCTCCCCAGATCTGTGCGGCTTCACCTCAGCGAACTTGCAGATTGCAGAGATGGCTGTTGGCTCCTCCAGTCCTTTCTAAGGCCCAGGTGTGCAGTTTCTCCCTGGTGTGTCCCTAGTTGGGGTCCTTTGATTACAGCAGGGGTCTTCAACCTTGTTAAGCTTGCAGGCAATTTTGGATTCCTGAGACAGCATGCTGGGTATAGTTACCAGATGGCCGCCACAAAATGGCTGCTTCAGGAAGTAGAGCCAGTGACAAAATGGCTGCCCATTTTACCTTCCGTCACACGGTGAAGATCCTTGTGCTGCGGTGCCAACGTGACATTTTTAAAAATCTGGAAACCCAATCAGATCACCAGTGGCCAACCAGAGGCCTTGCTGGGCAAATGTTTAGGTTTGCCAGCCTCCAGGTGGGGCCTGGAGATCTCCTGATTTTACAACTGATCTCCAGGGCACATAGATCAGTTCCCCTGGAG
The DNA here is from genome assembly GCF_032191835.1 of Heteronotia binoei. Taxonomy (NCBI): domain Eukaryota; kingdom Metazoa; phylum Chordata; class Lepidosauria; order Squamata; family Gekkonidae; genus Heteronotia; species Heteronotia binoei. Next base: position 6,037,816 of record NC_083234.1, read on the forward strand.
AAAATGGCTGCTCTGAGGCCCTTTTGCCCTCCAAGCCCCACCCTCTCCTGGATCCACCCCCAAGGTCTCCAGGTATTATCCAACACAGACCTGGCAATCCTACAAAAGTTTCACCTGGCTAAGGTTGACAAAACCCTCCAGTACTGTGGTGGGGGACAGTTTTCTTATGCACACAAAGCACGTGCGGTGTGATGACATCACCTGGAAGTGACGTCATTGCACCAGGGATGGTGTGTTGGGGATGCTCTAGGACGTGTGCTTAAACTCTATGGTACCATAGAGCTTTACCACGAGTCCTAGAGCATTGCGTTAGGGGCACTCTAGGATTCGAGATAAAATTCTATGGTACCATAGTTTTTTACCCTGCCGTGTTGTCCCCAGTGCAATGATGTCACTTCCAGGTGGCAACCTGGCTCTTCGGGGCTGGGGATCCCCCCGGTGGCTTGCTCCCTACTGGTGGGTTAAAGCCTTCCAGACCGGGGAATCCCTGCCCCCAGCGGGAGTTTGGCAGCCCTACACCTGGTTAGGGTTGCCAATCCCCAGGTGGGGGCAGGGGATCCCCCAGTTTGGAGACCCTCCCCCCGCTTCAGGGTCGTCAGAAAGCGGGGGGAAGGGAGGGAAATATCTGCTGGGAACTCTATTATTCCCTATGGAGATATATTCCCATAAAAAATCATGGAGAATTGATCCGCGGGTATCTGGGGCTCTGGGGGGGGGCTGTTTTTCGGGGTAGAGGCACCAAATTTTCAGTATAACATCTAGTGCCTCTCCCCAAAATATCCCCCCAGTTTCAACAAGATTGGACCAGGGTGTCCAATTCTATGAGCCCCAAAAGAAGGTGCCCCGATCTTTCATGATTTCCTATGGAAGGAAGGCATGGAAAAGGTGTGCCGTCCCTTTAAATGTGAGGGCCGGAACTCCCTTTGGAGTTCAATTATGCTTGTCACACCCTTGATCTTGGATCCACCCCTAATGTCTCCTGGCTCCACCCCCAAAGTCCCCAGATATTTCTTGAATTGGACTTGGCAACCCTACACCTGGTTCTGCCCACTTTCTCTAAATCACTTGGCGGTGGGCACTAGGAAAGGCGCTGGCGGGAACCGTGACACCCACAAGCACCATATTGAGGCTCCTTGGACTGCAGGCTCCTTTGTTCTTGGCACTATAGTTTCACTGCTGCTTCTGCGCGAGCATATTTGAGGGCTCAGGGCTATAGAGACCACCTTCCGCTGCCTCTTCGTTCGTCCCATTTCTTGAGTCGGGTGCATGACTTAATCCTGCCAGACCCGGACCCAGCAGAACTCCCCCCGGCTGGAGCGAAGAACAACACGCAGTGAACAACAGCGAGGAAAGGACTTGGCACAGCGACAGCAGAGACAAAGGAGGAGGAAACAGAGACATGAGGCTAATTAATTTTCTGTCTGTCTCCTTAGTGACACTTCAAGCAACAAGGGCTGTGTTCCCTTTGGCCACCGTCCAACAGTTTTAAAACACAAACAGAGTCCTTCCCAGAGGGGAAATGCCAATTTATGAGCTCTTCCACAAATCTTTAAGTGCCCTGTTATCTTTTTTATCCTTTCAATGGGGACGTGGCAGAGGTTTATAAAATTATACACAGGGTAGAGTGGGTGAGCAAAGAGAACTTTTCCTCCTTCTCCCGAAATACTAGAACTCAGGGTATCCAATGAAGCTGAGGGGTGCTAGGTTCAGAACAAACAAAAGGACATACTATCTTTTACTATCTTCTACAGAGAGTGTGGAATCTGCCACCAGAGGATGCAGAGATGGCCACAGGTGGGATTAGACAAGTTCATGAAGGAAAGGCCCATCTGTGACTATTAGGGTTGCCAGGTCAGACTCAAGAGATATCTGGGGACTTTGGGGATGGAGCCAGGAGGTTTTGGGGGTGGAGCCAGGAGATTTTGGGGGTGGAACCACGAGCAAGGGGTGTGACAAGCACGACTGAACACCAAAGAGAGTTCTGGCCATCACGTTTAAAGGGTCCATACACCTTTTAAATACATCCCTTCCTCTGGAAGTAATGATGGATAGGACACCTTTTGGGGGCTCCTAGAACTGGACCCCCTGGTCCAATCTTTTTGAAATTTGGGGGGTGTTTTGAGGAGAGGCCCCAGATGCTATGCCAAAACTTTGGTGCATCTATGTAAAAAAACAGCCTCCTCCCCAGAGCCCCAGATACTCAGGGATCAATTCTTCATTATATCCTATGAGAATCGGCCTCCATAAGGAATAATGGAGTGCCTGGCAGATATTTCCCCCCCCCTCGCTTTCTGATGACCCTGAGGGGGAGGGCCTCCAAACCAGAGCATCTCCTGTCCTCACCTGGGGATTGGCAACCCTGTGCTAAGTGCCCTGTAAGCTCTTGGTGGATTGGCCATATCAGGGGTGCGTGGCCTAATATGCAAAGGAGTTCCTGCTACAAAAAAAAAAAGCCTTGCTACTAGCCGTAGTGGCTAAAGTGAACCTCCACAAATCCTCTAAATCCCAGAACCAGGAGGCAACATCAGGGGAAGGCCTCAGCCTCAATGTCCTCCAGAGGAACTGTCTGGCCACTGTGTGAGACAGGAGGCTGGACTAGATGGATGACTGCCCTGACCCAGCGGGGCTCTTCTGATGTTCTTCTCAGGGAAAGGCCTCAGCCTCTCTGCCCTGTTGTTGGCCTTCCAGAGGAACTGGCTGGCCACTGTGTGAGGCAGGAGGCTGGACTAGATGGATGACTGCCCTGACCCAGCGGGGCTCTTCTGATGTTCTTCTCAGGGAAAGGCCTCAGCCTCTCTGCCCTGTTGTTGGCCTTCCAGAGGAACTGGCTGGCCACTGTGTGAGGCAGGATGCTGGACTAGATGGATGACTGCCCTGACCCAGCGGGGCTCTTCTGATGTTCTTCTCAGGGAAAGGCCTCAGCCTCTCTGCCCTGTTGTTGGCCTTCCAGAGGAACTGGCTGGCCACTGTGTGAGGCAGGATGCTGGACTAGAGGGACCACTGCCCAGATTCAGCAGAGCTCTTCTGAGGTTCTTCTCAGGGAAAGGCCTCAGCCTCTCTGCCCTGTTGTTGGCCTTCCAAAGGAACTGGCTGGCCACTGTGTGAGGCAGGATGCTGGACTAGAGGGACCACTGCCCAGATTCAGCAGAGCTCTTCTGAGGTTCTTATCAGGGGAAGGCCTTGGGTTCTATGTCTTATTTGTTGGCCCTCCAGAGGAACTGATTGGCCACCGTGTGAGACAGGATGCTGGACTAGATGGATGACTGCTCTGATCCAGCAGGGCTCTTCTGATGTTCTGGTGCTTTTCTTTGCCCTGCAAAACTCGGGGCACTGGCCCACGCCTCTCGTTCATGCATTGATCAGGCAAGCACCGGTTGAGTTTTCATGGGAGTTCCTAGACTGTCCTTTGAGCACACAGACAAAAGATCTGGGCAGACTGGAAAAGGCGGATGGCTAACAAGATCTGCTCCTGTGGTTTGGGACCCGCCCTGCTTACTGCAGCCCACCAGATTTGAACAACCCCCCCTCCTCAGGGGCTTGGTGACCCTTGTAGACTTTGTTGCCTAAAAAGTTGAGGGATGGTTGGACGCCCAGCTGACCACAGGACATGGATGGATGGCGAATGGCATTGGGATGGGATGGGGTGTATGCAAGCTTGATGGCAACAGAAATGTTCTGAGATAGGCGTCAGCCATAGGGTTGCCAATCCCCAGGTGAGGCCAGGGGATCCCCCGGTTTGGAGGCTCCCCCCCCCCCTGCTTTCTGAAGCGGGCAGGGGGGGAATGTCTGCTGGGCAGTCATTATTCTCTACGGCAGGGGTGGCCAACGGTAGCTCTCCAGATGTTTTTGCCTATAACTCCCATCAACCCCAGCCAGCATGTCCAGTGGCTGGGGCTGATGGGAGTTGTCGGCAAAAAACATCTGGAGAGCTACTGTTGGCCGCCCCTGCTCTATGGAGATTGATACCCATAGAGTATCATGGAGAATCATGGATATCTGGGGCTCTGGGGAAGCTGTTTTTTAAGATAGAGGCGCCAGATTTTCAGTACAGCATCCAGTGCCTCTCCCCAAAAGACCCTCCAAGTTTCTAAAAGATTGGACCAGGGGGTCCAATTCTATGAGCCCTAAAAGAAGGTGCCCCTATCCATTATTTCCAAACGGAGGGAAGGCATTTAATAGGCATGCGGTCCCTTTAAATGTGATGGCCAGAACTCCCTTTGGAGTTCAATGATGCTTGTCACAACCTTGCTCCTGGCCCCACCCCCAAAGATCCCAGATATTTCTTGAATTGGACTTGGCAGCCCTATTCGGACAACACCTTCCCCCACCTGCTTCCTCCAGGCAAAGCGAAGTCTGCCAGATGGGTGGCCACACATTCAGGGTGACCGAGCTTAGCCCTTGCTAGCATTCTGTCTGCTCCGTGCCCTCCTCTGCTTTCTGACTGCCCCCCACCCGCCCGCCGCCTGTTCTTCTTGCTAGCTCCGTGCTCCCAGATGTGGTCTTCTGACATAACCCGTGTATCCCTCCTTGCCTCCCGTCCTGCCCCCACCCCCTCCCCTTAGGACAAATGCACTCATCCGGAAGATGTGAGGCTGTGCTCCCTCATCGCGAAGTCCAATGGGAGCTTCCCGGTGAATAAACGCAAAGTGGTGAGTGGCGTCTTTAGGCACGGCCGTCAACCTTCTCCGCCCCTGGGAGGTGTGGAACAAGCAACGAGGGTTTGATTTGCACCCTGAGAAGCCTGAGAGGGGAGGCAGGCAACCGCACTCCAAGAGATGGCTTCTCCATCCCTTTAGTCAGGGCTTTTTTTTTGTAGCAGGAACTCTTTTGCATACTAGGCTGCACACCCCGGATGTAGCCCATCCTCCTGAAACTTCCAGTAGGTCCTGAACGAAAAGCCCTGTACGGTCTTGGAGGATTGGCTGCATCAGGGGGTGTGGCCTAATCAGGGGTCATTTTGTAGGTGGTGGAGCTCATTAGCATAACTCACTAGCATATGCCGCTGCCGCCCCTGGCTAAAAGCAACCCGACGCAAGAAAGGAGAGCCCCAGGTGAGCGAGGTCTGCTTCGGCTGGCTAGAGATCCAGCCAACCCAAGCAGGCCTCGCTCGCCTGAGGCTCTCCTGGGCCGCCTCCCCCAATCAAAAGGCCAGCAAGCCACCCACCACCCAAAATCACATAAGAAGTGGAGAAAGGGTGGTGTGGGCTTCTCCAGGGGTTAATGAGGGCTGCTGGGGGTGTGCCAAAGCTCCTGGTGGCTGGTTGGCTGCCCGCTCTCCTAATCCAGGGATTGTTATGCAGCTGCACCTACTATTCAATGAACAAGAGAGGTGGGGTGGAAGAGGGGGAGCCCTTAGAAAGGTTCAGGAGCTGTGCTCCTATGAGCTCCTGCTGAATTCAAGGCTTGGGCCTAATATGCAAAAGAGTTCCTGCTACACGAAAGCCCTAGGCCAGGGGTGGCTCTCCAGATGTTTTTTGCCTACAACTCCCATCAGCCCCAGTCATTGGCCATGCTGGCTGGGGCTGATGGGAGTTGTAAGCAAAAAACATCTGGAGAGCTACCATTGGCCACCCCTTGTGGCCTAGGCTGGATGTAGCCCATCCTCCTGGAATTTGCAGTAGGCCCTGTACTAAGAACCCTGTAAGCTCCAGGAGGATGGCATACATCAGGGGTGTGTGGCCTAATATGCAAAGGAGTTCCTGCTACAAATGGAAGCCCTGCCTTAAGTAATATACGAACAGCCTGTGCAAGCATTCTTACATGAAGCTGCCACATACTGAATCGGACTTTTGGTCCATCAAGGTCCATATTGTCGACTTGGACTGGCAGTGTCTCTCCAGGGTCTCGGGTAGAGATCTTTCATATCCTCTACCACCTGGGTCTTTGAATGGAGATGCCGGGGATTGAACCTGTGCCGTTATGCATGCCAAACAGAGGCTCTGCCACTCGGTCACAGCTCCTCCGTGAGAGCAACTTCAGCGCATCTTGTGTCTATTCAAGTTCACTGCCTGGCTATAAGCCAGCAGCCAGATAGGTGGGGCTGCCCACTGAAATTGCAAAATCTCCATAGCACCGTTGAGCCTCACCTGGGCTTGAGAAGAGCCTGTGGGTGGCCAAACTTTCTTAATGTAAGAGCCACAGAGAATAAACATCAGGTGATTGAGAGCCACAAGACGGATGGAAGGAAGGAAATAGATGGAGGGAGGGAGGATAGCGAGGTGGAAAGAAAGCAACTTTCACTTTAAATGCATTCTCCAAGCTGACTTGGTTTGGAGAAATGATTTAAAGAGACAAATGCCTTCTGATAGGGTGGGGTGGGGGGTTTGAGAGCCACACAAAATGCGTGAAAGAGCCATATGTGGCTCCCAAGCTGCAGTTTGCCCCCCCCCCCCGCTGTATAGGAATTTGGTGATGCTCTCAAGTGACTACTGGCTCCTCAACCAACCTTTGATATAAGGGGGGAACCCCCAAGCGGAGGCCAGCGAGACTTCTGGGGCAGGCTAAAGGTACATTCCATCAGAGACTGTGTTTTAAAGAGCAGCAGTTACCTCCAAATGCCCCCAGGCATGGAGTGGTACAGCTGCAGTCCTGCACTCCAGGCTCTGCTCATGACCTGAGTTTGATCCTGGCGGAAGCTGGGTTCAGGTAGCCAGCTCCAGGTTGACTCAGCCTTCCATCCTTCCGAGGTTGGTAAAATGAGTCCCCAGCTTGCTGAGGGGGAAGCGTAGAGGACTGGGGAAGGCAATGGCAAACCACCCCGTCAAAAGCCTGCCGTGAAAACGTTGTGATGCGACGTCACCCCAGAGTCGGAAACGACTGGTGCTTGCGCGGGGGACTTCCTTTAGGCAGCCCTATGGCGCAGACTGTTAAAGCTGCAGTACTGCAGTTCAAGTTCTGCTCACGACCTGAGTTCGATCCCGGTGGAAGCTGGGTTCAAGTAGCCGGCTCGAGGTCGACTCAGCCTTCCATCCTTCCGAGGTTGGTAAAATGAGTCCCCAGCTTGCTGAGGAGAGAAATGTAGATGACCGGGGAAATCACCCTGTAAGAAAAAGATTATCAAGCAAACGTCATGATATGACTTCACCCCTTGAGTCAGTAACAACTCGGTGCTTGCACCTTTACCTTTTACCCAGGAATAGGACTGGGAAGTCTGGGTCCAGGTGAGGGTTGGAGATCTCCAGGAATCCCAGTTGATCTCCAGAGGTCAGATCCTTGGGAGGAAACGGCTGCTTTGGAGGGTGGGCTGTATGGCATTAGACCCAGGGGTGCCAACTCTGGGTTGGGAAATACCTGGAGATTTGGGGGGCGGAGTTTGGGGAGAGTAGGGTTTGGGGAGGGAGGGGACCTCAGCAGGGTATAATGCCATAGAGAGTTCAGCCCTCCACAGTAGCCATTTTCTCCAGGGGAACTGATCTTGGTAGTCTGGAGACCAATTGTCATAGCAGAAGATCTCCAGGTGCCACCTGGAGGTTGGCTACACTAATTATACCCACTGAGGTCCCTCCCTTCCACAAATCCCTGGTGCCTCCGGGCTCTACACCTCCATCTGCAGGAATTTGTTAGCCCCATAGACCAAACCTTCCCTGAGTGGTGGTCTGTCCTGGAGCTACAAACTAAGCCCTCCCATTGGCCAGGGCTGGCTTGCAGAAGAGGAGACGGGTGAAGTTTCCAGACCATTCATTGTGTGAAATAGATTGGGGGCCACCCAAGTTCATGCGTCACTAAATCCAAAAGGCAACCAGAGCTGGCTCCTCTACCCAGTTCTCTTGTGAATTTGCTCCTTCAGAAAGCCTTAGATGAGCTTCTATGAGCCAAGTTCTATGAGCCAGTTTGGAGTAGTGGTTAAGTGTGCGGACTCTTATCTGAGAGAACCGGGTTTGATTCCCCACTCCTCCACTTGCACCTGCTGGGATGGCCTTGGGTTAGCCATAGCTATCACAGGAGTTGTCCTTGAAAGGGCAGCTTCTATCAGAGCTCTCTCAACCCCATCCACCTCACAGGGTGTCTGTTGTGGGGAGAGAAGAGATAGGAGATTGTAAGCTGCTCTTGAGTCTGTGATTCAAAGAGAAAGGTGGGGTATAAATCTGCAGTCTTCTTTCTGTTTGAGAGACACCCTCCTCTTTGTTTCCTCACAATGTCCATTTGCAACCATTTTCTCTGCCACCTGAAGCTCTTTTTTTTTTGTTTTCTGCCACCTTTCTGATTGGTCTATTTAAATAGTTGTGGATCTTTTTCTTGTTGGGTAGTTCATGTTTTATTTTTATTTCTTGGTCCTCCCCCAGGAAGCCATGAATCACATTGAAGAAATGGAAATGGCGACCAGCACGAGTCCTCCAGAGAAGAGCAAACACAACAAGCCGCCCGTGGCCAGAAACAATGAGTTGGGGCTGCCAGCCACCTCCAAACAGTGCGCCCATTCTGGCCTGCAGTCTCCAATCGACAGCCCGTCCAAAGTGGAGAAGAACGGGCACACGACCAACCACCCCAAGGTGACCAAGGTCTTTGAGATCCAGACCATGCCCAATGGCAAGACGAGGACCTCCCTCAAGACCATGAGCAGGAGGAAATTTTCACAGCAGAAGGAGAAGAAAGCCACCCAGATGTTGGCCATTGTTCTAGGTGAGCCTCCTTGCATGGCCTCCAGAGTTACCAATTTCCAGGTGGTTATACAGAAGGAGATGGCTATACAGAAAAGTGATATTGTAACAAAAGTGTGGGGGGGGACTGTATTAAAGTAACAACTGTTAATACAAGTCTTGGCTTGCTTCTCTATATTTTGAAACAAATAACTTATTATCAGTATTATTGACAGAAAAACACTACACACTGGCTGCCAGATTTTAATAACATTGGCAAAATTACAATAGAACAGGGATGGCCAACGGTAGCTCTCATGATGTTTTTTTGCCTACAACTCCCATCAGCCCCAGCCATTGGCCATGCTGGCTGGGGCTGATGGGAGTTGTAGGAAAACACATCTGGAGAGCAACCGTTGACCACCCTGGTCTAGAAGGATTTCAAGTCAGTCGTGCATGAAAAGATCAACAAGGTTTCTATGGTATAGGCTTTCAAGAGTTAAAGCTCATTTTTTCAAATGCCTTTCATCAGAGAGGTTATACCCTGGAGATTTTGTTGGCTTTTAAAGGTGCTATTTGCAGTTGTCAATCCTCAGATGGGGGCAGAGGATCCCCTGGGTTGCAGACCCTCCCCCGACTTCAGAATCATCAGAAGGGGGGGGGGATGTCTGCTGCACACTCCATTATACTCTAGCCAGTTTGGTGTAGTGGTTAAGTGTGCGGACTCTAATCTGGGAGAACCGGGTTTGATTCCCCACTCCTTCACTTGCACCTGCTGGAATGGCCTTGGGTCAGCCAGAGCTCTCTTATCTGGGGGAACCGGGTTTGATTCCCCACTCCTCCACTTGCACCTGCTGGAATGGCCTTGTGTCAGCCAGATCTCTGGCAGAGCTGTTCTTGTGAGAGCCAGTTTGGTGTAGTGGTTAAGTGTGCGGACTCTTATCTGGGAGAACCAGGTTTGATTCCCCACTCCTCCACTTGTACCTGCTGGAATGGCCTTGGGTCAGACTCAGCCATAGCTCTGGCAGAGGTTGTCCTTGAAAGGGCAGCTGCTGTGAGAGCCCTCTCAGCCCCACCCACCTCACAGGGTGTCTGTTGTGGGGGAGGAAGGTAAAGAAGATTGTGAGCCGCTCTGAGACTCTTTGGAGTGGAGGGCGGGATATAAATCCAATATCTTCATCTACCTCACAGGGTGTCCGTTGTGGGAGGGGGGGAAATAAAGGAGATTGTGAGCCGCTCTGAGACTCTTCGGAGTGGAGGGCGGGATACAAATCCAATATCTTCATCTACCTCACAGGGTGTCCGTTGTGGGAGGGGGGGGGAGATAAAGGAGATTGTGAGCCGCTCTGAGACTCTTCAGAGTGGAGGGCGGGATATAAATCCAATATCTTCATCTACATCACAGGGTGTCCGTTGTGGGAGGGGGGGAGATAAAGGAGATTGTGAGCCGCTCTGAGACTCTTCGGAGTGGAGGGCAGGATACAAATCCAATATCTTCATCTACCTCACAGGGTGTCTGTTGTGGGGGAGGAAGGTAAAGGAGATTGTGAGCTGCTCTGAGACTCTTTGGAGTGGAGGGTGGGATACAAATCCAATATCTTCATCTATCTCACAGGATGTCTGTTGTGGGGGAGGAAGGGAAAGGAGGTTGTGAGCCACTCTGAGACTCTTCGGAGTGGGGGGCGGGATATAAATCCAATATCTTCATCTACCTCACAGGGTGTCTGTTGTGGGGGAGGAAGGGAAAGGAGATTGTGAGCCGCTCTGAGACTCTGAGATTCAGAGTATAGGGTGGGGTATAAATCCAAAATCTTTTTCTTCTTCTTCCTTTGCATGGTGAGCTCTGGATGCCAGTGTTGACCAATTCCTGAGCCCAGAGAGTGTTTCAGCCTCAGCATGGCTAACCCGTCTCCTCTGATTTGTCCTCTGCAGGCGTCTTTATCATCTGTTGGCTTCCCTTCTTCATCACCCACATCTTGAACATGCACTGTGACTGCAACATCCCACAGGCCATGTACAACGCCTTCACGTGGCTTGGCTACGTCAACAGCGCGGTCAACCCCATTATCTACACCACCTTCAACATTGAGTTCCGAAAGGCCTTCATCAAGATCCTCCACTGCTAGCTCCCCCTGTTGGCCAGATGCACGAACAGCATGGTCCGACCCAGGGGGAGGTGTGTTGGGATCTGGAGACAAGCTCACAGAGTTACGTGCCATACATTCATGCTTGGACCGCGGGGATGAGATAGCGTCTTGGTGAAAGGCTGTCTCACCGGAGAGGCGACGTTTGGACTCCAGGAGAACAGTGCAAACGAGTTCATTTCAAATGCCACATTTGCACTGTGCTTTGTTTTATATATATATAACGAAAACTAGGGGAACACAAACACACACAACAACAGCACCACTCGTGGTCCGCAAGGCCTCCAAAGCGCTGGCCCCCAAACAGACACTGCTGGCAGCTTTTGTGCATTGTCGCTAGGGATGCATTTCTCACCAAAGACCCCCATCGCCCAGCCGGCTTAGCAACAGACCCTCCCCCACCCTCAATTCCTGGGAATCATGAGCTTGCCTTCAAACTTCAGCCGCCCGCATGGGGTTTTATGGAACCGCTAAGGCCTGGAGTGACCACCTTCCCAAAAGCAATCATTTGCCAGCCCCATGAGCCCAAGGGAAACGGGACATCAGGGCACGGTGGGAATACCATCACACCAATGTATATATGATTAAGTGGAATGAATTGAGCAAAAGCCCAAGCCAAAAAATAATAATAATAAATGAACCAACAAGGTCTCCAAAAATCTTGTCTTGCATGGTATGTGTTGTAACTAACAGGGTCATCAACAGTCATCTCCGCTCACCTTGACCAGCATCTTCTGTAATGATGTGCCCCTGTGTAAGAGGGAACCCACCAGTGGTGGGCGAGAGGGACGGATGGGAGTGGAGGACAGAGACCAAGTCGGGCGTTCCCAGCTCAAGCAGTGTCTCCAGAAAGCAGAAAGGGGTTAAGTTTGGTGTAGTGGTTAGGTGTTCGGACTCTCATCTGGGAGAACCGGGTTTGATTCCCCACTCCTCCACTTGCGCCTGCTGGAATGGCCTTGGGGCAGCCAGAGCTCTCTTATCTGGGAGAACCAGGTTTGATTCCCCACTCCTCCACTTGCAGCTGCTGGAATGGCCTTGGGTCAGCCATAGCTCTCGTAGGACAACTGCTGTGAGAAGAAGAAAAAGAATTGCAGATTTATACCCCGCCCTTCTCTCTGAATCAGAGACTCAGAGCGGCTTACAATCTCCTTTATCTTCTCCCCCTACAGCAGACACTCTGTGAGGTGTGTGGGGCTGAGAGAGCTCTGACAGAAGTTGCCCTTTCAAGGACAACCTCTGGGATAGCTATGGCTAACCCATTCCAGCAGGTGCAAGTGGAGGAGCGGGGAATCAAACCCGGTTCTCTCAGATAAGAGTCCGTGCATTTAACCACTACACCAAACTGGCTTTCTCAGAGCCCTCTCAGCCCCACCCACCTCACAGGGTGTCTGTTGTGGGGGGGAGGAAGATAAAAGAGATTGTGAGCCGCTCTGAGATTCTGCTATTCGGAGTGAAGGGTGGGATATAAAGCCAATCCAATATCTTCATCTTCTTAAGATACCAAGGATGCCTTTTGCTAACACGTCTCTGCTAGCAAATAGAGAAAGCTGTGGCGGGAAGAGATTTCTTTTAAGCAATTTTCAGAGGCCAACCATCTTGGTTTGCAGTAGACAAGCTCGATTCAAGTCCAGGAGCACCTTAGAGACCTGGGAGACTTCCAAGGCAGGAGCATTCGAGAATCTAGGCTCCTTTCATCAGGTATCTTTGACTCTAGGAAGTTCACACCTGAGAAATCTTATCAGTCTAGAAGGTGCTAATGGTGGAAACAGCCATCAAGTCACAGCTGATTTATGGGGACCCCAATCCGGCCAGTGGGGCTTCAAGAGCCACACAGTATGTGTGAAAGAGCCACTCCCGAGTCATAGTTTGGCCACCCCTGGGTTAGATGTTCATAGGCGGTTTCCCATTGCCTGGCTCTGAGCAGCAACCCTGGACTTTCTTGGTGGTCTCCCATCCAAATACTAACCAAGACCAACTCTGCTTAGCCTCCAGGCTCCATCCCCAAATCTCCGGGAGTTTCCCAACCTGGAGCCGGGGATCCTACTGTCCGCTCACCAGCAGACAGTGGGGGACCTGGCAATGGCAATTCTATTTCATGAAGACCTGTGCTCCCAGTAACTCTAAGAGACAATACAGGGACAACACAGGGCAGCCCATTTGCCTGAACCGGACTCGTGGCAAAGCGCATTTAGAGATGATTGATGCTCGCCCAGGGCTCAAAAGCTGCTATTCATTTTGGTGGATTTCTAGGCAGCCTCTTGATAGCCCCACCGATCAAACGAAAAGGACAGTAAAACAAAAAAAATGTGAAACCATAAAGCAATGTACAGCAAAAGGCTCCCAGATTTAAAAAAATTGGATAGCAGAATTTATTTATTTAATTTATTTTAAAAATGCACCCGTTTCCAATCAACAAACCAGACATAAGCAGAAAGTAGCCAAATACAGAAAGACCGATTTCCCATTAGTCTTATGCTGCTCTCACGTTCCTCTTCTCCATAGAGCTTTGGGCAGATTTCGCATTATCTGCCCCAGGGCTGCAACTAGCTTTGCCTTTCTCATGCAGGAAACAGAAACTGGTTTTTAGATCTTGTTTGCTGCACAAAAGAGGCAGATTGTGTGAAATCTGACGGAAGCCCCATGGAGACGAGGAGAGCAAGAGTGGCATAAGGCTAGTGGGGAATCGGTCACAGTCTTTGCTTGGTGCCCAAAGTGGAATCTACTGAGCACCTGGCCTCATTCTTCAGGGAAGGGACTCCAGAGCAGGGGCTCGACAACAGAGAAAGCCCCTGTCAGCCACTGAATTTCTGAAGGTTGCAGCCCACAGTGATACTATCCAAAATGATGGGCAGGCCTTTAAAAGTTCACTTTTGAAATGCTTCTGGCAAAGGACTCCTCACTGCTGGGTGGGTAACAAGAGGCAAGATCTTTGCTGCTGCTCCTTTGCTCAGTTCTGCACAAGTATTTGAAGGGCTGTCATCTAGAGTATGGTGAGGAATCATTTTCTGTGGCCCCAGAAGGTCGGACCAGAACCAACAGGTTGAAATTAAATCAGAAGAGTTTCTGGCTCAACATTAGGAAGAACTTTCTGACCATTAGCATGGCCTTGGGTCAGCCATAGCCCTGACAGAGGTTGTCCTTGAAAGGGCAGCTGCTGTGAGAGCCCTCTCCAGCCCCACCCACCTCACAGGGTGTCTGTTGTGGGGGAGGAAGGGAAAGGAGATTGTGAGCCGCTCTGAGACTCTTCGGAGTGGAGGGCGGGATATTAATCCAATATCTTCTTCTATCTTCATCTTCTTCATTAGAGCGGTTCCTCAGTGGAAGAGGCTTCCTCAGGAGGTGGTGGGCTCTCCTTCCTCGGAGGGTTTTTAAACAGAGGTTAGATGGCCATCTGACAGCAATGAAGATCCTGTGAATTTAGGGGGAGGTATTTGTGAGTTCCCTGCATTGTTCAGGGAGTTGGACTAGATGACCCTGGAAGTCCCTTCCAACTCTATTTCTATGATTTTAAAATTACCTTCCATTCTGAGCAAGGCTCAGAGTTTTCATTTCCATGAAGGTAAACAGCTGGGTCAAATTGATGCAGAAATGTTTTTTATTTCTTGATACGTTTAATCTGATATTTAGTGAAGATTTGTGGTTGGTTGTTTTTTTTGCAAAAAAAAATCTGCTTTTCAAAGTTTGGGAGTTTGACATCCGGCTGGCTCTGGCCGATACTCTCCATCAACCAGTTCAGACTTTCTCCCGGTGGAACAAAATGCACTTCCACGTCAATCGGTGTTTCATCAGATTTCCAGCTCCCCACCACAATCATTTACTTGGAACGTATTATGGGGTTAGGGCTGCAGCAACAAACCATCGCTGAACGACTCTTGCCTTGCAAACCTTATGAGTTTGCCCTAGTCAGCTGTGACCCAAGGACTCTTCTTTCCACCACAAGAGCCGTGGATCCAACCCTCTAACAGCAACACTTCCTTTATGGCTCCCTTCCAGCAGAGGAAAGCATCGCGATCAGCAGAATGGATCTGCAGAATACAGGCCTGGATTTCCTCCCCGCCGGCCATGATTCACCAAAAACATTATTCTTTGTCTTCTTTAACAAAACCCAGTGGGCTCAAGCCAGCATTTTTCTACAGAAACGTTTCCAAGTCACCTTCTCACTCTTTGCAGCTCCAACCGTGGCCAGCAATCATCTCACCGAATCGGCTACGATTCTATCAGCTCTGTTAACTGCTAACTGTACCCGGTTCAGTACATTTTGTAAGATCGCTGCAGATATTATACGGTCAGTTAATAAAATGACATGGAAAGAGGTCTCTCTGGGATTTAATTCACCGATTCCATCTGGTGTGAAATGAAGGGACGTGCAGAGTCTAGGTCCAGCGTTGCTCATTCAAATTAAGTGAAAGGAGCATTGCACGCTGTAGGCAGCTGCTCCGGGCCTGGTGTAGTGGCTAGAATGTCAGACTAGGATCTGGAAAACCCAGGTTCGAATCCTGGCTCTGCCATAGAAGTTTGCTGGGGGACCTTGGTGTAAGCTACTTTACAGGGTTGTTGCAAGCATAAAATGGAGGAAAGGAGAAGGAGGTCCACTGCTTTGGGCCCCTATTGGGGAGAAAGGGGGTATAAATAAAGTAAGTAAATGAATCATTTGCCTCTCTCACAAAAACGAGTAATGCTTCTGCTAGCTTCTCCCTGCAAAAAGCAAAACAAACAAACAAAAAGCCTATGCATTAAGAAGACTGGCGAGTGAAGGAGAAATCTAGAACCAAACCTGTTCTTTTGACTTCCATTGGGCTATGGATCTGGGCTGTGCCACTTCATTAGGGTTGCCAGGTCCAACCCAGGAAATATCTGGGGACTATGAGGGTGGAGCTGGGAGACTTTGGGGGTGGAACCAGGAGACTTTCCCATTCCCTAAAATAAATAAATAAAAATATAGCAGTGCAGCTCCCCTGAGTACAGTCTTCATTTCCTCGTTCCCCAGAAACTACATTTCCACTAAATGAAAGTGAATGCACACTCACACACTCTCACAAAACAGCCAAAATAAACACAGCAAGCACACACTTTTGTGATCTCTCCGGGGCAATTTAGTCATGGGAGTTGCTGAATGTAACCATCTGCTGTATTTCAACCGACTTCTTCAGACCAACAAGAAAATGAAAGCCTAAACAGCCTAAAGGGCGCGGTTTTCCTCCAAAGAGAGGGACTCTGCTCGCTTCTCTTCCTTTCTCACATACGTCACACCCTCACCGGGAAAACCCACAGGACTCTGCCTACTCACCCCGCCCATTCAGCTTTCCTCTTGCTTAGATTTAAAGGCACACACAATGTCCAAAACGCAGGCCGTTGGCCGGCTTCTTTTAAGCCTGCACAGATCTACAGCCACGTGGTGGCTGTTAGGGTGGGGCTTCCCACCCCAGGCACCTGGCTGGCAGTGAGTGGAGAGGAGCCTGCAAAACCTGGAGATGCCCCTCTGGGACCTGGAGGCTGGCAAGAATGTTCATAGAATAGGCTTCCCAATCCCGAGGTCCCAGCGGGGGATCCCCCGGTTTTACAGGCTTCCCTCCTCCCCCAGCCAGCTGGCCGGCGGGGGAAGCCCCACCCCCACAGCCATCATGCACCTCCATGAACAATTCCCATAAGGAATGATGGGGAATTGATCCACGGGTATCGGGGGCTCTGGGGGGGGCTGTTTTTTGAGGTAGAGGTGCCAAATTTTCAGTATAGCATCTAGTGCCTTTTCCCAAAATACCCCCCAAGTTTCAAAAGTACTGGACCAGGGGGTCCAATTCTACGAGCCCCAAAAGAAGGTGCCCCTATCCTTCATTATTTTCTATGGAAGGAAGGCGTTTTAAAAGGTGTGCTGTCCCTTTAAATGTGATGGCCAGAACTCCCTTGGAGTTCAATTCTGCTTGTCACACCTGTGCTCCTGGCTCCGTCCCCAATGTCTCCTGGCTCCACCCCCAAAGTCTCCTGGCCCCACCCCCAAAGTCCCCAGATATTTCTTGAATTGGACTTGGCAACCCTATCATAGAATGTCAAGGAGAAGGATTCCAGTCCGGTTTGCCCTGACATGCTAGTTTTCTGCCTGCAGGCCAATGTAGTCTGCAGTGGTACTGCCCAGGTATGGATTGACCACCTGAGGGGATTCCAGATTGGAGAATAAGGTGATATATTCTATAGGGGCCAGGAGTGGCTGATCTTTGGGGCTATTTTGGGCCTGTCTTTTGGTCTTCCCACAGTTCCCCCTCCGCGCAGCAGGTGAGTAGGCCTCAGGTGAGACCCCAGCCTCAGGACTCCCCCGGGCTTGTGATTCACATTGAATTTGTGTAAAGTATATTAGTGTGATATTGTGAGTGTAATAATAATAATAATAATAATACGTTTTTATTTATACCCCG
This sequence comes from Heteronotia binoei, assembly GCF_032191835.1. Lineage (NCBI taxonomy): Eukaryota > Metazoa > Chordata > Lepidosauria > Squamata > Gekkonidae > Heteronotia > Heteronotia binoei. The sequence goes on from NC_083234.1 coordinate 6,054,943, forward strand.
CCCTCCCCGCCAAGGCAGGCTCAGGGCGGCTTTATGCATCTTTCTTAAGATTGTTTTGGATGTTTATACACAGTGGCTTTGCCTTTTTTCCTTCCCTCCTTCTCTGCGTATCTCACTTTTGTTGTTATAAGCCAACAGGTAAGGCCTGGAGATTTCCAGGAACGACAACTTATCTCCAGGCAACAGAGATCAGTCCCCCTAGTAGGGTTCCCAATCCCCCCGCTTTAGCGGGAGACTTCTGGGTTCCCAGCTTAATCTCCCGGTCTTCAAAAATTGAGAAGCGGGGGGGGGGTGGAGGGGGGGAGAACATACCTATAGAGCTCCTGAGCAGTTTGTAAAATCCCTGTCCCTTTAAGGCTGGGCAGGAAGGAGGAAACAGGAAGGGCTTCGGAGAACGGCCCCTCCCTTCTTTGCTTTCGTTTTCTCAGCAGGCACAGTTCTCCGGAAGAAGACCAAGTAAGTATTTGTGTGTGTGTGAGAGAGGGAGGGGGATTCCCTGGTATGGAGGCCCTCCCTCCCTTTAGAAAGTGTGGGGGAGGGAGGGAAATGTCTACTGGGCACTCTATTATTCCCTATGGAGAATGATTCCCATAGGGAATAATAGGGAATTGATCCGTGGGTATTGGGGGCCCTGGGGGGGCTATTTTTTGAGGTAGAGGCACCAGATTTTTAGTATAGCATCTAGTGCCTCTCCCCAAAATACCCCCCAAGTTTCAAAACGATTGGACCAGAGGGTCCAATTCTATGAGCCCCAAAAGATGGTGCCCCTATCCTTAATTATTTCCTATGGAAGAAAGGCATTTGAAAAGGTGGGCTGCCCCTTTAAATGTGATGGCCAGAACTCCCTTGGAGTTCAATTATGCTTGCCACACCCTTGTTCCTGGCTCCACCCCCAGTGTCTCCTGGCTCCACCCCCAAAGTCTCCTGGCTCCGCCCCCAAAGTCCCCAGATTTTTCTTTAATTGGACTTGGCAACCCTACCCCCTAGAGGAAATGGTTGCTTTGTAGGGTGAACTCCATGACTTTATACTCTGCTGAACTCTCTTCCTTCCCCCATATCCCCACCCTTCCTGGGGTCCATCCCCCAAACTCCAGGAATTTTCCAACCTGAAGCTGGCAACCCTGCATGATGCAGCTCACACCCAAACTGTGAAGCATCCCCTCCAAGAGCTGCTCTGACGATAGCCCATGGCCTGGATTCCCAACCTCCGTGTGGAGGCGGGAGACTTCCCAGTATTATAACTGATCTCCAGATGATAGGTATCAGTTTCCCAGGAGGAAATGACTGCTTTCTGTTATTCCCTACTAAGATTCCTCCAGACGCCACCCCCAAATCAGGAGTTGACATTTTTTTGCACCTTGGCCATGATTGATTTTCTAGTTCAGGGGTGGCCAAACTGTAGCTCTGGAGCCACATGTGACTGTTTCACAAATACGGTGTGGCTCTTGAAGCCCCATTGACCGGCTTGAAATTACTTCTCCAAGCCAAGCCAGCCGGTGGCTTGGGGAGTGAATTTAAAGTTAAAGTTGCTTTTTTTTACCTCTCCCTTCCTCCTCCCCCATCTATTTGCCTTCTGGAGAGCCAGTTTGGTGTAGTGGTTAAGTGTGCGGCCTCTTATCTGCGAGAACCGGGTTTGATTCCTCACTCCTCCACTTGCACCTGCTGGAATGGCCTTGGGTCAGCCACAGCTCTCGCAGGAGTTGTCCTTGAAAGGGCAGCTGCTGTGAGAGCCCTCTCAGCCCCACCCTCCTCACAGGGTTTCTGTTGTAGGGGAGAAGATATAGAAGATTGTAAGTCGCTCTGAGTCTCTGATTCAGAGAGAAGGGTGGGGTATAAATCTGCAGTTCTTCTTCTTCCTTCATAGAATCATAGAGTTGGAAGGGATCTCCAGGTTCATCTAGTCCAGCCCCCTGAACAATGCAGAAAACTCACAAATACCTTTCCCTAAAAACTCACAAATACCTCCTTCCTTCCTTCCTTCCTTCCTTCCTTCCTTCCTTCCTTCCTTCCTTCCTTCCTTCCTTCCTTCCTTCCTTCCTTCCTTCCTCCCTCCCTCCCTCTTTCCCTCCCTCCCTTCCTCCCTCCCTCCCTCCCTTCCTTCCTTCCTCCCTCCCTCCCTCCCTCCCTCCCTCCCTTCCTTCCTTCCTTTCTCCCTCTTCCCTCCCTCTTTCCCTCCCTCCCTCCCTTCCTTCCTTCCTTCCTTCCTCCCTCCCTCCCTCCCTCCCTTCCTTCCTTCCTTCCTTCCTTCCTTCCTTCCTTCCTTCCTTCCTTCCTTCCTTCCTTCCAGCTCTCAAACATCTGATATTTTTTCTATGTGGCTCTTACATTAAGTACGTTTGGCCCCTCCTGTTCTAGTCCCTTCCTCTTTGGTGCTGACGTCGTGAATAGCAGTTCTGGGTGACATTTCTCAGTTTGGAGAAAATTACCGTTCACTTTCTCTTAATAGCGCCAACTGTACTGACATTTAGGGTGTTTGAATCTTTTAATTAAGAGGGTGGCAAATCGATTCTCAAGATTGCGTAAATTCACATGGATTTAAAAAAACAACAACTGGGTACACAAGGGTGGGGAAAGAAGCTTGTTGTCTCCAGTTCTTGAGCTCTCACCAAGTTTGGCATTTCCAGCTTCCTGATCCGGAAGGATTTGTTGCCGTCCTGTGTTTTATGGAAGAAATTAATCTTTTGCATTCATGTAATCCTGTTAAGCTTGTTTGACAAAACCTTGTCTAATGACCGTGGGCTGCACGGCTTGTGGATTAGCTGTGTGCCTCTTCTTCACTCCAAGTAGGCCAGAAGGGGCTGAGAAGTGCATAGGATAGAGAAGGTAGAGAAAGAAGTACTTTTCTCCCTTTCTCACAATACGAGAACTCGTGAACATTCAATTAAATTGCTGAGCTGTCGGCTTAGAATGGATAAAAGGAAGTCCTTCTTCACCCAAAGGGTGATTAACACGTGCAGTTCACGGCAGCAGGTGGTGCTTCAAGAAGGGATTGGACAAAATATGGAGCAGCGGTCCATCAGCGACTATTAGCTGCAGCGTATTGTTGGAACTCTCTGTCTGGGGTATTCTTGGTGCTTGAGAGGAGAACAGTAGAAGGGCTTCTAGTGTCCTGGTCCCACTGATGGACCTCCTGATGGCACCTGGGTTTTTGGCCACTGTGTGACGCAGAGTGTTGGACTGGATGGTCCATTGGCCTGATCCAACATGGCTTCTCTTACGTTCTTATGTTCTTAAGTGGCGGAAGTCAGCCGACAATTCTTGGGTGCTCCCACAATAGCCCAGTTGATGTGATCCAGAGCCAGTTCTGTGGTCACAACTGGTCTGCATCATGCACAGTGTGTGTGCTGGGTGTGTTAATTGCCACCAAGTTGCTTATGACATGGCGACACTATAAATTAATGACCCCCAAAATGTCTTATTAAGTCTTAACAGCCTTGCTCAGGTCTTCAGAGCCAGTGTGCGGACTCTGGGAAAATTGGGTTTGATTCCACACTCCTCCACTTGCAGCTGCTGGAATGGTCTTGGGTTAGCTATAGCTCTCACAGGAGTTGTCCTTGAAAGGGCAGCTTCTGGGAGACTCTCTCAGCCCCACCCACCTCACAGGGTGTCTGTTGTGGGGGGAGAAGATATAGGAGATTAAGCCACTGAGTCTCTGGTTCAGAGAGAAGGGAAAAGGAAAGGAAAGGTCCCCTGTGCAAGCACCAGTCATTTCCGACTCTGGGGTGACGTTGCTTTCACAACGTTTTCACGGCAGACTTTTTACGGGGTGGTTTGCCATTGCCTTCCCCAGTCATCTACACTCCCCCCCCCCCCCCCAGCAAACTGGGTCTTCATTTTACTGACGTCGGAAGGATAGAAGGCTGAGCCAACCATGAGCCGACTACTTGAACCCGGCTTCCGCCAGGATCAAACTCAGGTTGTAAGCAGACCTTAGGACTGCAGTACTGCAGCTTTACCACTCTGCGCCACGGGGCTCTTTCAGAGAGAAGGGCAGGGTATAAATCTGCCGTCTTCATCTTCTTCTTCCAAACTGAGGGCCACAGCTTCCTGGATGAAGTCCATCCATCTCGCATTGGGTCTTCTTTTCTTGCTGCTTTCAACTTTTCCTAGCATTGTTGTCCTTCCCAGTGACTCTTCTCATAATATGGCCAAAGTATGATCGCCTTTGTTTGGTCATTTTAGCTTCTAGGAAGAGTTCAGGTTTGCTTGGATCTGAAGCCCCCTGATTTGTCTTTTAGGTAGTCGACAATCTTCATAAAACTCCTCCAACGGATGTTTTTTCTTAGCAATCCCAATCGTTATCGTTGTAACGGTCATTATTTATGTCTGTGTTGCTATAATGCAGGATCTTGCAGAGCAGCAAACCACAAGGAGCTTGCAAATCTGAATTTCAGTCAAGAGAACATGACACAGGGAGTTGGGAAAGCCAGAAGTTCTTGCATGTGCCCGTCGGGTCTTCAGGCTCACCCTCAAGTATCGCACCATGTAATTCTTGCTGGCTGCCATGTTGATATGACTCAGAAGTGAAGCCTCTTTGTGTAGTGCCAGACTGTGGTTTTGTTTCTGCTGATGAGCAATTCAGGTGAGCTGTGAACCCAAACGAATAGCACGAAGTCATAAGTTGACCACCAAGTAGGGTTTCCAACTTTAGGCTGGGAAATTCCTGGAGATTGGAGGGTGGGGTTTGGGGAGGGGAAAAAGCCTTAGAGTTCAGCTTCCAAAGCAGCCATTTTCTCTGTCACCTAGGGAATCAGTTCTAATCCCAGATCTCCAGCCACCACCTTGAGATTGGCGACCCAAGAAGCAGTAGTCAAAAGGTCTTTGGGACAGCTCAGTTGTTGTCGTCACCAAAGAACCCCGGGAAACTTCCAGGGAAGCTCAAAGTCCTTTGAGGCTCTATTTGAAAAGCCGAGTCCTTGTTCTATTCCCCCATTCAGATTTTCGGCATTCTTCAAACATGTCTAGGAAGTAGGGTTGCCAATCCCCAGGTGGGGGCAGGGGACTCCCCCGGTTTGGAGACCCTCCCCCCGCTTCAGGGTCACCAGAAAACAGGGGGAGGGGAGGGAAATGTCTGCTGGGAACTCTATTATTCCCTATGGAGACTTATTCCCATAGGAAATAATGGATAAATTGATCCACGGGTATCTGGGGCTCTGGGAGGGCTGATGATTGAGGTAGAAGCACCAAACTTTCAACATAGCATCCAGTGCCTCTCCCCAAAATATCCCCCAAGTTTCAAAAAGATTGGACCAGGGAGTACAATTCTATAAGCCCCCAAAGAAGGTGCCCCCATCCTTCATTATTTCCTATGGAAGGAAGGCATTTTAAAAAGGTGTGTGGTCCCTTTTAAATGTGATGGCCAGGACTCCCTTTGGAGTTCAATGATGCTTGTCACACCCTTGCTCCTGGCTCCACCCCCCAGGTCCCCAATACTTCTTAGGGTTGCCAAGTCCAATTAAAGAAAAATCTGGGGACTTTGGGGGCAGAGCCAGGAGACTTTGGGGGTGGAGCCAGGAGACATTGGGGTGGAGCCAAGAACAAGGATGTGACAAGCATAATTGAACTCCAAGGGAGTTCTGGCCATCACATTTAAAGGGACAGCACACCTTTTAAAATTCCTTTCTTCCATAGGAAATAATGAAGTATAGGGGCACCATCTTTTGGGGCTCATAGAATTGGACCCTCTGGTCCAATCGTTTTGAAACTTGGGGGGTATTTTGGGGAGAGGCACTAGATGTTATACTAAAAATTTGGTGCCTCTACCTCAAAAAATAGCCCCCCCCAGAGCCCCCAATACCAACGGATGAATTCCCTATTATTCCCTATGGGAATCGTTCTCCATAGGGAATAATAGAATGCCCAGTAGACATTTCCCCCCCACGCTTTCTAAAAGGGGGGAGGACCTCCAAACCAGGGAATCCCCTGCCCCTTCCCTCTCTCTCTCTCTCTCACACACACACACACACACACACTTACCAGATCTTCTTCCGGAGAACTCTTGTGAAAGCGAAAGCAAAAGAAAGGGCGGGGCTGTTCTCCCAAGCCCTTCCTGCTCGCTGCCCAGCCTTAAAGGGGCAGACATTTTACAAACGGCTCAGGAGCTCTATAATGAAGCCTACAGGTATGTTCTCCCCCCCCCTCCACCCCCCCCCTTCCCACTTCTTGAAGACCGGGAGATGAGGCTGCAAACCCAGGGGACTCCCGCCAGAGCGGGGGGGTTGGGAAGCCTAATACTTCTTGAATTGGACTTGGCAAGCCTATTAGGAAGATTCCACAAACTGCCTATTCCTGTTTTCCTGCGAACAAAGAAAGCAAAATTAGACGCCCGCATTTCATGCTCGCTCTCTTCATGAATAATGGAGCTGCCGGTCAGCCTGACCGCTTTTGCCAATACTCCGAGGCTTTGTTTAGCCGCTGCGTCTCCCACGGCAGGCTGCTACTGCCGCTCCGTCTTCGCCCTGATGTTGCCGCAATTGTTCTCTGGCAATTTTATGCCTCCTGATTCGAGGGAAATTGCAAGAGCACGAGCTGGCTGGTGCAATTTCAGGTCTGAGACTGGAGAGGGATTCTACGAAGCTGTCAGTCAAAAATGGCACCTCCTGATGGCACCTGGGTTTTTTGCCACTGTGTGATGCAGTGTTGCACTGGATGGGCCACTGGCCTGATCAAACAGAGCTTCTCTTATGTTCTTATGTGACGCAGAGTGTTGGACTGGATGGGCCACTGGCCTGATCCAACATGGCTTCTCTTATGTTCTTATGTGACACAGAGTGTTGGACTGGATGGGCCATTGGCCTGATTCAACAGGGGCTTCCCTTATGTTCTTATGTGACACAGAGTGTTGGACTGGAGGGGCCATTGGCCTGATCAAACAGGGCTTCTCTTATGTTCTTATGTGACACAGAGCGTTGGATTGGATGGGCCATTGGCCTGATTCAACAGGGCTTCCCTTATGTTCTTATGTGACACAGAGTGTTGGACTGGATGGGCCACTGGCCTGATCAAACAGGGCTTCTCTTATGTTCTTATGTGACACAGAGTGTTGGACTGGATGGGCCACTGGCCTGATCCAACATGGCTCCTCTTATGTTCTTATGTGACGCAGAGTGTTGCACTGGATGGGCCATTGGCCTGATCCAACAGGGCTTCTCTTATGTGACACAGAGTGTTGGACTGGATGGGCCACTGGCCTGATCCAACATGGCTTCTCTTCTGTTCTTCTGTGACACAGAGTGTTGGACTGGATGGGCCATAGGCCTGATCCAACATGGCTTCTCTTCTGTTCTTCTGTGACACAGAGTGTTGGACTGGATGGGCCACTGGCCTGATCCAACATGGCTTCTCTTTTGTGACACAGAGTGTTGGACTGGATGGGCCACTGGCCTGATCCCACATGGCTTCTCTTATGTTCTTATGTGACACAGACTGGATAGGCCACTGTCCTGATCCAACTTGGCTCCTCTTATGTTCTTATGCGACACAGAGTGTTGGACTGGATGGGCCATTGGCCTGATCCAACATGGCTTCCTTTATGTTCTTATGTTCTATCCCCCCCCCCCCGTTTCAGGTGACTCTGAAGTGAGGGATTGGCCTCTCTACTCATGAGTTGCTGCCAACTTCTTCAAAGTAACACAGACACCCCATCCCAAGAGGAAGCCTTTCAATCGGAGACTGAAGCCTCTGGAGGGGGAAAGGCACATGTTCCTCTGGGGGCGGGGCTTCCCCCCACCACCCAGCTAACTGGGGGCGGGAAGGAGCCTGGGAAAGCGGAAGAACCCCCGCTGGGACCTGGGGATTGGCAAGCCTAGCAAGAAGTGGCCAGGAAGTTAAAGAGGCCAAGGAGACACAGAGGTCTCAAACCAAATTGAGACTTGGCACCACCGATTATGACTCTCCAAATACCGTGGGGGGGCGTGTTTGTTTGCTTTTGCTACTTTTGCTGTTGGGAGAAGAGCAGAACTTCATGTGTGAGGTGAACTCTGCTGCTTCGGGTCTTTCAGGTAGATAGATCCAGGTGGGCAGCCGTGTTGGTCTGAAGCAATAGAACAAAGCAGCAGACAAGTGGCACCTTGAAAGACCAACTAAGTTTTATTTGGAATGGAAGCTTTTGTGTGCTCTTTAGCAGACTTTATCAGAAAAAACTGGAATGGCAAGCCATCTTTAAATATAGAGAAAGTGGGCGGTGAGTGGGTATGTAGAGTCATGGGAATGTTTTTAGCAGGTTAAAAGAATCACAAATGGGGTGTTTGTTTGTTTGTTTGGTATTGTTAACTGAGCGGTAATAGCAGTGGAGGGTGATGAAAAGCAGACACGTCATAGGTGCGAAGTGCCATTAATCTGGGTGTCATTTATTAAGCATACGGAAGCTTACATTCTGGATAAAACTTTGTTGGTCTTAAAGGTGGGACTTGTCTACTGCTTTGTTCAAGTCTTTCATGTTTATCTTGTTCCGTAGGTGAAGTTGCCTTGCCAACTCTGACATCAGAAATTCCTGGAGATTTTGGGGGCAAAGTCTGGGGAGGGCAGGGTTTTAGGAGCGGAGAGAAGTCTCTCCCTTCCCCAAAGCCTGCCCTTCTCAGGGTCCACCCCTAAAATCTCCAGGTATTTCCCAACTTGGAGCTGCCAGTTCTACCCTGGCTGTCTCATCACACCCCCTCCAGCCTAGAAATAGCAGCTCTCCAGCAGCCCTGGCCCCACTCAATGGACAGCAGCCAAGAAGGTCAGAGCGCCTGCTCCGGCTGCAACGCCACTGAGGATGTTCTCCGCAGCTGAGAACGAAATGTCTGGAAGGAAAACTTTCTCCAGTAGAACACGGCACTTGATCCCGAAAGATTCTACAAACCCTAATGGAAGGAGATTGTAAGCCACTCTGAGACTCCTTTGGGTAGTAAAGGGCAGGATATAAATCTCATCTCCTCCTCTTCCTCCTCTTCTTCTAAAGGCTGAGGTTGTATCTTTCTCTTTGAGAGAGCAGGAATGGGAAACAGGTATACATGTAGACCAGACATATCTGTTAGAGACTATACAGCGTATCCATGCTATATGCTTGAATTTGAATATGTGATGAGGAACTATACGCAAGACTGCTTTGAGCATTTTGTTGGATTTCATGGGACGAGCACAAGCACTTTTCTTCCTCCTCACTAGTGATCCTCAGCTTGGGTAGCCAGGGCAGGGCTGAGTCAGGGCGAGGCGCTGGTTCCCAAAATATCCCCAGGCTAGCAGCCGAATGTGGCGAGTTGCCACGATTTCCCCAAGAGCAGTGCCGACTTTCTCCACTCTGAAGCACTTCCCCCCAATGCCGCAAGGCTCGGCCAATATCGTTTGCAGAGATTGTGATTTGGTGTCACTTTCGACCCTTGAGAGGGGAGGAGTGTCACCGGTCCTAGCCGTTGCCAGAAGCCCGATGACTGGAACGCACAGCCCGGGGACTCTGTGTCGGTCCGTCTGTTGTTCGAAGCTTTTGGATGGCCTTCTGAAACCTCCTGGCCAAATCCCAGCCCGAAAGTATGAAAGCAAAACGCTGGTTTTTTTCATTCCCCTGTGCAAGCACCAGTCGTTTCCGACTCTGGGGTGACGTCGCTTTCACAACGTTTTCACGGCAGACTTTTTACGAGGTGGTTTGTCATTGCCTTCCCCAGTCATTTATGCTTCTGTCAGGGCAGGCTTGGCCCTTTTTGAAGCCATTGTTCTATCTTGTTCAGCTCAATCCAAACGCAAAGGCTGCCCCACCCCCATCTGGGGGCCTTCAGGACAGCTGGCTGAACCCCTCTTCAGCATCAAAGACAGGGAGACCTGGAGACAAAAGATCCTCCTGGGTTTCAGAGGCCTCAAGCAAAAGAGGGCCGTTGAATTAAAAGCAATGGGTTTTCTTGGATTGCAGCTTCTTTTAATTGTATAAAATGCAACATGAAAGGGGGAGGCGGCACAAGCAACGGCTGAATAGCACATCAATAGCTGATGAGTGCTTTCAGATGAATGAAAACGCCCTCCTCTATGACTGAATTATAAAGGAGCCGGAGGAAAATGAATCCTGTGAAAGGGGTAATTGGGAATAATGGAAATTGTCCCCACCTGAATCTGCAGAGGCAATAAAAACTTCACACATTTGCAAGGGAACGTACAGCACACCTGCACATCAGAGCTGCTGGGAAGTGATGCTGGCTATGAATGTATGAAACACTGAGGCTTTCCGTAATATATACTTAGGACCAGGCCTCATTTTCAGGAAGGAGTTCACAGGAGCGGAGCTCCGGAAACTCTACATTTCATTGTGCTTTTTCTTTCCCCACCCCCCAAATACTTGCTTCTGGGCTCCATTGTTCAAACCTCCTGGGAGAATTTTGCTGAACTCTTAAGAGTTGACAAACTTAGTGGAGAAATACGAAAAAATGGAGAAATAACCAACGCCTACAAAGCAGACAGATGGATATCTCCCTCATGCCACTTGGGCCACATAAGAGAAAGTCATTTTAAAATGTATGATGGGAGTCAGGTTTTATGATGCCAGTTATAATTCCAGAAGCATTTTAAGGTAGATGCTGAGCTGATATAATTTAGTACGCCTTCCAGTGATGTCAGGGGTGTGTGACATATGCAAATGAGTAGTGCTAATGAGCTCCGGCACCTCTTTTTCTCCCAAATGACCCCTATTTAGGACTGTTCCACACTCTAATTTCCTTCACCTGTGTGTTCCTTTTGCTTCAGGGGGAGGGGTCTGTTCTGCATGTGTTTTGCCCCCTCTAGTGGCTGATTTAATATGAAGAAGCAGAGGAGGAGTTTGGATTTATACCCCACCCTTCATTCAGAGTCTCAGTGCAACTTACAATCTCCTTTCCCTTCCCCTCCCAAAAGCAAACACTTTGAAGAAGAAGAAGAAGAAGATATCGGATTTATATCCCGCCCTCCACTCTGAAGAGTCTCAGAGCATCTCACAATCTCCTTTCCCTTCCTCCCCCGCAACAGACACCCTGTGAGGTGGGTGGGGCTGAGAGGGCTCTCACAGCAGCTGCCCTTTCAAGGAAAACCTCTGCCAGAGCTATGGCTGACCCAAGGCCATGCTAGCAGGTGCAAGTGGAGGAGTGGGAAATCAAACCCAGTTCTCCCAGATAAGAGTCTGCTTGAGAGAACAGCTCTGAGAGAACTTGTGATTGACTCACGGTCACACCAGCAGGTGCACGTGGAGGAATGGGGAATCAAACCTGGTTCTCCCACATTAGAGTCTGCACTCTTAACCACTACACCAAACTGGCTTTATGTCTGACATATCCAGGGGTGGAATTCTAGTAGGAGCTCCTTTGCATATTAAGCCACACACCCCTGATGTAGGCAATCCTCCAAGAGTTTACAAAAAAGAGCCTTGTAAGCTCTTGGAGGATTGGTTACATTACATCAGGGGTGTGTGGCCTAATATGCAAAGGGGCTCCTGTTAGAATTCCACCCCTGGGCATATTTCTCTGCAGATATGACGGACGTAAAGCAATCTAATATCTAATCAACCACTAGAGGGAGCCGTACACAACGCGGGGATGGGGGTGGGGGGCGCGGATCCCTGAAGCAACAGAAACATGTGGGTGAGGAAAATCAGAATACAGAAAAGCCCTTAGCTCTGGAAAACACACACACAGATAGAACAAGGATCTTCTCTGGCCATTGCAAAAGTTTGTCTTTTTCAAAACTTTTGTAGAGTTCTTGATAGCTGGCACCTGCCTCCTCTTCAAGGTCCTTGGCTCCTCTGACTGGCAGAGGGTCTCTAGAGTCTCACACATCCCCTCCTCCTGACCCAGAGTGTACTGAGTGGTGCAAATGCAGTCCAGCCCTAGTTGTACAGAATCAAAGTGTACCTTGCACATCTTACAGTAGGGTTACCAATCCCCAGGTGGGGGCAGGGGATCCCCCGATTTGGAGGCCCCCCGCTTCAGGGTTGTTAGAAAGCGGGGGGGGGGGGAGAATTTCTCCTGGACACTCCATTATTCCCTAGGGAGATCGATCTCCATAGGGAATAATGGAGAATTGATCCACGGGTATCTAGGGCTCGGGGGGCTGTTTTTTAAGGGAGATGCACCAAATTTTCAGAATAGCATCCAGTGCCTCTCCCCAAAATACTCTCCAAGTTTCAAAATGATTGGACCAGGGGATCCAATTCTATGAGCCCCAAAAGAAGGTGCCCCTACCCTTCATTATTTCCAAATGGAAGGCATTTAAAAGGTGTGTGGCCCCTTTCAACGTGATGGCTAGAACTCCCTCTGGAGTTCAATTATGCTTGTCACAACCTTGCTCCTAGCATCACCCCCAAAGTCTCCTGACTCCACCCCCAAAGTCTCCTGGCTCCACCCCCAAAGCCCACAGATATTTCTTGAATTGGACTTGGCAACCCTGTCTTTTTGTATTAATCTACAGCTTCCAGAGGGGAAACCTGAAAATGAAAATACCTTCTGAGTAGGGTTGTCAATTCTAGGTTGGGAAACTCCTAGAGATTTGGGGGGTGGAGTCCAGGGAAGGTGGGGACTGAGGAAGGGAGGGGCTTCAGTGAGATATGAATGCCGTAGATACCCCCTCCCCCTCCAAAGCAGCCATTTTTTCCACGGGAACTGACCTCTGTTGTCTAGAGATCAGTTCTAACTCCAGGAGATCTCCAGGCTTCACCTGAAGGTTGGCAACTCTGTTTCAGAGCCTGCTGGGAATTGAACCCTGCAGATGGGACACTCAGAGCCAGTTTGGTGTCGTGGTTAAGTGCACGGACTCTTATCTGGGAGAACCGGGTTGGATTCCCCACTCCTCCACTTGCACTTGCTGGCATGGCCTTGGGTCAGCCATAGCTCTCGCAGAGCTGTCCTTGTGAGAGCCAGTTCAGTGTAGTGGTGAAGTGCGTGGACTCTTACCTGGGAGAACCGGGTTTGATTCCCCCCTCCTCCACTTGCAGCTGCTGGAATGGCCTTGGGTCAGCCATAGCTCTGGCAGAGGTTGTTCTTGAAAGGGCAGCTTCTGGGAGAGCCCTCTCAGCTCCACTTACCTCACAAGGTGTCTGTTGTGGGGGAGGAAAACCTGGAGGTGAAACCTGGAGATCTCCTGGAATTAGAACTGATCTCTAGACCACAGATAAAGGAGACTGTGAGCCGCTCTGAGACTCTGAAATTCAGAGTGGAGGGCGGGATATAAATCCAATAACTTCTTCTTCTGCTTGAAGTATATAAATGAGTGGAATCCTCCCTTATCCCTTCACCTGACCTGTAGATGTGTCCTTCATGTCTTAGGATTTCCTGCTCGCCCGAGACTCCATTTGGAAGACCATCAAGGAACTGACTGCAAATGCTGGGCTTCTGGAAGCCCAGAATCTTAAAAAAAAAAAAACCCTGTCCTCTGCCCCAAAACCTGGCCTTCCTCTCTGGCTTTCCTTTCTGTCTTCCGATAACTTTTCTTTTATGCTGTTTGCAAAGTACCACCTTGGAGCCTCGTCACTGCCTACACAAAGAGAAGCGAGAACATTGACCCGTTCCCACCCCTCCAGCTAAGTAAGAGAGGGGTTTTTGTCCTAACCGTATTTTAAATGCATGTTTAATGATGTGCCGTAAAGCCGGTCTGATTGCCTGCTGCCAGATCAACGAGCACTGGTGTGGAATGCTTACAAAGCAGATTGTGTGTGCGTTTCTGTGTGCGTTTGTGTTACCAACTGTGTGTTCCTAAGTGACCTCTTAAGGATTACGGTAACGTTCACAATAACAACCTCATGGTAAACTTATTCCGAATGGATATTTTTATATCGAGGGTGTTTGGGGAAATCATGAAAGAAGAACAGTAATATAATTTCTGAGAAACCATTTTCCTCAGTCTCTTAAGTTCTCCGTACTCAGAGTGCCGTTTGAAACAATCCTGCTCTTATTCAATACCTTGTGCAATTTATGTCCTCTTCCCTCCAAGGTGCTTAACTCTGTAATTTGCGAGCCCCCCCCCCTGCACCCCGTAGGGTTGCCAAGTCCAATTCAAGAAATATCTGGGGACTTTGGGGGTGGAGCCAGGAGACATTAGGCGTGGAGCCAAGATCAAGGCTGTGACAAGCATAATTGACCTCCAAAGGGAGTTCTGGCCATCACATTTAAAGGGACAGCACACCTTTTCAATTCCTTCTTTCCATAGGAAATAATGAAGGATAGGGGCACCTTCTTTTGGGGCTCATAGAATTGGACCCCCTGGTCCAATATTTTTGAAACTTGGGGGGTATTTTGGGGAGAGGCACTAGATGCTATACTGAAAATTTGGTGCCTCTACCCCGAAAAACAGCCCCCACAGAGCCCCAAATACTCGTGGATCAATTCTCCATGATTTTCTATGGGAATAAATCTCCATAGGGAATAATAGAGTTCCCAGCAGACATTTCCCTCCCCTCCCCCCACTTTCTGATGACCCTGAAGCGGGGGGAGGGCCTCCAAACCGGGGGATCCCCTGCCCCCACCTGGGGATTGGCAACCCTACCACCCCGCGAGATTTTGACTGCCTAGGGACCTCCACAGGGTTTAATCCAGCACTGAAACCAGGCCTTGCAGAGTCTAGTCCAACACTCTGACCATGAAACTAATAAGAGATATATTCGATTCCCCGTAAAGCTGTGTGCAAATCAACTTCGAATCATAGGGACAGAAGGTTTTAAAAATGCTGCTGTGTGTGCCCTCTGAGTCCCCGCTTCTTGCTATTGGCTGAGCTACTGTGATGTCATGGAACATTCATGGACACTCTAATTGCTGAGTGGGGAAGTGCGATCAATAGAATGTTGACCAACAGGGCACTTTGTGAGGCTAATAAAGTTTGCCCTTGAACAGAAGTCTCGTGACAGGACAGACTGAATGCCTTGGGCAAGAAGACTTTGGAGGTGTTATATTATGAACACAAGAAGAAGAAGATATTGGATTTATATTCCACCCTCCACTCCGAATCTCACAATCTCCTTTACCTTCCTCCCCCACAACAGACACCCTGTGAGGTGGGTGGGGCTGAGAGAGCTCTCCCAGCAGCTGCCCTTTCAAGGACAACCTCTGCCAGAGCTATGGCTGACCCAAGGCCATTCCAGCAGGTGCAAGTGGAGGAGTGGGGAATCAAACCCGGTTCTCCCAGATAAGAGTCTGCACACTTAACCACTACACTAAACTGGCTCTCTGCCTTTCTCTGCCTAAGGCTCTGGAGAGCCATGACCAATCTGAGTAGACAGTAAGGGCCTCAGTGGACCAAGGGTCATGAGGTGAAGTCAGCATCAGGAGCATTCACACGTGATTCTCTCCAACTTCCGATGTCTCTCTGAGTCTTTTGAAACAGGACATGGGCAGCTGATGCTTGAATGCCCTTTTCTCTCTAAAATCAGGCATGACTGTGTTCTGAGAGAGCCAGTTTGGTGTAGCAGTTAAGTGCATGGACTCTTATCTGGGGGAACTGGGTTTGATTCCCCACTCCTCCACTTCCACCTGCTGGGATGGCCTTGAGTCAGCCAGAGCTCTCTTATCTGGGAGAACCGGGTTTGATTCCCCACTCCTCCACTTGCACCTGCTGGAATGGACTTGGGTCAGCCAGAGCTCTCTTATCTGGGAGAACCGGGTTTGCTTCCCCACTCCTCCACTTGCACCTGCTGGAATGGCCTTGGGTCAGCCAGAGCTCTCTTATCTGGGAGAACCGGGTTTGATTCCCCACTCCCCCACTTGCACCTGCTGGAATGGCCTTGGGTCAGCCAGAGCTCTCTTATCTGGGAGAACCGGGTTTGATTCCCCACTCCTCCACTTGCACCTGCTGGAATGGCCTTGGGTCAGCCATAGCTCTCTTATCTGGGAGAACCGGGTTTGATTCCCCACTCCTCCACTTGCACCTGCTGGAATGGCCTTGGGTCAGCCATAGCTCTCTTATCTGGGAGAACCGGGTTTGATTCCCCACTCCTCCACTTGCACCTGCTGGAATGGCCTTGGGTCAGCCATAGCTCTCTTATCTGGGAGAACCGGGTTTGATTCCCCACTCCTCCACTTGCACCTGCTGGAATGGCCTTGGGTCAGCCATAGCTCTCTTATCTGGGAGAACCGGGTTTGATTCCCCACTCCTCCACTTGCACCTGCTGGCATGGCCTTGGGTCAGCCAGAGCTCTCTTATCTGGGAGAACCGGGTTTGATTCCCCACTCCTCCACTTGCACCTGCTGGCATGGTCTTGGGTCAGCCAGAGCTCTCACAGAGGTTTCCCTTGAAAGGGCAGGTTTTGTCAGAGCTTTCTTAGTCCCACCCACCTCACAGGGTGCCTGTTGGGGTGGTGGAGGAAGGTAAAGGAGATTTTGAGCCGCTCTGAGATTCGGAGTGGAAGGCGGGATATAAATCCAATATCTTCTTCTTCTTCTGATATGCAGCCACCAGAGAGGATAGCTCTGGTCACATCTCCAAAGTTTTCTTTTTAGACACACCCTCCGTTGGCAATATACAGGTCTTCTCCCAAATCGTGTCATGAAAGGAACGGTCAGCAGGAGAAAAGAAGCAGAGGACAGATCTGGACAACCACCAGAGTGGCCAGCCTTTTATGGCACAGAGCAGAGCAACCTTCTCACGAGCCAGCCCGCCAAGGCGTGGGCCTTCCGGTGCCATGAGATGGATAGCAAAAGAAACAGAGACGTCCCGTTGGGTGCATCAGTCTTTGATGCTCAACCTCTCCCAAACTTCCATCATCCCTTTCTGAGCAATGGGGAACTGAGGGATTTTCTCACTATTTTTAGTCCACATTTATAACCTTTCACTATTGCTATCTCCTTCCTTCCTTCCTTCCTTCCTTCCTTCCTTCCTTCCTTCCTTCCTTCCTTCCTTCCTTCCTTCCTTCCTTCCTTCCTTCCTTCCTTCCTTCCTTCCTTCCTTCCTTCCTTCCTCCCTCCCTCCCTTCCTTCCTTCCTTCCTTCCTTCCTTCCTCCCTCCCTCCCTCCTTCCCTCCCTCCTTCCTTCCTTCCTTCCTTCCTTCCTTCCTTCCTTCCTCCCTCCTTCCCTCCCTCCCTCCTTCCTTCCTTCCTTCCTTCCTTCCTTCCTTCCTTCCCTCCCTCCCTCCTTCCCTCCCTCCCTCCCTCCCTCCCTCCCTCCCTCCTTCCTTCCTTCCCTCCCTCCCTCCCTCCCTCCTTCCCTCCCTCCTTCCCTCCTTCCTTCCTTCCTTCCTTCCTCCCTCCCTCCTTCCCTCCCTCCCTCCCTCCCTCCCTCCTTCCTTCCTTCCTTCCTTCCTTCCTTCCTTCCTTCCCTCCCTCCCCCCCTCCCTCCTTCCTTCCCTCCCTCCCTCCCCCCCTCCCTCCTTCCTTCCTTCCTGTCTATCTATCGCAGGAGTTGTCCTCGAAAGGGCAGCTGCTGTGAGAGCCCTCTCAGCCCCACCCACCTCACAGGGTGTCTGTTATGGGGGAGGAAGATAAAGAAGATTGTGAGCCACTCTGAGACTCTGATTCAGAGAGAAGGGCAGGGTATAAATCTATGGGTTTTTCCTTCCTTCCTGAAAGGTAAAACTAGGGTTATCATCCTCCTGGTGCAGCATGGAGATCTTTCAGAATTACAACTGATTCCCAGAGGACAGCAATCAGTCTACCTGGAGAAAATGGCTGCTTGGGAGGGTGGATTTGACGCATTATAAGCCCCCCAAATTTCCTCCTCTCCCCAATCCCCACCCTCAGCAGGCTCTGCTCTCAACATCCCAAGGAGCTGGCAAGCCGAGGTGAAACTCTGGCAAATGCAAATGTTGTCCTGAGATGAAACCCATTGTTTCCCGTTCTACTACTTCTCACTGTGGTGAAGCAGAATTTTCTGCAGAACTGCAAAATTCTCCAGAGAAATGACTTTTTAATTATTACAGCAAATCAAACCTGAATATTCATTTAGTTGCCTGACTGCGGTTTGCATTCGCAGCTCCAAGAGGTATTTGGGCGATTGATCCGCATTTGATGTACTGAGACCGAGTGGTGGAAACCAAGTGGAACCTCAAGGTAATTCAGTAAATGAATTCCATCTGTAAGAATACAAATGCGACTGTCCATGCAATTGCAGTTTACCACAAAGTTAGCCAAAAATTATGTCTTCACACTCTCCTTCAAGCCCCCGTTCCCTTTTACCATGTCCCTTTCGTGAAGGTTATAAACTAAAACTTATTGCGGGGGAGACCAGAAGTCCCTTCCAACTCTATGATTCTACGATTCTAGTTTTTTCAAGCTCTGACAACAAGCTTTTTGTGATGTTTTCTTCCTTTCATAAAGATGACAACAGTCTGAGGAATAGATCACAGTTGACTGCCCCCCCCCACCGCCTGTCACTGCAAAATGTAGCTTCTTCAACTGAACTTGTTTTCTTCCATCAAGAAGGAGATGTTTCTCTCATCAGATATTTTCCCTCATCGGTGCTCATCCAAAAATGTGGCTTGCTCCCTACAGTTTTTTTTTTAAAAAAAATTCATTTACAACCTGCCTTTCTTCACAATGGGGACCCGAGGCAGCTTACAATGTTCTCCTCTCCTCTGTTTTCTCACAACAACAACCCTGTGAGGTAGGTCAAGCTGAGAGAGTGTGACAGGCCCAAGGTCACCCAACCAGCTTCCATGGCACATGTGGGGATTCGAACCTGGGTCTCCCAACCCAACCCTCTTAACCACCACACCACACTGGCTCTCAATGAACAGTGCGAAGTGGTACAGTCCCTTCCAGTCCGCTGGGACTCTACCCCCTCGTTCTGTTGCTGTCTTTGCTCTAACCCTTTCTTAAAGGGTTAGAGCAAAGAGCCAGTTTGGTGTGGTGGTTAAGTGCACAGACTCTTATCTGGAAGAACTGGGTTTGATTCCCCACTCCCCCACTTGCAGCTGCTGAGATGGCCTTGGGTCAGCCGTAGCTTTCATAGAAGCTGTCCTTGAATGGGCAGCTGCTGTAAAAGCACTCTCAGCCCCACCTACCTCACAGGGTGTTTGTTGCGGGGGCGGGGAAGGTAGAGGAGATTGTGACCGCTTTGAGACTCTGAGATTCAGAGTATAGGGCGGGATATAAATCCAAAATCTTAAAGATCTGTAAATCAGTCATTCTGAATCTGCAGTCCTCATAGGGAAAGCACCCCCTGAGATGTAGGCAGGGGTCGTTTTGTAGAAAAATAGGTGGCGGAGCATGTTACCCTAACTCATTAACATATGCTGCCCTGCTCAGCCAAAAGCAACCCGATGCGAGAAAAAAGAGCCCCGGGCGAACGAGGCCTGCTTGGGCTGGCTAGAGATCCAGCCAGCCCAAGCAGGCCTCCCTCACCTGGGGCTCTCCTTGACTGCCACCCCCCCACAGCCAAAAGGCCAGCAAGCCACTCACTACCCAAAATCACATCAGAAGTGGAGAAAGGGTGTTGTGGGCTTCTCTGGGGGTTAATGAGGGCTGCTGGGGGTGTGGCAAAGCCCCTGGTGGCTGGCTGGCTGCCCGCTCTCCTAATCTAGGAATTGTTATACAGCTGCACCTACTATTCAATGGACAAGGTGGGTGGGGCGGAAGAGGGGGAACCCTCAGAAGGTTCAGGAGCTGCTGAATCTGAGGCCTGTATGTAGCGTTACCAGCTCTGGGTTGGGAAACCCCTGGAGTTTTAGGGGCAGGGCCTGGGGAGAGAAGGGAGTTCATCAGAGGTCTAATGCCGCAGAATTCCTCCTCCGAAGCCGTCGTTTTCTCCAGGGGAGCCGGTCTGTGTGGTCTGGAGATCAGTCATGATTCTGGGATTAGGAAAGAGCCAGGAGCACCTAACAGACTAACAACCTTTGTGGCAGGGGAGGAGCTTTCGTGAGTCACTGATCACTCCTTCAGGTAGACCTAGGGTTGCCAAGTCCAGCTCAAGAAATATCTGGGGACTTTGGGGGTGGAGCCAGGAGACATTAGGGGTGGAGCCAAGATCAAGTCTGTGACAAGCATAATTGAACTCCAAAGGGAGTTCTGGCCATCACATTTAAATGGATGGCACACCTTTTCAATGTCTTCCTTCCATAGGAAATAATGGATAGGGGCACCTTCTTTTAAGGCTCATAGAATTGGACCCCCTGGTTCGATCTTTTTGAAAGTTGGGGGGTATTTTGGGGAGAGGCACTAGATGCTATGCTGAAAATTTGGTGCCTCTACCCCCAAAAACAGCCCCCCCAGAACCCCAGATACCCGTGGATCAATTCTCGATGATTTTCTATAGGAATAAACCTCCATAGGGAATAACAGAGTTCCCAGCAGACATTTCCCTCCCCTCCCCTCCCCCCGCTTTCTGACGACCCTGAAGCGGGGGGAGGGTCTCCAAACCAGGGGATTGGTAACCCTAGATAGACCAGGGGTGGCCGAACTGCGGCTTGGGAGCCACATGTGGCTCCTTCACACATATTGTGTGGCTCCCGGAGGTTGAGGAGGAACTTAATGCAGGCTTACTCTCAAGTAAGCATGCTTAGCATCAGGACCTCAGTCAGCCATAAGAACCTAAGAGAAGCCATATTGGATCAGGCCAGTGGCCCATCCAGTCCAACACTCTGTGTCACATAAGAACATAAGAGAAGCCATGTTGGATCAGGCCAGTGGCCCCTCCAGTCCAACACTCTGTGTCACATAAGAACCTAAGAGAAGCCATGTTGGATCAGACCAGTGGCCCATCCAGTGTAACACTCTGTGTCACAGAAGAACATCAGAGAAGCCATGTTGGATCAGGCCAGTGGCCCCTCCAGTCCAACACCCTGTGTCACATAAGAACCTAAGAGAAGCCATGTTGGATCAGACCAGTGGCCCATCCAGTGCAACACTCTGTGTCACAGAAGAACATCAGAGAAGCCATGTTGGATCAGGCCAGTGGCCCCTCCAGTCCAACACCCTGTGTCACATAAGAACCTAAGAGAAGCCATGTTGGATCAGACCAGTGGCCCATCCAGTGCAACACTCTGTGTCACAGAAGAACATCAGAGAAGCCATGTTGGATCAGGCCAGTGGCCCCTCCAGTCCAACACCCTGTGTCACATAAGAACCTAAGAGAAGCCATGTTGGATCAGGCCAGTGGCCCCTCCAGTCCAACACCCTGTGTCACATAAGAACCTAAGAGAAGCCATGTTGGATCAGACCAGTGGCCCATCCAGTGCAACACTCTTTGTCACATAATAACATCAGAGAAGCCATGTTGGATCAGGCCAGTAGCCCGTCCAGTCCAACACCTTGTGTCCCATAAGAACCTAAGAGAAGCCATGTTGGATCAGACCACTGGCCCATCCAGTGCAACACTCTGTGTCACAGAAGAATATCAGAGAAGCCATGTTGGATCAGGCCAATGGCCCATCCAGTCCAACACTCTTTGTCACATAAGAACATAAGAACATCAGAGAAGCCATATTGGATCAGGCCAGTAGCCCGTCCAGTCCAACACCTTGTGTCACATAAGAACCTAAGAGAAGCCATGTTGGATCAGACCAGTGGCCCATCCAGTGCAACACTCTTTGTCACATAAGAACATCAGAGAAGCCATGTTGGATCAGGCCAGTAGCCCGTCCAGTCCAACACCTTGTGTCACATAAGAACCTAAGAGAAGCCATGTTGGATCAGACCAGTGGCCCATCCAGTGCAACACTCTGTGTCACAGAAGAACATAAGAGAAGCCATGTTGGATCAGGCCAATGGCCCATCTAATCCAACACTCTGTGTCACATAAGAACATCAGAGAAGCCATGTTGGATCAGGCCAGTGGCCCATCCAGTCCAACACTCTGTGTCACACAGTGGCCAAAAAACCAAGTGCCGTCAGGAAATCCCTCAGAGGACACTAGAAGCCCTCCCACTGTGCCCCTCAAGCAACAAAAATACAGAGCATCATTGCCCCAGACAGAGAGTTCCAACAATACGCTGTGGCTAATAGCCACTGATGGACCTCTGCTCCATATGTTTATCCAACATAAAAGAAGCCAACATAAAAGAAGCCATAAGAACGTAAGAGAAGCCATGTTGGATCAGGCCAATGACTCATCCAGTCCAACACTCTGTGTCATACAGTGGCCCAAAAACCCAGGTGCCATCAGGAGGTCCACCAGTGAGGCCAGGACACTAGAAGTCCTTCCACTGTGTCCCCCCCCACCAGCACCAAGAATATAGAGCATCACTGCCCCAGATAGAGAGTTCCAACAATACAATGTGGCTAATAACCACTGATGGCTATTAATCTCTAATTGGTGACCCACAGGTACGTAACTGTTTTTGCTATATGTGAAGCAGGGAAGGAGGGGGAAACAGGCAGGTTTGCAAGCTCTCATCCTCCACAACAGAGGTCACTTCATCCACTGGTGCCAAAAAATAATTCCCTAACATTTCCCTATGCTGGCCTTATGGGGACTATTATTCCCAGCTTTTTTTTTTTTTTAAGAACTCTCCTTCTTGCATGGTCATGCGGTAAAGTGCATACATATGCAAATAAAGTATGAAGAGTTTTAATAAAGATGTGTGTGTAAGATTTGTTCACATCTTGTGGCGCTCAAACAGCTGATGTTTATTCTATGTGGCTCTTACATTGAGCAAGTTTGGCCACTCTTGAGATAGATCAAGATGATTAGCTGTGTTAGTCTGTCTGTGGCAGTAGAAAAGAGCAAGAATCCATCAGCACCTTGACGACTCACACGATTTGTGGCAGGGGAGGAGCTTTTGTGAGTCATCGCTTGCTTCTTCTGGTATCTTGCTCTTTTCTACTGCTACAGACAGACAAACACAGCTAACTCTCTTGATTTAACGCTGGGAGAATTCCCTACTTGGGAGGTTGGCAGTCCTATTGCTAAGTCTTAAATGTGGGTAAAAAAAGGGGTTGCAGTCAATTGATCCTGCAGATACTAAGGGCGTTTTCGCACAGAGCTTACCCTGGAGCGACGTCCCTCTTCACTGTGCAGCGTCTGCGTGGATTTCGCACCAACTGCTCCGCAGAACCAGGAAGAGCCGTGGCTTTTGCGTCGCTATCGTAAACTGGTTTTTAGCGGTTTACATTTGCGACGCAAAAGGCTTGGCACTTCGTGGGTCTTCCTGGTTCTGCAGAGCTGTTGGTGCGAAATCCACACAGACGCTGCACGGTGAAGAGGGACGTCGCTCCGGGGTAAGCTCTGTGCAAAAACGCCCTATCTGTACAGTTATACCACTGGAAGTTTCAGATCATAAGAGAGGCCGTGAGCTCTGCCATGCTGGCAGTCTTCAAGCAGCAGCTGAAGAAACACTGTTTCTTGTGGGCTGTTTGTCTCATTACATATACTAACGCACCCTCCACTATAATTTTATGCACCCTGTTTTTCTAATGGTTAACTTATGTTATTTCTCTTTTAGAACAGTGTATCAGAATATGATTAGAATATGATCAGAATATGGTTAATGAGCCCCGTGGTGCAGAGTGTTAAAGCTGCAGTACTGCAGTCTGAACTCTCTGCTCACGACCTGAATTCGATCCTGGCGGAAGCTGGTTCAGGTAGCTGGCTCAAGGTTGACTCAGCCTTCCATCCTTCCGAGGTCAGTCAAAGGAGTCCCCAGCTTGCTGCGGGGAAAGTGTAGATGACCGGGGAAGGCAATGGCAAACCACCCCATAAAAAGTCTGCCGTGAAAACGTGAAAGCAACGTCTCCCCGGAGTCGGAAACGACTGGTGCTTGCACAGGGGACTACCTTTACCTTTTTTTTAAAGATCAGAATATTTGGGGGGGGGGTTGTTTTTTTGTATTGACATACTCAAATGGGGGGTATTGGCTGTTTGTCTTATTGCATACACCAACCCATCCTCCACTGTATTTTAATCTCTTCCTTTTTTTCTAATGACAAACTATAATGGACGTTATAACCTCTTGAGAAACCATGCCCTCTATTTAAACTAACAAAGCCAGAATGTTACCTAGATTTATGGCACTTCACACCTACAACAGCAGTCTGCTTTTTATCACTCTCCAGTGTTGTTTCAGCCGTGCTTTGTCCTAACACTAAGAAACACAGATCCCTCTTTGTGATTCTTTTAATCTGCTAAAAACATCCCCATGATTCTACATACCAACTCACTGCCCACTTATATTAAGACTTGCTGCTTGCCATTCCCATTCTGTCTGATGAAGTCTGCTTAAAAACATGCGAAAGTTTACATTCTGAATAAGACTTAGTTGGTCTTAAAGGTGCCACTTGTCTACGGCTTTGAAGAAACACTTGTCAGGGATGCTTTAGGCTGATGCTGCATTGAGCAGAGGCTGGGACTTTTTCAAGGAAACGTTTCTGCCCCCACAAGAGAACCATGTTTTCCTAAAGAAAATCAAGACAGGTGAACTCGGGGGGCAGCTATTTTGCCTGCAGAGTTTGTTCACAGGTATCTCTGCAAAGATAAGCGTTTTCTCTCTCTCTCTCTCTCTCTCTCTCTCTTTTTAAGGAAAAGGAAAATAGGGTCTTGGCCTCTTCCACGGTGTTTTTGCATCCTAAGGGACCAGACACACACAGACTCCAGTCTGTTGGCAAAACCCTATTACAAATTCATCTTCAGCTGGGTTATTCAATTAAATTCTATTCAGAAAGCAAAGAGCTACAATCTATTACCATGCGGAGAATTTCAGTTCCACCCATGAGGCTTTCTCTGATAAGCAAGATAAATGAGCGGTGGTGTTAAGCGAAGTTTTCCGTTCCTCTCTCTGCGACTTCCCTTTACATAATGGAAGGAGAAGGAGGAGAAGAACCCATCCTTGTGTTCAGCTTCTCTTTCTGTACTTTTTTTTGCTGTCAACCCGAGACGCAGATGTTCCCATCACTGCAGCAAGCTGGAAGGGAAAGCACTCCATTAATTCATGAATCATGTAATTAACAGGCGGCTTTAATGAACTGCCATTCATTTAATGAATACACACTTCATTTTTTTTTAATATCAAAAAGTACGTTTAGAGGAAAATGATCCAAAAATCAAAAAAGACAAAAAAAATCTGTTGACAGCACACATTTGCTCTGTAATCTGGGAAATAGGGTAATAATGGAGCGGTACTTTTTCAATTAAGGAAAAGTTCACCAAGTACAGAAGGAGGGGTATCAAAAGACTCTTTCTCTCTCTCCCTCTCTTTGCTGTTCTCACCGTCAGAAAGTTATTAATCCAACTGAACAGTGCCCCAGTTGGAATTGTTTTCCATTTCCTTGGACCCTCATATCTCCAAGACCGCCTCTCCGTGGGACGGCCGCTTCACTCCTAAGAGCAGGGTCTTCTGCAGGTGCTAACCTGAAAATGGGCACAATCAACAACTGCCCTACACTTTGTGCCTTCTCTGTGGTGGCCCCCCCCCCCCACCTTGTGGAACGGCCTGCCTGCGGAGGTCAGGAAGGCGCCCGCCCTTCAGGCTTCCCACAAACTGGGCATACCTGAATTATTCAAGAAGGCTCTTCTGTGCAGGCCATAGACTTGCGCTGCCCTAAATGATTCACAAAACTAATTGGTCTATACTACTGTGTGTATCTTGCTGAAACTAGCATCCTGCCATGGAATTGTGCATCGTTGCAATGAGTCATGTTAAGACCTGTGCTTTGCTTCCATTCTGGTTTTAGACTTCTGATTGGTTCAACCAGCCTGTTCATAGAAGGGCCTCTGTGAAATCTTCCTTGAGTCCCACTGAGAAAGGATGCTGCCAGTGGGGAATGGTTGGGGGGAGGGAGGTAGGGTTGCCAGATCCAGATTGTGAAACTCCTGGAGATTTTGGAATGGAGCCTGGGGAGGACAGTGGGGTACAGTGCCCCAGAGTCCCCCCTCCACAGCATCCCTTTTCTCCAGGGGAACTGATCTCTGTAGTCTGGAGATGAGGAGTAATTCCAGGGGATCTCCAGGTCCCACCTGGAGACTGGCATCCCAAGGGTCCTCGGGGGAAAGAAGTAGTGAGACACAAAAAGATCAAACAAGTAGAAGATATTGGAAGATGAAGAAGACATTGGATTTATATCCCGCCCTCCACTCCAAAGAGTCTCAGAGCGGCTCACAATCTCCTTTCCCTTCCTCCGCCACAACAGACACCCTGTGAGGTAGATGAAGATATTGGATTTATATCCCGCCCTCCACTCCGAAGGGTCTCAGAGCGGCTCACAATCTCCTTTCCCTTCCTCCCCCACAACAGACACCCTGTGAGGTAGATGAAGATATTGGATTTATATCCCACCCTCCACTCCGAAGAGTCTCAGAGCGGCTCACAATCTCCTTTCCCTTCCTCCGCCACAACAGACACTCTGTGAGGTAGATGAAGATATTGGATTTATATCCCACCCTCCACTCCGAAGAGTCTCAGAGCGGCTCACAATCTCCTTTCCCTTCCTCCCCCACAACAGACACCCTGTGAGGTAGATGAAGATATTGGATTTATATCCCACCCTCCACTCCGAAGAGTCTCAGAGCGGCTCACAATCTCCTTTCTTTTCCTCCCCCACAACAGACACCCTGTGAGATAGATGAAGTTATTGGATTTATATCCCACCCTCCACTCCGAAGAGTCTCAGAGCGGCTCACAATCTCCTTTCCCTTCCTCCCCCACAACAGACACTCTGTGAGGTAGATTAAGATATTGGATTTATATCCTGCCCTCCACTCCAAAGAGTCTCAGAGCGGCTCACAATCTCCTTTACCTTCCTCCCCCACAACAGACACCTTGTGAGGTGGGTGGGGCTGAGAGGGCTCTCACAGCAGCTGCCCTTTCAAGGACAACCTCTGCCAGAGCTACAGCTGACCCAAGGCCATTCCAGCAGCTGCAAGTGGAGGAGAGGGGAATCAAACCCGGTTCACCCAGATAAGAGAGTTATGGCTGACCCAAGGGCATTCCAGCAGCTGCAAGTGGAGGAGTGGGGAATCAAACCCGGTTCTCCCAGATAAGAGTCCGCACACTTAACCACTACACCAAACTGGCTCTCACACCAAACTGGCTCTCCAAGTAGATTTGGAGCAGTTTCAACACAGGCCTATCTGGATGGGGAGGAGGTAAACTCTTCCTCTGAAATTCTGCTTGTTTTAGCAAAAATCTTTGGGTTATGAATCAAAATCAGTCAGACATTTCACAAGAATATAACCTGCAACAATAGTGCTTTAGGTGAGTCTACAATGAGCGCACAAAAAGATAGGGCAGCCAGGTTGGTCTGAAGCAGTAGAACAAAGTAGGAGTCAAGTCACACCTTTAAGACCAACAAAGTTTTATTCAGAACGTAAGTTTCTGTGTGCTCCAAGCACACTTCTTCAGATGAGGGATCAGGTACAGTGAGCAGAGCTACATATAGCTGGTAGGCAGTGATTTAGAGTGCAAAATGGTACACATTTCAATTCCAATGACAGAATAGTAAAATTAATAAATTGAGCAAAAGGATGAGAAGAGGCAGGGAAGGGGGAGCTGCATTTTAATGGGGGGGGGGGGGGTAGCCCAGAGAAGGCCTGGGGGGGGGGACGAAACCTCCTGGTGGAATGGCAGAGATCTCCATACTTGCCCCTGGGATCTCCTGCCCCACTCTGAGCCCTCTGCCTCCTGCCCCTTAGAGAAAGGCATTTGTCCAACCCTTCCTCTGGCAATGAATCTAACCCAGGCTGCCTCCTGGTCTGTCACTTGTCCAGCCATTAAAACAAACCACAAATATTTTACATCACAGAGAAAAGATAAAAAGGAAAGGAGGAAGAGCTCCCAGGAGGTGTTGGGTCTATTTTGTGCTGGAAAGTGGCAAAGAAAGGACACCGACTGGAGCTCCTGGGCCTTTGTTCTTGCATAGTCTGGCTCCCTAAATGGCAATTAGAGAACTTCAAAGCTGCTCTGGGACTGAACGAATACTCAGTGCTGTTTCTTTCTGTCTGGGCAGAATGCAAGCCTGGCTCTTGTCCTCTGGATGCCCTGGTCAGAGCCACAGTTCCTTCCCCTCACAGACCTAGGAAACATTTGGTGATGCCCACAACCCACTTGGTGCCTTAGGTGGCTGGCACCTGCCGACTGCACCTGGCTGCCTTTCTCTGCAAGTACTCACTCTGCCAGAAGAGGGAGCTGCTGATCTGCTTTCTGTTGAACTGCGTCCGTGGCAGCACCACCCCTTGCAGGAGTTCAGAGGGGCAGTATTGGGGCTGCTAGCAGATCCAATCAGTCAGTCCTAAGGGAGGTCAACCCAGACTGCTCACTGGGAGGTCAGATGCTGAAGCTGAAGCTCAAAGACTCTGGCCACCCAATGAGAAGGGAGCACTCCCTGGAGAAGACCCTGATGCTGAGAAAGATGGAAGGCAAAAGAAGAAGGGGACGGCAAAAGAGGAGATGGCTGGGCAGCGTTACTGATGCAGCAAACACGAATTTGAGCAGACTGCGGAGGATGGTGGAAGACAGGAGGGCCTGGCGTGACTTGGTCCATGGGGTTGCAAAGAGTCGGACTCGACTGTGCGACTGAACAACAACACAGTGCAGAGTATAATAAAAAGTAGAGTATAATAAAAAGTAAAGACATCACCCTGCCAACAAAAGTCCATATGGTCAAATTGATGGTATTCCCAGTAGTAATGTATGGCTGTGAGAGTTGGACCATAAGGAAGGCCGAGAGCAGAAGAATAGATGCTTTTGAGCTGTGGTGCTGGAGAAGACCCTTGAGAGTCCCTTGGACTGCAAGAAGATTCAGTCAGTCAGTCCTAAGGGAAGTCAATCCAGACTGTTCCCTGGAAGGTCAGATGCTGAAGCTGAAGCTCAAATACTTTGACTGTGACAGCTAGACCATAAGGAAGGCCGAGTGCAGAAGAATAGATGCTTTTGAGCTGTGGTGCTGGAGAAGACTCTTGAGAGTCCCTTGGACTGCAAGAAGACCAAATCAGTCAGTCCTAAGGGAAATCAACCCTGTTTCCTGAAAGGTCAGATGCTGAAGCTGAAGCTCCAATCCTTTGGCCACCCAATGAGAAGGGAGCACTCCCTGGAGAAGACCCTGATGCTGGGAAAGGCGGAAGGCAAAAGAAGAAGGGGGCGGCAAAAGAGGAGATGGCTGGGCAGCATTACTGATGTAACAAACACGAATTTGAGCAGACTTCGGAGGATGGTGGCAGACAGGAGGGCCTGGCGTGACTTGGTCCACGGGGTCGCAAAGAGTCAGACTCGACTGTGCGACTGAACAACAAAAAGCAGCCTATATGCAATCGGACCTTCTGGGCAGAGCAGCATCCCAGTCTTCCCCACTAGGCTTTACAAGACAAAGCACTCCTCTGGGGTTGGGCTGTGGTTCATGGAGACGGAGCCCCAGCCATCTCCAGTGGAAACATCAGGCCACAGTCGATGTGAAGGACCCAGGCCTGTAGCCACAGGGGGGCTGTAGGGGCACTGCCCCCCTGACCTCCAGTCAGCCCCCCCCAACTCCCATGGGGCCCTCCAGGGTGCAGCCTGCTTTTTAGTTTTGTGTTTGCTATGGCCGAGCCAGCAAAGCACCATCACCGGCAGCCAGTGCCGGGAGAGCTGAGCACGACACAGGACACTGCAGCAGCAAAAGCAGCAGGCGGAGAGGAGGGAGGTCGAGGAGCGGGAGGCAGAGGAAGCCAAGTAGAATGGGCCAGGGCAGGAGGGGGACAGATGGAGCTGCTAGCTGCAGAGCGCTGGGGTGGGGGAGAGGGAGGTGGAAGGGAAACCCCTTGCTTGCATGCAAGAGGCACTCCCTTCTTGAGCCCGACGTTTGAGGGTTTTCTGCCTCGACTCGGCCGCTTTCAGAGCCTCCAGCTTTTGCCCCTACCCCAGAAGGCTTCTGAGAAGTGGCAAGCCCTACAGTGGATGGGAAAGGGGGCCCCCTGACTTTTTAAAAAGCCCCCCCCAACCTTTAAAATCCTGGCTACGGCCCTGGAAGGACCTCCGATGCAGAGCTCCACCAGCCAGAGTGTGAGGAAATGACCCCTCTTTCCCAAATATTATAGTCACAAGCACGGTTGCCAGGGCGCCTGGAGAAGTGAGCTTGCACCCGTCTGGCCAGAGAGTGCGAGTAAAGCTATCTAGGAACTAAATGGGACTCATGTGTACAAGCAGCCCGAGTGTGCAGGCATTCTAAACAGGCATAGAGTGCTTGCCAACGTGCACGAACGTTTCCCCCGTCACTGAGCGGGCCCGCCATAGTGGGGAAGAAGCTGCACCGCCACGGAGCTGTCCAGGCGACCGGTGTTGAAGCGCTAAGCATGGAAACCACTGTGTTTCGCTAACACCACTTGTAGCCATCTTCCTGCCAGGCTGGACTTCATTCCTTCTTAGTGGGAATCTCACGTACACACCCTGAGTCAGTCCTAGCCCGCAAGCAACCCATCTGTGTTATGAATGGATTAATAGCTCTACTGTTGATCCTAATTGCTCAGTAATATCCTGAACAGTAGCTCTGGTCTAGGAGATGATGAGAAAAGAGGAAGGATCTCTCCTGTCACATCCAAGCCTTTTGTCTACACCGGGGATACCTAGGTCAATATCTGATTCCCTATTATCACATTCCCAGATAATCCCATCTCATCCCAAGCACCCAGCCATTTCCATACTGATATCACTGGAGCCGCCCCAGGCCCTGTCGCAACCTGGAAATTTCCAGGGTGCCCAGGACAAAGGTGAAGTTCATTGGTCAAAGCATACACCCAATCAGGTGTCACCAAAGATTCACCATTGGTTCAGCTGATGTCCAGCCTTCGTGGTCATCAGCAGAACCTCCCATCTCTCCTCCCAGTCACCTCCCATCCCCTCGGGACTTAGGTGACTCTTTATAACCTGTGGACTAGCTACCCACAGGTGTGCATCTAACAGTATCCCAGTTCCGCTGTCTAGATCCATCCCCAATTCTGGCCACAGTTTTGGGTCCATTTCTCCTGTCCTCTTATGTCGCCATTGGAAACCTTCCTGGAAGACTACGATGGTAAATATTACCCTGTTTGTCTACCCATATATGTTCCCCTATCAATCTATCTGTATTTCCTTAGACCTGTGTGAATGTGTGATTGTTTTTGTATTTTTACCTTGTATGAAAGAACTATTATTCTAAATAAATTACAATTGGTTTTTATTAAATTAGAGTCCTTTTATTGAGCATTTACTATCTGGATGGTTGAGCCTGGTATACATTTGGTAAAAAGATTCCTATTAAGCCGGGTGTCCACCTAACTAATTCCCCAACCTCGTTTTGAGGGCATTTGGCTTAACAAGAGTTGGTAACACTCAGGCCTCGGATTCAGCAGGAGCTCACAGGAGTGCAGCTCCTGAACTTTTCTGACAACCCCCTCCCCCCCCCCACCTACCTGCCTTGTCCATTGAATAGTAGGTGCAGCTACATAACAGTCCTTGGATTAGGAGAGCGGGCAGCCAGCCAGCCACCAGGAGCTTTGCCACGCCCCCAGCAGCCCTCATTGTCCCCTGGAGAAGCCTGCAGCACCCTTTCTCCAATTCTTATGTGATTTTGGGTGGCAGGTGGCTTGCTGGCTTTTTGACTGAGGGGGGGAGTAGCCAAGGAGAGCCCCAATTGAATGAATCCTGCTTGGACTGGCTAGATCTCTAGCCAGCCCAAGCAGGCCTCGCTCTCCCGGGGCTCTCCTTTCTTGCGTTGGATTGCTTTTGGCTGGGGAGGGTAGGATATGCTAATGAGTTATGCTAATAAGCTCCACCACCTATTTTTCTATAAAATGACCCCCGGCAACACTAAGTTTGTGAGGCCAACCGCCTGACCATTTGGCAGGTTCACGTATCCGTCAAAGCGTAAAAAGATGCCTTTCCAGCATCCGCTTTTCAGCAACGTTCACCAGGACTGTTAAATCAATCTGTCCACTTCTTTACTTTTTCAAAATAGCCGTTTCTGCCGTCTCCAGGTTTTAATTAGCTGCTCCTTACCGGTCGGCGTCGATGAAGCTTAGCATCGCCCGACCTAAGAGCAAATCCTTTAAAAGAAAAGCACACTTTGCATTTTTAGAAGCTGAAAAAATTTATGCAGCTATTATCGATGGCCCATTTTCTAGTCTCCCATCCGTTTGACCTTGGCTTTGAAGGACTAGTTCACACTTGCCCAGGTGTTACTTGGTCTTTTTTTTTTCTACTCATCGTTATACCTTTGATGAACATATGAACTGACTCACCTGAAAAGAATAGCATTGGAGGTGTTATGGAAGTTCTACATCTCTGGTGGTCCATTTTCATGTACCTCTGGTGTGTTGCAGTTATCCAGGGTTGCTTGAAACTGTCTTACCAAAAAGAAAATTAGAACGAGCGCCAAGTGGACAGCTTTTCGGAAGGAATGCCTGATATTGTCAGATCTCAGAAGCTAAACTGGTTTTATTCGGAGGGGAGACCACCAAGGTAATCCAGGGTTGCAACGCAGAGGCAGGCAATGGGAAACCACCTCTGTTCCTTTCTTGCCTTGAAAATCCTACGGACCACCACAAGTCGGCTGTGACTTGATGGCATGTTAAATACACAGAGGAGGGCCCCTTCTTTTGCCCTCCTGCTGGTGGAAAGAATTTGCTTTCTCTTTCTTCTCACTGCCGTGGTGGCGGCTACAAGCATAGACAGATTCAAGAGGAGACTGGATAAGCATTTGGAGTGGAGATCCATCAGTGGCTATTAGTCACAGCTTATCATTGGAACTCTCTGTCTGGGGCAGTGATGCTCTGTATTCTTGATGCTTCAAGTTTCCTCACCCCACTGGTGGACCTCCTGATGGCACTTGGGTTTTTTGGACACTGTGTGACACAGAGTGTTGGACTGGATGGGCCATTGGTGTGATCCAACAGGGCTTCTTTATGCTCTTATGTTCTTGCCTTTCACAGAATTGTGGCCATCGAGCAAATGGTCAGACACCCTCCTCCAAGTTCTACAATCCCCCCAATTTCTACAATCTCTCCTTGATGGCTCTCCCAGAGATCCTGCTAAAAAGGCATGGGCTGTGTCTACTGAAAGCAGAAAGGGACAATCTCTTTCTGAAGAAGGGATAGCCAAACTTGCTTAATGTAAGAGACACACAGAATAAATGTCAGATGTTTGAGAGGCACAAGGCACAAAGGTCAGAGGTTTGAGGGCAGGAAGGGAAGGGAAGGGAAGGGAAGGGGAGGGGAGGGAGGGAGGGAGGAAGGAAGGGAGGGAGGGAGGGAGGGAGGGAGGAAGGAAGGAAGGAAAGAAGGAAGGAAGGAAGGAAGGAAGGAAGGAAGGAAGGAAGGAAGGAAGGAAGGAAGGAAGGAAGGAAGGAAGGAAGGAAGGAAGGAAGGGAGAGAGGGAGGGAGAGAGGGAGGGAGGGAGGGGAAGAAGGGAGGGGAAGAAGGGAGGGAGGGAGGGAAGGAAGGAAGGAAGGAAGGAAGGAAGGAAGGAAAATGGAGGGAGGAAGAGGTGGAAGAAAGCAGCTTTAACTTTAAATGCATTCTCCAAGCTGCCATCTGGAGATAAATGGGAAAAATACATTAGAATATGAGATACTGAACCCATTTCCCACTGTATTTTAATGTATTTTTCTCCTCATGGCAAGCTACATATATGTTACATGTTAAAAGGTAAATTAGTTGGATGGGAAAACTTCTGAGATAGAAATGCCTTCCTTTTAGCCCAGGAACAGACATTCTCACATTTTGACATATTACTGTTTTGTTGCTTTCACATGCTCATGCTACTCAGATCAAAGGTTTGCTCAATTTGTTAATTTTACTATTCTGTCATTGGATCTTAAATTTGTACCATTGTGCATTCTGAGCCACTGCCTACCAGCTATGTGCAGCTCTGCTCACTGCACTGGATTCCTCGTCTGATGAAGTGTGCTTAGAAAGCACACAAAAGCTTACATTCTAAATAATAATAAGAAAAAGATATTGGATTTATATCCCGCCCTCCACTCCGAAGAGTCTCAGAGCGGCTCACAATCTCCTTTCCCTTCCTCCCCCACAACAGACATCCTGCGAGGTGGGTGGGGCTGGAGAGGGCTCTCCCAGCAGCTGCCCTTTCAAGGACAACCTCTGCCAGAGCTATGGCTGACCCAAGGCCATTCCAGCAGGTGCAAGTGGAGGAGTGGGGAATCAAACCCGGTTCTCCCAGATAAGAGTCCGCACACTTAACCACTTCACCAAACTGGCTCTCCAATAAAACTAAGTTGGTCTTAAAGGTGCAACTTGACTCCTATTTTGTCCATGTAACTTTGTTCATTCCACTGCCACCCCTAGCCGCAGCTCTGCTGTATTGAGTTGGGTCTGGTTTAGGATGGCTGGACTGGTCAAACAGCCTTCCTTACTTTCACTTAGCAGAGTGGTTCTTCTGAGCTTCAGCACAGCAGCATGGCTAACGGTCACCACACTCTCTCACAAATTGCACAGAGAGCCTTGCTTTAAGTTAAGAAACCAATACTGGTGGATTTGAAAGAAACATAACATATCAGCATTGTAGAAAGAAAGAGTGTCTAAACTAATCTATTTAACTGGATGGCTTTGGATTGTAGTAGGCCATCTGCAGCCATTTTCTCCAGGGGAGCTGATCCCTGCAGGATACAGCGGGAGATCAGCTGTAAAAGCGGAAGATCTCCAGGCCCCACCTGGAGGCTGGCAACCCTATCAGGACCCAGATCTCACTCAGCAGAGAGTTCCACCAGGCCAGGGCCAAGACTGTGCTTGAGGATAGCCAGATACCTTTCAGGCTGGGGATCACCAATAAGTTGTTATCCACTGAGCATAATATTCTTTGGGGGGTGCCCCAAGAGAGGCAGATTGCGAGCAGAAGGCTGCCCAGCCTAGCGATGCAGCCTTTAATGTAATTCTTAATTCTAAATATAATATGCTGAACATTAATCCTTCCTAGGGTTGCCAATCCCCAGGTGGGGGCAGGGGATCCCCTGGTTCGAAGGCTCCCCCCCTGCTTCAGGGTCATCAGAAAGCGGGAGGGGTGGGGGAGGGAAATGACTGCTGAGCACTCCATTATTCCCTAAGGAGATAGATTCCCATAGGGAATAATGGAGAATTGATCCCCAGATATCTGGGGCTCTGTGGGGGCTGCTGTTTGAGGTAGAGGCACCAAATTTGCAGCATCACATCCAATGCCTCTCCTCAAAACATCCTCCGAGTTTCAAAAGGATTGGATTAGGGGGTCCAATTCTATGAGCCCCCAAAGAAGGTGCCTCTATCCTTCATTATTTCTAGTGGAGGGAAGGCATTTAAAAGGTGTGTGGTCCCTTTCAATGTAATGGCCAGAACTCCCTTTGGAGTTCAATTGTGCTCGTCACAACCTTGTTCCTGGCTCCGCCCCAAAAGTCTCCTGGCTCCACCCCAAAAGTCTCCTGGCTCCGCCCCCAAAGTCTCCTGGCTCTGCCCCCATAGTCTCCAGATATTTCTCGAATTGGACTTGACAACCCTAATTCACATCCCTCCATCAGAACAGTCCACTTTCTAACAGGAAGAAATAAACCGGGGGGGTGCATTTTACAATTCATATCTGTTTAAAACTACATCAAATATTCCAAGCATTTTAATTTTTTTTTTTTGAAGCCCCTCTCCTTTCATCTCTTATCTTGTAACCAGCTTGCAGGCTTCCGGGTGTTTGAGGAGAGGAGATGCACACCGCGAAGAGGACACAGCAGCCTCTGCCCACCCCCCGCCCCTCCTAAGAGCGGCACCACCTGCCATTTGACAGCAGATAATCCAGAGGTGCCCTTGATCTCGCTCCCAGACAGCAGCTTGCCAAAACATCACCTGGGAGTTTAATTGGCCTGCGTTTAGGTTGTATTCTGCCCTTTGACAAGCTCCATTTCTGCTCGCTGTCCCCAAAGCGCAAAGGGCCAAGCCCTTCGCCCACCAGCTGGGCGGGTGGGCCACCTCTCTCGGATGACACAGGCTTCACAGCCAAACATGACATTTTCATCAACGCTACTCATCGAAGAAACACGTTTTGCTCTCAGCTGTCAGGTTCCAGCAGGAGTCATTTTGACCCAGCGTTTCATCGCTCCGTTATGGAAAGTGCTTTCAAGCTTCTCAAAGGGCAGGCTGTTTCATCCTTTGGAGAGGCCAAAGAGTTCCAACCTGAAAGAAAAGTGCCCCCTCACGCCCTCCCCCCACTCCTGCAGCTCTACTGGGACCCCCATCAAGGGCAGCTTTAGGCCTTGAGCTCATAAAGAGAACGTTTGCTTGGACAAATCCTTAAACCGTGATTATCTTTCTGTCCTTTGGCTACAACTCTATGCATAGCCAGGATTTAAGGAATGAAACAGGGCTTTGAAGGCCCAGTCTGGCAAAAGCCGCCCATGATAATGGCTCCAAAGCCCTTTGAACGGTAATAGGATGATTGGCTTCTGAGTAAACATGCAGATAAGAAGGCTGCAGGCTCGCTGAACTTGTTCCGTCGATTTCAAGCAGAAGGGATTTCGACAGGTCTTAAAAACATAAGAACATAAGAGAAGCCATGTTGGATCAGGCCAATGGCCCCTCCAGTCCAACACTCCGTGTCACACAGTGGCCAATATGTGTGTGTGTATAAACACACACATATACAAACATACATATACACACATACACACACACATATATCTATACATACTGTGGCTAATAGCCACTGATGGACCTCTGCTCCATATTTTTATCTAACCCCCTCTTGAAGGTGGCTATGCTTGTGGCCGCCACCACCTCCTGTGGCAGTGAATTCCACATGTCAATCACCCTTTGGGTGAAGAAGGACTTCCTTCTATCCGTTTTAACCTGTCTGCTCAGCAATTTCATCGAATGCCCACGGGTTCTTGTATTGTGAGAAAGGGAGAAAAGTACTTCTTTCTCTACTTTCTCCATCCCATGCATTATCCTGTAAACCTCTATCATGTCACCCCGCAGGTGATGTTTCTCCAAGCTAAAGAGCCCCAAGCATTTTAACCTTTCTTCATAGAGAAAGTGTTCCATCCCTTTAATCATTCTAGTTGCCCTTTTCTGCACTTTTTCCAATGCTAGAATATCCTTTTTGAGGTGCGGTGACCAGAATTGCACACAGTATTCCAAATGAATCTGCACCATCGATTTATACAGGGGCATTATGATACTGGCTGATTTGTTTTCAATTCCCTTTCTTGAATCAGGGTTGCCAATTCCCCTGCAGCTTCCCAAATTGCTAGCGCGTCCGGGAAAACCATAGAGCTTTCCTAGAAACGCCTACAGCAGCCAACATGCAAAGCCGCCAGTGCGATGACGTCATCTGCAATGATATCACACTGGCCACATCAGGAGAGATTCCCCCAGCCCCATAGCCAGACATTTTAGGGTGGGGGGGCCCCAGGACATAATTTTTTTTGGGGGGTGGAGTCTTGGCTGTTTCTTCCAGCAGCCAGCCTCCGGGCCCCAGCTCTCTCTCTCACACGCTCTTGGGGGTGGGAAGAAGAGCCCCGGGGACAGCGGTGGTGGCGAAAACAGGGCTGCGGGGAGAGCGGGGGAGGCAGGAATGGGGTGGGAAGAGCCTGGGGAGAGTGGCGACAGCTGCAAAAACGGGGCCGCAGGGAGAGCAGTGGGGAAAGGAGGGGCCACACAGGTGGAAGTGGGGGTTGGGGGGAGGGGCCATGCCCCCCTGGGCCCCCTGTGGCTACGGGCCTGGGTTCCCCCCACCAGCCCAATGTGGGTCTGGGGACTTAGCAGCCCTACCCTGAATTCAGCAGGAGCTCACAGGAGTGCAGCTCCTAAACCTTTCTGAGAATTCCCCCGCCTCCTCCATACCTACCTACTTGTCCATTGAATAGTAGGTGCAGCTGCATAACAATCCCCGGATTAGGAGAGCAGGCAGCCAGCCAGCCATTGGGGCTTTGCCAGCAGCCCTCATTGACCCCTGGAGAAGCCCACCCCACCCTTTCTCCACTTCTTATGTGATTTTGGGTGGCGGGTGGCTTGCTGGCCTTTTGACTGGAGGCGGGTGGAGTGGCCAAGGAGAGCCCCAGGTGAGCAAGGCCTGCTTGGGCTGGCTGGATCTCTAGCCAGTCCAAACAGCCCAAGCAGGCCTCACTTGCGCTGGGCTCTTCTTTCTTGTGTCGGGTTGCTTTTGGCTGGGGGGGGGGCAGCATATGCTAATGAGAAGAGGAAGAAGAAGATATTGGATTTATATTCCACCCTCCACTCCGAAGAGTCTCAGAGCGGCTCACAATCTCCTTTACCTTCCTCCCCCACAACAGACACCCTGTGAGGTGGGTGGGGCTGGAGAGGGCTCTCACAGCAGCTGCCCTTTCAAGGACAATCTCTGCCAGAGCTATAGCTGACCCAAGGCCATGATAGCAGGTGCAAGTGGAGGAGTGGGGAATCAAACCCGGTTCTCCCAGATAAGAGTCTGCACACTTAACCACTACACCAAACTAAGCTTCAAAACCTATTTTTCTACAAAATGACCCCTGGATTTCTATGTTAGCTGAATTGCATCCTTCCTCAAATTTTATTTTAACTTGGTAAAAAAAAGAAAAGAATGTTCATTATTTGCTTTTTAAAAATGGGGGGGGGGAATCCCTGAGATTTGGAAAAGTGGAGAAAAATAGAAAAATAAGGGTAGAAAAGTTGTTCATTGAGCCCCAGAATGACTAATATATTGAATCGCAAAAAGTGCATTTTAAGAGCCTGTTTTGAAGTTTTTCCTCCTAGTTCATATGTTCTTGTTTCTCAAAATTAAAAATTAAAAAAACCTTACTAAGTAATAGCAGTAAAAATATTTTATGTACATTAATTTTAAAAAACACACACACTCACCTACATATGACTTACCATTCTAGGCACTGAAACCCCTGGGAATTCTTCTATTACTCTCTGGAAAATGAAGGTAAATTACCATAGTAATTTTAGGAGGGAAGAATGTAAAGAACCTTCCAGCATACCTTAGGCTTGTTTGTGCATTATGTTGTGATAGACAATATACATAATCTCCAAAGGTAGGGTTGCCAATCCCCAGGTGGAGGCAGGGGATCCCCTGGTTTGGAGGCCCTCCCCCCACTTCAGGGTCGTCAGAAAGCGGGTGGAGGGGAGGGAAATGTCTGCTGGGAACTCTGTTATTCCCTATGGAGATTTATTCCCATAGAAAATCATGGAGAATTGATCCGCAGGTATCTGGGGCTCTGGGGGGGGGCTGTTTTGGGGGGTAGAGGCACCAAATTTTCAGTATAGCATCCAGTGCCTTTCCCCAAAATACCCCCCAAGTTTCAAAAAGATTAGACCAGGGGGTCCAATTCTATGAGCCCCAAAAGAAGGTGCCCCTATCCTTCATGATTTCCTATGGAAGGAAGGCATTGAAAAGGTGTGCCGTCCCTTTAAATGTGAGGGCCAGAACTCCCTTTGGAGTTCAATTATGCTTGTCACAGCCTTGATCTTGGCTCCACCCCCAAAGTCCCCAGATATTTCTTGAATTGGACTTGGCAACCCTACTCCAGATAAATACTGTGGTTTTTCCCTCAGTGGAATGTTCTTCAGTGTTCAAGGAAACAGTCAGGATGCTTAAAGTTGTGTAACAATTGTTGTGGTTTTAATAAACCAGTCAGAAATTTGTTTCCGTCCTGGATCCCTTCCATAAGACTGTGACTGCAGAATGCCACCTATCATATAAACAAGCACAGCGAGTATTCACTATGTCTATTTTTAAAACTGATAAATGTTTATCCTGTTTCATGCAGCATAGTGTAATGAAATCAACCACTCAAAGCAGCTACAACATAAGGTTAGATCCTATGACATGGAGTGAAGTGGCCAAGTTTGCGGATGACACTAAATTGTTCAGGCTGGTGAGAACCAGAGAGGTTTGTGAGGCACTCCAAAGGGATCTGTTGAGGCTGGGTGAGTGGGCGTCTACGTGGCAGATGAGGTTCAGTGTGGCCAAGTGCAAAGTAACGCACATTGGGGCCAAGAATCCCAGCTACAAATACAAGATGATGGGTGTGAACTGGCAGAGACTGACCAAGAGAGAGATCTTGGGGTCGTGGTAGATAACTCACTGAAAATGTCAAGGCAGTGTGCATTTGCAATAAAAAAGGCCAACGCCATGCTGGGAATTATTAGGAAGGGAATTGAAAACAAATCAGCCAGTATCATAATGCCCCTGTATAAATCGATGGTGCGGTCTCATTTGGAGTACTGTGTGCAATTCTGGTCACCGCACCTCAAAAAGGATATTCTAGCATTGGAAAAAGTGCAGAAAAGGGCAACTAGAATGATTACAGGTTTGGAACACTTTCCTTATGAAGAAAGGTTAAAACGCTTGGGGCTCTTTAGCTTGGAGAAACGTCGACTGCGGGCTGACATGATAGAGGTTTACAAGATTATGCATGGGATGGAGAAGGTAGAGAAAGAAGTACTTTTCTCCTTTTCTCACAATTCAAGAACTCGTGGGCATTCAATGAAATTGCTGAGCAGTCGGGTTAGAACGGATAAAAGGAGGTACTTCTTCACCCAAAGGGTGATTAACATGTGGAATTCACTGCCACAGGAGGTGGTTGCCGCTACAAGCATAGCCAGCTTCAAGAGGGGGTTAGATAAAAATAT
Source organism: Heteronotia binoei (assembly GCF_032191835.1). Lineage (NCBI taxonomy): Eukaryota > Metazoa > Chordata > Lepidosauria > Squamata > Gekkonidae > Heteronotia > Heteronotia binoei. The sequence continues at coordinate 6,095,332 of NC_083234.1, forward strand.
GGAGCAGAGGTCCATCAGTGGCTATTAGCCACAGTGTGTATATATATGTACGTATGTATGTATATATATATGGAGCAGAGGTCCATCAGTGGCTATTAGCCACAGTTTATATATATATATATATATATATATATATATATATATATATACACACACACACACACACACTGTGGCTAATAGCCACTGATGGACCTCTGCTCCATATTTTTATATATATATATGTATATGTATAAATATAAATTTTTGGCCGATTCACTGCCACAAGAGTTGGTGGCCGCTACAAGCATAGCCAGCTTCAAGAGGGGGTTAGATAAAAATAAGGAGCAGAGGTCCATCAGTGGCTGTTAGCCACAGTTTATATATACACACACACACACTGTGGCTAATAGCCACTGATGGACCTCTATATATATATATATATATATATAAATTTTTGGCCACTGTGTGATACACAGTGTTGGACTGGATGGGCCATTGGCCTGATCCAACATGGCTTCTCATGTTCTTCTGTGACACAGAGTGTTGGACTGGATGGGTCATTGGCCTGATCCAACATGGCTTCTCTTATGTTCTTCTGTGACACAGAGTGTTGGACTGGAAGGGCCATTGGCCTGATCCAACATGGCTTCTCTTATGTTCTTCTGTGACACAGAGTGTTGGACTGTATGGGCCACTGGCCTGATCCAACATGGCTTCTCTTATGTTCTTCTGTGACACAGAGTGTTGGACTGGAAGGGCCATTGGCCTGATCCAACATGGCTTCTCTTATGTTCTTATGTGACACAGAGTGTTGGACTGGATGGGTCATTGGCCTGATCCAACATGGCTTCTCTTATGTTCTTCTGTGACACAGAGTGTTGGACTGGAAGGGCCATTGGCCTGATCCAACATGGCTTCTCTTATGTTCTTATATGTTCTTATGGACCCTGTGTCTCTTTTTGGGTAAGTTGGATCCCATGACTCCCTTGGACCAAGTCTTCCTCCAACAGAGATTTTTCTTTCAACAAAGGAAGGCCATATGCAAGACCGTGACTGAAACTTTCCAGTATGCCACCTATCATACAAACAAGGAAGACCTTTGTTGAAGGACACTGTTATCGCTGTATGCTCCACACTATCAGTTTTGTTTCATGCGAGCAAAGCATTCTGAAGAAGCTGTCCCACCAATCAATAGAGATGTCATGAATTTTGTGGCAAATACATTCTGCAGTCAAACATACACTTTTTTCAATACCTCAATGTTTTTTCGACACATCAAAATCTCAATCACTTGTGACTTGAAGTCCACTCTTGTTTATTTATTTATTTTAGTACATTTCTATTCTGCCCATTCCCGGTAGGGCTCAGGGCAGAGTACAACATATAATAAAACAATAAAATACAATAAAAACATTTTGTCTGTTCATCAACCACCTTGAATGAATTTCTAAGAGATGGTGGCGTAAATGGTTTTTATCGTATTCATTGTTGGCTTTTAATTTTTATAATTTCTTTGAATCCCTGCGGTAAAGGCGGGCTACAGATGAAGTAAATAAATTACATTGGTCCTGTTTCTCTTTGCAATTTCATGGAACCACACGCATACACCAAAGTTTGAATCCAGTGGCACTTTTAAGACCAACAAAGTTTAACGCGGCCTTCACGTGCGCACACATTTTTTTCAGTATCTTAAAGGTGCCACTGGAGAATTGTTCGATTGCTTCAAACCAACGCGGCTGAATTGAACCAAAAAATAAAATGTTTAGAAAAAGAAGTCTACTCACTGCTCACAGAAAGATCACAAGCCTTGTAACTGCTGGAACTCATCATGGATGGAAGATCGAAACCTTTCTGGAACAAATAGCTTGGAGACCAGCTCTGCCACAAGAACATATCCCTGTGCTCAGAAACTCGGGTAAAAGGTCAGCATCTCCTCGCCTAAAGTGCCCTGTCAATCATTGGGTATTATTTGGCATAATATTGCACTCCACTGTTTTGCCAGCTGTGTTTTTGTAAGTTCCTAGTAATAAATGCTAATCCTCTTTTTATAAGTTTCTCCATAACTCTACTAGAGGGCTTATTAAAAGCTAATATCCAAGTCTATGCTTAATAATTTCCAACACTTCTTTAAAGTTCTTGCTGTTTTCTAAAAACCAGTGTTGTACATAGGGTTGCCAGGTCCTCTTTGGCCACTGGCAGGGGATGGGGGGGGGGGCGGTGGGGTTGCCAGCTTCAGACTGGGAAACTCCTGGAGATTTGGGGATGGAGCCTGGTTAGGACAGGGACCTCAGTGGGGCGCAATACCATAGAGTCCACCCTCCAAAGCAGCCATTTTCTCCAGGGGAATTGATTTTGATCATCTGGAGATCAGCTGTGATAACAGGAAATCTCCAGGTGCCGCCTGAAGGTTGGCAAAGCTGGTCAAACCCAAACCCCCCAGCAAGAAACCTACCATCTGGTTGGAAAGGACCATTTTGCAAAGCTTATGGAAAACAGGGGGAGAAAGTTCTCTTTTCACTTCTAACAAGGGGGGGGGTCCATCAAGACCACCACCACACCCTGCCAGAGCCCATAACACTTCTCTCAGTTCTAGGGGAAGCGATGGTGAGGAAGAAGAAGAAGAGATTAGATTTATATCCCGTCCTTTGCTACCCAAAGGAGTCTCAGAGCGGCCTACAAATCTCCTTTCCCTTTCTAGGGTTGTCAAGTCCAATTAAAAAAATATCTGGGGACTCTGGGGGTGGAGCCAGGAGACTTTGGGGGTGGAGCCACGGGCAAAGTTGTGACAAGCATAATTGAACCTCAAAGAGAGTTCTGGCCATCACATTTAAGTGACCGCACACCTTTTAAATGCCTTCCCTTCATTGGAAATAATGAAGGATAGGGGCACCTTCTTTGGGGGCTCACAGAATTGGACCCCCTGGTGCAATCTTTTTGGAACTTAGGGGGTGTTTTGAGGAGAGCCATCGGATGCTATGCTGCAAATCTGATGCCTTTACCTCAAAAACAGCCCACCCAGAACCCCAGATATCCGTGGATCAATTCTCCATTATACCCAATGGGAATCGGTCTCCCTAGGGAACAATGGAGTGTCCAGCAGACATTTCCCTCCCCCCCTGCTTTCTGATGACCCTGAAGCGGGGGGAGGACCTCCAAACGGGGGGATCCCCTGCCCCCACCTGGAGATTGGCAACCCTATCCCTTTCCCTCCCTTGTGAGGTAGGTGGGGCTGAGAGAGCTCTGACATAAAGTGCTCTTGAACAGAACAGCCGTGAGAACTTGTGGCTGACCCAAGGTCACATCAGCAGCTGTATGTGGGGGAGTGGGGAATCAAACCCAGTGCTCCCAGATAAGAGTCCGCACACTTAAGCACCACCTCCAGCAGGCTCTCTGGGTATAAGATTCCAATTACTGCCAACCATCCTCTGCTACCATTTGTTGGAACCATTTACCATCTGCTACCAAAATGTTAGGAAATACATGTTAAATTCAGAGGTTTGGAGTGGCAGTAATTGGAGACGAGGCTTAAGCTTAGAAAAAGAAATACAGTTTACTAAAAAACATCAGGATAGGGTACTTGGGATAAAACAGAAAAACAATCGAGTTTACCAGCTAGTCTATCTATGTCTTACTACATGGCTACGTTCTTTGTCTCAACTGTTCTTCTCCCCAAAAAGCATTTCGCCAGGAAGAAGAGCGATAAAACTTGCATACAAGATCAAAGCATTTCACACCTAACAGATTCACGTGTATGGACGTGAAAGAGCAGGTTCTTCTGCTGGTGCAGCTAGCATCTGGGGGGGGGGGGTTGTTTTGTTTTATTGCACATAGCCAAACAGGCAACCTTCAAAAACCCATGTGTTTATCTGTCCATTTGTCGATTTCTTAATTATAAAAAGGACACTTTGGAGAAAGTGAAAAGCCATTCCAGGAAACGAGGGGCAATTTCTTGGTGACATTACAAGAGGCCGGTCACTCAGCACTGTCCCCAGCTGGGCTTTCATTTGCAGCTGCTGAATCAATTTGTTTTCCAGAGCCCTGGAAGGGAAAAGTGCATTGGGGGTGAATGAAACTATGTTGTTTCCAAAGTGACTCCGCTTCTCAAATGCCATTGGACTTCTGCCTTAATCTCCCCAGCTGTTCAGAAATGGACAAAGATATAGATCTGCTTTCCTTAGAAGTCTTTTTAAAGAGTCTGGTCCAAGATCTCTAGCTGGTCAACAAATAGGTGGTTATTTGCAGTTGCCATCCTCCAGGTAGCACCTGGGGAACTCCTGCTATTACAACTGATTTTCAGATGATCAGGATGAAGACCACAGATTTATACCCCGCTCTTCTCTCTGAATCAGAGTCTCAGAGGGGCTTACAATCTCCTATATCTTCTCCCCCCACAACAAACACCCTGTGAGGTAGGTGGGGCTGAGAGAGCTCTGACAGAAGCTGCCCTTTCAAGGACAACTCTTACGAGAGCGATGGCTGGCCCAAGGCCATTCCAGCAGGTGGAAGTGGAGGAGCGGGGAATCAAACCCAGTTCTCCCAGATAAGAGTCAGTACACTTAACCACTGCACCAAACTGGCTCTCAGGTCCACCCTGTGAGGTTGGTGGGGGCTGAGAGAGCTGTGACAGAAGTTCCCCTTTCAAGGACAACTCCTATGAGAGTTCTGGCTGACCCAAGGCCATTCCAGCAGCTGCAAGTGGAGGAGTGGGGAATCAAACCCGGTTCTCCCAGATAAGAGAGCTATGGCTGATCCAAGGCCATTGCAGCAGCTTCAAGTGGAGAAGTGGGGAATCAAACCCGGTTCTCCCAGATAAGAGTCCGCACACTTAACCACTACACCAAACTGGCTCTCACAAGGACAGCTCTGCAAGAGCTATGGCTGACCCAAGGCCATTCCAGCATCTACAAGTGGAGAAGGGGGGAATAAAACCCAGTTCTCCCAGATAAGAGTCCGCACACTTAACCACTACACCAAACTGGCTCTCACAAGGACAGCTCTGCAAGAGCTATGGCTGACCCAAGGCCATTCCAGCAGCTGCAAGTGGAGAAGGGGGGAATAAAACCCAGTTCTCCCAGATAAGAGTCCGCACACTTAACCACTACACCAAACTGGCTCTCACAAGGACAGCTCTGCAAGAGCTATGGCCAACCCAAGGCCATTCCAGCAGCTGCAAGTGGAGGAGTGGGGAATCAAACCCGGTTCTTCCCGATAAGAGAGCTATGGCTGACCCAAGGCCATTCCAACAGGTGCAGGTGGAGGAGTGGGGAATCAAACCCAGTTCTCCCAGATAAGAGGCTGCGCACTTAACTACTACTACTACTACTACTACTACTATTATTATTATTATTATTATTATTACTTTAAATTTCTATCCCACCCTCTCTGCAAGCGGACTCAGGGTGGCCAACAACATACCAAACTAGCTCTCCCCTGGAGAAAATGGCTGTGTTGGAAGGTGGACACTTTGGCAGTATACCCTACTGAGGTCCCTCCCCTCCCCAAACCCCGCCCTCTCCAGGCTCCACCCCCAAATCTCCAGGTATTTCCCAACCCTGAGCCAGCAATGCGACTCTCTGGCCCAAACAGTTGCCATCTCTGAGTTACGGAATGTCGGATAGATTTGGGGGCAGAGTGTGGGGGCAGGGGAGTTTGGGGAGGGGAGGTTCTCACTCCGACAATCCAAACATTCTGCCTCCTTAAAATTTATATGTGACAAGTTTCAGCTTAGAAGACGGGCTTCTTGTGTGCCATCTGTTGATGTCCATTATCCTAAGCCAGCTGTCTCTGCTCCTGGAGATCCCCCACCAGGAAATGCAAAAGGAAGTCCTCCTTCACCCAAAGGGTGATTAACACATGGAATTCACTGCCACAGGAGGTGGCGGCGGCTACAAGCACAGACAGCTTCAAGGGGAGATTGGATCAACATCTGGAGCAGAGGTCCATCAGTGGCTATTAGTCACAAAGTATAGATGGTACTCTGTCTGGGCCAGTGATGCTCTGTATTCTTGGTGCTGGGAGGGGCAACAGTGGGAGGGCTTCTAGTGTCCTGGCCCCACTGATGGACCTCCTGATGGCACCTGGGGTTTTTTGGCTACTGTGTGACTCAGAGTGTTGGATTGGAGGGGCCATTGGCTGGATCCAACACGGCTTCTTATGTTCCTATTGGCTGCAGCATATTGTTGGAACTCTCCGTCTGGGGCAAGTGATGCTCTGTATTCTTGGTGCTTGGGGAGGCATAGTGGGAGGACTTGTAGTGTCCTGGCCCCACTGGTGGACTTCCTGATGGCACTTTGAGGGGGGAGGGTTGGCCACTGTGTAACACAAAGTGTTGGACTGGATGGACCATGAGCCTAATCCAACATGGCTTCTCTTCTGTTCTTACGTCTGGGGCAGGGATGCTCTGTGTTCTTGGTGCTTGGGGTGGGGTGGGGGATGGACAGTGGGAGGAATTCTGGTGTCCTGGCCCCACTGGTGGACCTCCTGATGGCACCTGGGTTTTTTTGGCTACTGTGTGACTCAGAGTGTTGGATTGGAGGGGCCATTGGCCGGATCCAACATGGCTTCTTATGTTCTTATTGGCTACAGCGTATTGTTGGAACTCTCTGTCTAGGGCAAGTGATGCTCTGTATTCTTGGTGCTTGGGAGGGACAACAGTGGGAGGGCTTCTAGTGTCCTGGCTCCACTGGTGAACTTCTTGATGGCACCTGGGTTTTTTTGGCCACTGTGTGACACAGAGTGTTGGACTGGATGGGCCACTGGCCTGATCCAACATGGCTTCTCTTGTTCTTATGTGACACAGAGTGTTGGACTGGATGGGCCACTGGCCTGCTCCAACATGGCTTCTCTTATGTTCTTATGCTAATTGCAGAGTCTCAAGACAATGTCTTGGAACAGCAGGAGTCGTGGCCTACATCCAATAATCCAAGAGTGAGTCTTCAGGTTTTGAACTCAGGTTACATATGCTTGCTCACAGAAGCAAGATATGTGTTTGGTAAGGTTGCCACCTCCAGTTTGGAAAATACCTGGAAATTTGGGAGGTGGAGCCTGAAGAGGGTAGGATTTGAGGCAGAACGCCATCGAGTCCAACATCCAAAGCGGCCACTGTCTCCAGGTGAACTGATGTCACCCAGCAGATGTAATAAACAGATTTCCAGCTATCCTTTGGAGGCTAGACAATAGGAAAGCTGTCACAAGATAACCCCAAGTGACACTCCTAAAATCCATATTCTAGCACTCTCACACACATACCTCCCCAGTCTCCACCCCCCCCAGTCAACCAGGAGAGGGGGACATCTCTCTGCAATGCATCCCCCCTTTTGACAGCTTATCCAGGGTCAGAGAGCCGGAGGCCTAGCAAGAAATCTAGCACACTTTCCGCTTCAAAATGCTGACATTTTAATTAGGAGGCAGGCTGCCCTGTTTCCGCTCTGGTTCAAACTGGGACACAGAAGCTGTGAATCACACCTCCTGCCCGGCCAGTAATCCCCTTGGTCTCTCTGTCTGCCCCCTCTGGCCACAGCTGCTACTCCTCCGCAGAAGCGGGAGGTGGGGGAAGAGGCCACCCAGAAGGGGAGTCCAGGAAACAGGGAAGATAGATGTCTGTGCCAGCAGGGTTGCCACCTCTGGGCCAGGAAATTCCTGGAGATCTGGGCCCGGGGGAGGCAGGATCTGCGGGGCCTCATGCTGCAGAGACCATCCCCCACTGAGGCCTTATTCTTCGGGAGAAGGGAGGGGGATTTACCTCTGTAGGCTGGAGATCAAATGCAATTCTGGGAGGTTTCAGGCTGCACCTGGAGGTTGGGAACCCTACCCGCTACTCTTCCACCCACTCTTTCCCTGTAACCCAAAGAGGCCAAAAGACAGATGGAGGCATTGCTACTGATTGCTGCCTCTGAGATCGAGTTGCCAAAGCTCCAGGTGGGAGCTGGATATCTCCTGGAATCACAGCCAATTTCCCACAAAAGAGGAATTTCCCCCTCGGAGGAATTGGTGGCTTTGAAGCATGGACTGCAGGGTGTAGTACCCAACTGAGGTCCCTCCCCTCCCCTTCCCAAGCCCCACCCTCCTTAGACTCCACCCCCTCAAAGTCTCCAGGAATTTCCTAGCCCAGAGCTGGAAACCATATTAGGTCTGGTTTAGGATGGCTGGACTGGTCAGGCAGTCATCCTGACCTTCACTTTGCAGACTGCTCTTTCCGAGCTTCAGCTCAGCGGCATGGCCTAGTCTAATGGTTACCACACAGCCTCACAAACTGCACAGAGAGCCTTTGCTTTAAGTTCAGAAACCGATACCGGTGGATTTATATAAAGAAACATGACATTTAACTGTAGTGGAGAGAAAGAGTGGTCAAACCAGGGGTGGCCAACGGTAGCTCTCCAGATGTGTTTGCCTACAACTCCCATCAGCCTCAGCCACTGGCCATTCTGGCTGGGGCTGATGGGAGTTGTAGGCAAAAAAAACATCTGGAGAGCTAGCATTGGCCACCCCTGGACTAAACTGTTCTAACTAACTGGATGGCTTTGGATTGTAGTAGGCCATTTGCTTAGTTCAGTGGGAGGAGAGACACCATGCTGTCCCTCCTGATGCATGCAGGAAAGAAGTAGAAAGAGGAGGAGAACAAAGAAGAAGGAAGTTCCCTGAGTTACATTCTATTGGCTAGAGAGGGTGAGTGACAGCAAAGCTGACAGGAAGGTGACTGATATGAATAGGGCTGCCCGGGAGGTTCCCAACTCACAGGCCTACATTGGGCTGGTGGGGGAAACCTTTACATCAGTATTGAGAGGTCACTTGATATGTAATGAGTAATCAGTAATGAGAGGTCGGCTGCGAGGACGGATTATAAATCGAATTAAACATAACCAGAGGTCACCACGAGCGATATGTCGCACGCTCTAGGTGTTTCCGGGAAACTCTGTGGTACAACAGGTACCATAGAGCTTTCCCCTCCCAAAATGCTAGAGCGTCCAGGAAAACCATAGAGTTTTCCTGGGACCGCCTAGAGTGGCCGGCATGCGACGTTGCCGGCGCAATGACGTCCCTTGCAGGTCACCTGCAGGTGACGCCATTGTGCCGCGCACACTTTGCACGTGCAAAAAAACGTCCCCCACCAGAGGACGCGGGGGGACTTGGGAACCCTAGATATGAACCTCGCTATCTAGCTTGCTCTATGGTGTTTGCCGTCTTGAAGGACTGAGCAAGATTCAGTGCCAGTCTGTTCTTCCAACAAACCATCCTCTCCATGCAGCTCATCCCCTGTTACAGGGGGTGGGGGAGACAGGACAGCAGAGCCTAGTGGTGACTGCAAAGAGGTCCACTGAGGGAGGGGAGGCCAACTTGGGGGGGGGCGTCTTCTGCCCAAGGCCTCTTGAAAACCCCAAACCCCACTTTACAAAGAGAAACTCCCAAATTCATTCTCCAGCTGAAAGAAGCTGAGGTATCTGCAGGGCTGGAAAGAGTCTCATTTGACTTGAAAATTCTCTTAGCCGGCTGCTTCCAGCCCCTGGAATGGGAGAGAGGACCAAGGGACAGATTCAGCACACAACAGCTTCAGTTGTTGTTCATCTGCAAGGCGGGGGGGATAATAATACCGAGTGACCTCTCGTTACTGATGTAAAGGTTCCTGGAATAATGTACGCAAAGAGCTTTTGAACATCCTAGATGCGATTATTGTTATTACTACCACCCAAGATCATTTTATCATTTTACCACCCACACAAAGACACTCGTTCAGCCTCCCCTGCTCCCCTCCTTCTCAGTTACAGGTATAAGTAAAGGGACGGTGGCCCCATTCCCAGAAAGCCCCTGCAAAAACACTGGTACAAGCCAAGAAATAAGTGTCCCACTGAATTCTTACAACAGGGGTGGCCAAACTTCCTTAATGTAAGAGCCACATAGAATAAATATCAAATGTCTGAGAGCTGCAAGACGTGAAATATCAGATGCTTGAGAGCAGGGAGGAAGGCAAATAGATGGGGAGGGAGGTAGAGGTCGAAAGAAAGCAACTTTAAATGCATTCTTCAAGCGCTGGCTGGCTTGGCGAAGTGATTTAAAGAGGCAAATGCCTTCTCCAAGTCGTCCAATGGGGCAATGAGAGCTTCAAGAGCCACACATTCTGTGTGAAAGAGCCACAGTTTGGCCACCCCTGTCTTACAAACTGAGCTTACATATGCATATGAAGCTGCCTTCTACTGAATCAGATCCTCAGTCCATCAAAGTCAGTATTGTCTACTCAGACTGGCAGTGTCTCTCCAGGGTCTCAAGCTGAGGTTTTTCATGTCTACTTTCTGGACCCTTTTTAGTTGGAGATGCCGGGGATTGAACCTGGGACCTTCTGCTTACCAAGCAGATGCTCTACCGCTGAGCCACCGTCCCTCCTCATTAGCTTAGAAAAAGATCTCTTTCTGGGCGGCTTCTGAGAATTCCTCGCCTAGCAGCAAGTCCACGATGTCTTGCTTCTGACCCCTGGCGGCAAGCTGGAGGGGGGTGCAGCCTGTGTTATCCTCCCTCTCGAGCTGTGCCCCAGCTTGGAGCAGCGTCTTTAGGATGGGCACATCCCCTTTGAGCACCGCCAGGTGTGTGGGCGTCCAGCCTGCCTTGTTCTTGCTGTTGACATTTGCCTTGTACTCCAGGAGATGGACCATGCCAGGCAAAGTGCCACGCTGGACCGCCAGATGCAGAGGAGTCCAGTCGGAGTCCACGGCAGCATTGGGGTCCGCCCCATGTCTCAGGAGCTCAGAGATAATCCCCTCTTCGCTGTAGCGTGTCGCCAAGTGCAGAGGGGTCCAATCCAGGCTGCCCTTGGCGTTCACCTGGGCGTGGTTGTCTACCAGGAGACGGACGATTTCCACGTGGCCCTTCAAGGATGCCAGATGCAAAGGTGTCCACCCTTTGTCTGTTGTGAGGGCCACGTCGGCTCCGTATCGGACCAGCATTTCGCAGATGAGGAATTTCCCCTTCGAGACCGCCAGATGCAAAGGGCTACAAAGATTCTGGTCGAGACAGTTAACCGCCGCGCCGTTCTTCAGGAGGTATTGGACCGCCCGGAATTTTCCTTTCTCTACAGCAAGGTGAAGTGGAGTCCGCTGGTTCTTCTGCTTCTTCTCCACATCTGCTCCTTGGTGGGCCAGCATCTTCACGAGCTTGACCTGCCCGTAATAAGCGGCGATGTGCAAAGCCGTCCGCCCTTCACTCTCCTGAATGTTTGGGTCAGCTTGGCGCGAGAGGAGGAGCCGGACGACGTTTTCAAGGTTGTTCTGAGAAGCCAAGTGCAGGGGTGTCCACCCATCAAGTTCTCGGGCATCCACGTCTGCCTTGTGGTCGAGCAGCAGACGGGCGATTCTGTCGTCCCCGTTCTGCGCGACGAAGTGAAGTGGGGTCCAGCCATCGTTATCAGGCATGGCGGCATCCGCGCCGTGCTTGAGGAGGAGAGAGACGATCTCCAGAGACCTCTTCTGGACCGCCAAGATGAGGGCGGTGTCGCCACAGGGGGTTTTCCAGTTCACGTCCGCTCCCCGCCTCAAGAAGGCGGCCACCTTCTCCAGGTTCCCTTCAGCGACCACACGGTGAAGCAAACCTGGGCCATTTTCGTGGCTCTCTCTGGCTTCTTCAGACACGATGGAGGATTCCAGGCTTTCAACTTCGTTCTGAGGGAAGCTGTAGCAGGGGTCCTTATCATTCTCACCATCTGGAAAAAAAAAAAACATTCAAAAGGGCTGAGCTGAACAAGTGAGGCAAGGCGGTTTGGTCATTGGGTTGCCAACCTCCAGGTGGTATTTGGAGATCTTCTATTATTACAGCTGGTCTCCAGGTGACAGAGATCAGTTCTTCTGGAGGAAATGGCTGCTGTGGCATTATACCCCACCACAGGGCTTTCTTTGGAGCAGGAACTCCTTTGCATATTAGGCCACACCTCCCCGATGTAGCCAATCCTCCAAGAGCTTACAGGGCTCTTAGTTCAGGAGGAGTGGCTACATCAGATCAGGAGTGTGTGGCCTAATATGCAAAGGAGTTCCTGCTACAAAAAAAAGCCCTACCCCATTGAAGTCCCTTCCCACCCCAAACCCTGCCCTACCAGGGTTCTAAACACCCCCCCCCCCACAAAAAAAACCCCATCCAGGTGTTCCCCAACCTGGAGCTGGCAAGTCCAAGTCTGTAGGACCTTCATTCTCATATTGGAGTCTACTGCTTAAAGTTCTACTTTCGGTCCTGTTGTGTATGTGGACTAATGAGACTATTACAAGGGTTCCTGCCTGGCTCACTGGAGCCTGTAGGACTGAGTTTGGGGGCTCAGGAACAATGGGCAAGAGGATCCAAATCCCTGTTGCCCTGCTCCAATCACAGGCCCTCTGCTGCTTTGAATGATCCAATGGTGTCCTAGCACAGGAACCTTGAACTATATGTAGTTGGCCCCATTCGCCCAATTAGCCAGCCTTAGAGTTCAGCCATTACTATGCTGTACTGAATAAAGAGCAATGTCCTCTACAACCGTGTCTCCTCCTTGCATTGACTCCACTATATTAGAGGTCCCAATGGACCAATTATCTCTGCCTCACCCTTCTCCAGCCCAGAGAGCTATGCTACTGACCTGGCCAGAAATACAGAGCCTTTGCATTGATTCTTCCTTCGTTCGAACATGGCAGCCCCGCAAGGTCTGTCGGTCTCTCTGTGCAGCCATCTTGTTAATGGGTTATAACCACACAGCCACCCAACTGAAATCCCTGGCTCTGGGCTCTGAGCATTCTGTTCCTAACCTTTTCTCACCAGAACCGTGCTTCAAGACTTGCCCATTTAGTGTTGCCAAGTCTTACCTGGCTCCAGGTGGGGAATTTTATTCGCACACACAAAGTGTACATGGTGTGATGACATCACCTGTAAGTGATGTTATCATCCCGGCGAGTCATGTGCGCGACGCTCTAGCAATCGGGTAAAAAAAAAATCTACGGTGCCATAGAGTTTTTTATCCGATTGTTAGAGCGCCGTGTGTGCGATGCGCCTGGTGCTATAACGTCACTTCTGGGTAACGGCATTACACCACGCACATTGTGGCACGTTGCAGCACGCCAGAGCTCCTCAGGGGCTCCTCCTCCCGCCTGTTATGGGGCAGCGGGTTGGAGGCCCTGAAATTAGGGGAAGCCCCACACCAGATGAGAATTTGGCAAGCTTATGCCCGTTTTGACTGGGTCAGCTTTCATTCTGAGCATACTTCCTCTCTCTTTAGGTCACCCACTAACCTGCAATCTGATCCTGGATTGGATTTCTGAATTGTTGACAATTCATGCTGGACTCCTCACCACCACCTACATAGACCCATAGAACTCGATCCTCTCCGGTAGGATTACCAGCTCAGGAGTGGGAAATTCCTGGGGATTTGGGGGTGGAGTCTAATTTGGGATGGGAAGAAACCTCAGCAGGGTCTAATCCCAGAAAGAAGTGTTCCCAGCCTCCAAATGGCGCCTCGAGATCTTCAGCTCTTACAAGCGATCTCCAGACAATGGAAATCATTTTCCCTTTTTGGTCATCGATAAGAAGAAAAGACTTTGGTTCCTGCTTATAATGAAGAATGGCTTACAAGAAATTCACAAATATTTTCGTCCCTGAGGTCCCATCGCTGCGTTGCTTGCATTTTGAGAGCATTATGCTAACTTTAGAACTGAAAGCTTCGTTCCAGATAAAAGAGAAATGATCGGCTGCTCCATATAGAAAAGCATATTGCAACAATTGGTGGGCATATGTTCCCTGTAACAGTTAAATTGAATAATTTGAGGGTAAAGGTTTGAAATCATCCCAGGCTCCTTAAAATGCTCCATATTAGTGTAATAACAAACTTTACCAGATCATTGTTATCTGTATTTTTAAAGTGGTTCCTTCATGGAGAGTGTTTTGGCCAGCAATGAGACGGAAGGCTTTGCACATGTTTTTTTTTTAAAAAAGATACCGACTTATTCCTTCACTACATACAGCTCAACAAGAAGAAAGCATTAACAATACTGACAAAGTGGCAACACGAAATGCGTCTATTATTGTAACTAGTCAATTGGATGGCGTATGACTAAACAACAACGAGCTCTGCTGAAAATTGAAGACTGTTCCTTTTTTTTGTGAAATTCATAAGTAAAAGCATGGTAGCCTATATATATCACGGTTATATTTTGTGTTTCTTGTAGTGTATTTCAACTGTGATCCCATAATTGTTGTTTTTTTTAAAAAAAAATCTCCCAAAACAGTCATTTTCTCCAGGGAAATTGATCTCTGTAGCACAGAGATGAGTTGTAATTCTGGGAGATCTCCAGCTACCACCTGGAGGTTGAGATAGAATACAATCCGAGAGAGGTCACTATAATGGATAACACAACAAAAAAGACAAGAAGAAGAAGAAGAAGAAGAAGAAGAAGAAGAAGAAGAAGAAGAAGAAGAAGAAGAAGAAGAAGATGATGATGATGATGATGATATTGGATTTATATCCCGCCCTCCACTCCGAAGAGTCTCAGAGCAGCTCACAATCTCCTTTACCTTCCTCCCCCACCACAGTCACCCTGTGAGGTAGATGAAGATATTGGATTTATATACCGCCCTCCACTCCGAAGAGTCTCAGAGCGGCTCACAATCTCCTTTACCTTCCTCCCCCACCACAGTCACCCTGTGAGGTAGATGAAGATATTGGATTTATATACTGCCCTCCACTCCGAAGAGTCTCAGAGCGTCTCACAATCTCCTTTACCTTCCTCCCCCACAACAGACACCCTGTGAGGTGGGTGGGGCTGGAGAGGGCTCTCACAGCAGCTGCCCTTTCAAGGACAACCTCTGCGAGAGCTCTGGCTGACCCAAGGCCATTCCAGCAGCTGGCAAGCAGAGGAGTGGAGAATCAAACCCGGTTCTCCCAGATAAGTGTCTGCACACTTAACCACTACACCAAACTGGCTCTCACAAGAACAGCTCTGCCAGAGCTCTGGCTGACCCAAGTCCATTCCAGCAGGTGCAAGTGGAGGAGTGAGGAATCAAACCCGGTTCTCCCAGATAAGAGTCCGCGCACTTCACCACTACACCAAACTGGCTCTCACCAAATTGGTCACAAGCTAGTGACCAATTTACTAAGAATTATTCAGAAAGCAGTCTTGGACATTTGGACTGGTTTCTATATAATTCTTAGTAAATTGGTCACTAGCTTGTCTTTTTTGCTGTGTTAACCACCTGGAGGCTGGCAAGGCATCTTGTCTGTTTCAGTCAACCAGTTGAGGTATTTTTTTTAGTTGGCCCCACCTTCATTTACTGAGCACAGTTTCCAAGTTTCAATTGGGCCAAGAAAGTTGTGTTTTAAAGCTTTTTGCCCACTGCAGTGTCTCAGAAACCGAGGACCTTCTACCATGGCCATATAGGGTTGCCAAGTCCAATTCAAGAAATATCTGGGGACTTTGGGGGTGGAGCCAGGAGACTTTGGGGGTGGAGCCAGGAGACATTAGGGGTGGAGCCGAGATCAAGGCTGTGACAAGCATAATTGAACTCCAAAGGGAGTTCTGGCCATCACATTTAAAGGGACGGCACACCTTTTCCATTCCTTCCTTCCATAGGAAATCATGAAGGATAGGGGCACCTTCTTTTGGGGCTCATAGAATTGGACCCCCTGGTCCAATCTTTTTGAAACTTGGGGGGTATTTTGAGGAGAGGCACTAGATGCTATACTGAAATTTTGGTGCCTCTACCCACAAAAAACAGCCCCCCAGAGCCCCAGATACCTGCGAATCAATTCTCCATGATTTTCTATGGGAATAAATCTCCATAGGGAATAACAGAGTTCCCAGCAGACATTTCCCTCCCCTCCCCCTGCTTTCTGATGACCCTGAAGCAGGGGGAGGGCCTCCAAACCAGGGAATCCCCTGCCCCCACCTAGGGATTGGCAACCCTATGGCCATATCTCCCCTCTTCGGCACATTTTGAGTCTACTGAACTGCCAACACACTAGAGATTGTTCAGCAAGAAGGCCACTCACCACGGCTGCTCATTCCCTGAGAGAGGGCAAATCCATCTATGTCGCTCTGATGGGTCATTGGACATGGAAAAGAACATGGATACTGTTAGCAATAATAAATTAATTGTGCATGTAATGCTATCAAGATGTAGATACCCCTTAGAACAGGACTCCTCGGCCTTTTTGAGTCTGCCAGCACTTCTGAGATTCTGACCTGGTGTGATGGGCAGAGCCACAAAATGGCTGCCCCACAGGAGGTGGAGCCAGCCACAAAATGGCTGCCACATATGACCTTCAGTAACACAGTGAAGATCCTTGTGCTGTTGTGGCACCTGCTTTTTAAAAATCTGCACAGCCAATCAAACTCCCAGTGGCCAATCAGAAGCAGTGCTTGACAAAAGCCTCACCCGGCCCCACCCATTTTCTAAAAACACTTGGGCAGGGCTAAGAAGAATTGAAGAAGAATTGCAGATTTATACCCCGCCCTTCTCCCTGAATCAGAGACTCAGAGCGGCTTACAATCTCCTATGTCTTCTCCCCCCACAACAGACACCCTGTGAGGTGGGAGGGGCTGAGAGGGCTCTGTGAGAGCTCTGGCTGACCCAAGGCCATTCCAGCAGGTACAAGTGGAGGAGTGGGGAATCAAACCCGGTTCTCCCAGATAAGAGTCCATGCACTTCACCACTACACCAAACTGGCTCTCACACCAAAGGTGCCTCTGGGTGCCAGTCATGGCATACATGGAGACCTCCCTCTTAGAACCTTGAGTTTCCCAGCAAAACTTGCAATGATGATCCTCTGGATATGTAATGCCTTGATTATGCAGTTCCTGGAGTTAGGATTGCCAGGTCCAACTCAAGAAATATCTAGGGACTTTGGGGGTGGAGCCAGAAGGCTTTGGGGGTGGAGCCAGGAGCAAGGGTGTGACAAGCATGATAGAACTCCAAAGGGAGTCCTGGCCATCACATTTAAAGAGACCATGCACCTTTTAAAATGTCTTCTCTCCATTTGGAAATAATGACAGATAGGAGCACCTTCTTTTGGGATTCATAGAATTGGACCCCCTGGTCTAATCTTTTTGAAACTTGGGGGGGTGGGTATTTTGAGGAGAGGAACTGGATGTATGCTGAAAATGCAATGCCTTTACCTCAAAAAGCAGCCCCCCCAGAGCCTCAGGGTGACATGATCGAGGTTTAAAAGATTATGCCCTGGGATAGAGAAGGTAGAGAAAGAAGCCCTTTCTCACAATATGAGAACTCGTGGACATTCAATGAAATTGCAGAGCAGTCGGGTTAGAACGGAAAAAAAGGAAGTCCTTCTTCACCCAAAGAGTGATCAACATATGGAATTCACTGCCACAGGAGATGGTGGAGGCTACAAGCATAGCCAGCTTCAAGAGGGGACTGGATAAGCATATAGAGCAGAGGTCCATCAGTGGTTATTAGCCACAGTTTATTGTTGGAATTCTCTGTCTGGGGCAGTGATGCTCTGTATTCTGGGTGCTTTGGGGGGCAGGGGGGCAGTGTGAGGACTTCTAGTGTCCTGGCCTCACTGGTGGATCTCCTGATGACACTTGGGGGGTTTTTGGCCACTGTGTGACATAGAGTGTTGGACTGGATGAGCCATTGGCTTCTTATGTTCTCAGATACCCACAGATGTTGGTCTCAATAGGGTATGACAGAGTGCATTGCAGACATTTCCCTCCTCGATGACCTTGAAGCAGTGGGGGGGGGGGGGTCTCCAAACTGGGGGATCCCCTGCCCCCAACTGGGGATCAGCACCCTAAGCAGGAGTTCAGATCCAAAGGAGAAGAAATCCTTGTATTTATTTCAGGTTGTCTAAAACAGTGTGGCTTTCCCCTTACCCCTCTGCTTCCAGAGAAGCCGGGCCTAAGCGAGGTCTTTCTGGAGAGGTGCTCTTTCTTCAGGTCAACCAGGGGACTTTGGATTAATGATAGCAACATGTCCATCTCCACAGAGATATCTAAGCAAGCAGGAAAGCACAGTTACAGCAGAGAGGTTTGCAAGACCCGTTCCCCCATCTCTCCGACAAACATTTCAAGGGATGAAATAAATGGATAGAGCCAACAGTTAATAAAAGTGAACCACAACTCATTTCAATCCTTATTGCAACAGCTAGAATAACTATTGCAACTAATATGGGTAGACAAACATCCATCAACGATAGAGCCATGGCAAAATAAACTGGGGGATCATCTTCTTATGACTAAGACGGTGCATAACGCCTCAAATGCATTGACAGATCAATATGAGAAGGACGTTATTTCAGTTTGGTGTCCCCGCAACAATGACAGAAAATGACATTATTCCAAATTACCCTCTAATATGGAAAAATGGTGTACTTCTAAGCTTGATGTAGTTTGATCAGTATTTATTTTGATTTATTTTTGTTGCAAATTTTGTTGCAATGTTATGATTGTTAAAAAAACAAAATACGTTGTATTCGTCAAGATTGCTTTGTATATTGACTACCTATATCGTAGCACTTAGTTTGTGGGGAAAATTTAAAAAAAAAATTCAAGTAACACCTAAGTAATACTGAGATTTTCAAATCAAAGCTCTCTTTACCAGATCTATAAATTATTATTGAAATGGTCTACAGAAGAAGAAGTAGTAAAGTCTCAAATGGTAAAATGGGCAATTAATGGGAATAGAGAAATACAAATGGATACATGGGAGCACCTTTGGAAGAACTCGATGAAGATCTCAACTTGTCAGAGTATTAAGGAGAACTGTTTTAAGATTATGTATAGGTGGTATATGACTCCGAAAAAGCTAGCTAGGATGAGTAAAAAGATGTCGGATAGATGTTGGAAATGTAGAAAACATGAAGGTTCTTTCTTTCATATGTGGTGGACTTGTGAAAAAGCAAAAGAGTATTGGAAGATAATACAACAAGAAATCTCCAAAATTTTGGGCTATGACTTTAAGAAAACTGCAGAGACTTTTTTGCTTGGATTACAATTAGAAAAATTTCCTAAGGAAGATAGGACTTTAATTTGGTACTTGCTCTCAGCTGCTAGGACATTGTATGTGCAGCTGTGGAAACAAGGAAAAATACCAGAGAAATGGGATTGGATTGTGAACGTTTTATCGTGGAGTGAAATGGACAAATTAACTAAAACTTTAAGAGACTATGACGTAGACATATTCAAAAAGGAATGGAAGAAATTTAAAGGATACATGGAGAAAGAGTGGAAAGTAAAACGATATTGGACAATTTTTTAGTATTAATGAGAAAAGAAAAGTATTGAACTTTGATAGATTAGTGGTACCTTTATAATTGAACTCAAATTAATAACTTCGGGGAAGTCAAATATTGGAGGGGGGGGTAGAAATATCATATGGATTAGTATAGAAAAAGACAATTAAATATTGTAACCAAAGCTCTCTTTACCAGATCTGACAAAAAGGACTGCTTTGACTCTTGAAAGTTTAGACCCTCAAAATCTTGTTGCTTTCTAAAGTGTTCCTGGACTCGAACCCAGCTCTTCTGAATCTATTTCAAGGGCAGCTATCTTAAACTAATCAGAATTATATGGATCTGGAGTTCTGGTCCACACAACGAGGGATGGAATTCTAGCAGGAGCTCCTTTGCTTATTAGACCACACGCCCCTGATGTAGCCAATCCTCCAAGAGCTTACAAAAAAGAGCCTTGTCAGCTCTTGGAGGATTGGCTACATCCATGGTGTGTGGCCTAATATGCAAAGGAGCTCCTGCTAGAATTCCACCCCTACACACCACTATGGATGACCAAAACCAGGTCTTTGGATGATGTGAATCCACACTGTAGGTGACTTATTGGACAACAGCATCCCAAGAACATCTCTTTGGCTCCTGCACCTGCAAAGCTCGGCCTCCTCTTGGGTTCCTGGTCCCAGCATCTCTTCATCAAGTCGACCACCTGCTGGCATTCTCCTGGGCTGTCATCGCAGATGAGGTCCAGACAGGGACGCTTCCCAGCAGCCATGCCCATGATGATGGACACCATGCTGGCCCCTGTAAAAGACGCTGGCATTAAACGTCAGCAATATCTATTTCCTTTTGCAAACTTACCAGACCGCAAAAGTTTCATAGAATCCTAGAGTCGCAGAGTTGGAAGGGGTCATAGAGGCCATCTCGTCCAGCCCCCTGCTCAATGCAGGATCAGCCCTAGAGCATCCCTGACAAGTGTTCGTCCAGCCACTGCTTAAAAACTGCCTGTGAGGGGGAGTTCACCACTTCCCTCAGGACCTGATTCCACCGCTGAGCAACTCTGACTGTCAAAAAGGTATTTCCTGTACCTTCCTGCCCTTAATTTACGGCTATTATTGCAAGTCCTCTCCTTTGCTGCCATCAGGAACGGCTCCCTGCCCTCTTCTGAGTGACAGCAGCCCTTCAAACACTTCAAGAGAGCAGTCGTGTTCCCCCTCTCAATTTCCTGAACATCGCCAAGTCCCTCAGCCTTTCCTCATAGGACGGTCTCTGGAACGGATGTTCTAATCTATAATAATCTCAGTCTCCTCCTTATCAGGAGGAGGGGACAGCCGTTCTAAACCGCAAAAGGTGAATGTCATACAAACAAAAATGCAAATAAATGTTAAAGCATTGAACTTCTGAAATGTGCAAATGCCTTATCAGTCCCCAGTAACAAGGTCTCACAGCAGTCGCCAGTCCATGACAACTGAACCAGGCTCCCTTCCTCCCTGTAAAGGGAGCTGCTCCTTCTACGGGAACAAAGACGGTTATCATATACACACCAGACATCCACGGTGACATCTGGGCAGGCTTCAGTCTCTGGACGGGCATCGGGAAGGGGAGAAGAAGTCCTGAGCAAAGTGCCCAGGTTTCAACTTTGTTGAGAGCCAGTTTGGTGTAGTGGTTAAGTGCACTGACTCTTATCTGGGAGAACTGGGTTTGATTCCCCACTCCTTCACTTGCAGCTGCTGAAATGGTCTTGGGTCAGCCACAGCTCTCTTATCTGGGAGAACCAGGTTTGATTCCCCACTCCTTCACTTGCAGCTGCTGAAATGGTCTTGGGTCAGCCACAGCTCTCTTATCTGGGAGAACCAGGTTTGATTCCCCACTCCTCCACTTGCAGCTGCTGGAATGGCCTTGGGTCAGCCAGAGCTCTCTTATCTGGGAGAACCGGGTTTGATTCCCCACTCCTCCACTTGCAGCTGCTGGAATGGCCTTGGGTCAGCCATAGCTCTCTTATCTGGGAGAACGGGTTTGATTCCCCACTCCTCCACTCGCAGCTGCTGGAATGGCCTTGGGTCAGCCAGAGCTCTCTTATCTGGGAGAACCGGGTTTGATTCCCCACTCCTCCACTCGCAGCTGCTGGAATGGCCTTGGGTCAGCCACAGTTCTCTTATCTGGGAGAACCGGGTTTGATTCCCCACTCCTCCACTTGCACCTGCTGGAATGGCCTTGGGTCAGCCAGAGCTCTCTTATCTGGGAGAACCGGGTTTGATTCCCCACTCCTCCACTTGCAGCTGCTGGAATGGCCTTGGGTCAGCCAGAGCTCTCTTATCTGGGAGAACCGGGTTTGATTCCCCACTCCTCCACTCGCAGCTGCTGGAATGGCCTTGGGTCAGCCAGAGCTCTCTTATCTGGTAGAACCGGGTTTGATTCCCCACTCCTCCACTCGCAGCTGCTGGAATGGCCTTGGGTCAGCCGGAGCTCTCTTATCTGGGAGAACCGGGTTTGATTCCCCACTCCTCCACTTTCAGCTGCTGTAAAAGCACTCTCAGCTCCACCTACCTCACAGCGTGTTTGTTGTGGGGCGGGGGGGGGAGGGAAGGTAGAGGAGAGTGTGAGCTGTTCTGAGACTCTGAGATTCAGAGTATACGGTAGGATATAAATCCAAATCTTCTTCTTCAACTTTGTGAAATTCCAGGGTGACGAAATTGCAAAGCTGGAAAGCAGCTCTCTCTCTCACTCTTTCTTTCTCTCTCTCTCCCCCCACCTCCCTCCCTCCCTCTCTCTCTCTCTCTCTCTCTCTAACAGACCCTGAGCTCTCTGCTTTCATTTGATGGATGGAGAACAAGATTCAGATTGTAGCTTTCATGGTGGAGTCTAGGGAGACTGCACTCTCTTAAGTGTTTGTGTAAAGTGCAGTTAAGTTGTAGCTGACTTCCAGTAACCCCTCCTGGGGTTCTCCTAGCAAAAGGCAAGCAAAAGGACTTCACCATGGCCTGCCTCTGCAGAGTAACTCTGGACCCTATTCAGCTTCTGAGATCGGATGAGACTGGGTTAGCTTGGGCGGGCGTCGTTGTGTGACTCGTTCCTGTCATTCATAAAGACATACAAAACCCAACAGCATCTGGGGTGAACGCCTACAACTTTTGTAACTTTTACATTAACCTCACTTGCCAGAATCCACCTGTCTTTAAAACCCTCATCTGTATTCTGGAAAGAGAAGTTTGCCCCAGCGTTACCTGCATAAGCTTTCTTCTGGTTGAGGATCTCCCACACGACAATTCCAAAGCTGGAAGAGAAAAAACACAGCCCAGGTGTTATAGACTCAGTACTTACAGGATTGAAATCCAAGCTGGGATTTGGCAAGCACAAAATACGTGAATGCAGGCAAGAAACTGCAAAGCAAGGCTTCGGAACTGTAGGAAAGCTGATGGACTTCCCCATGTATGGCTGTTGCCCAGTCAGAAAAGCAAGATGGATGCAGGAAGCGGCTTCTACTGAAGCAGACCACCAGTCCATCAAAAGAGGTGCTATCCAAGGGTTTCAGGCAGAGAACTTTCATATCACCTGCTTTTAACAGAAGGTGTGGGGGGGAGAATTGAACTTGGGACTTTCTGCATGCCAAGCAGAGGCTCTACCACTGAGCCACAGCCCCACTTCATGGCTCTCCAGGGTCTCAGATGGAGGTCTTTCCCGTCCCCTCCTGCCTGGTCTTTTAACAGAAGGTGCCGGGGATTGAACTTGGGACCTTCTTCATGCCAAGCAGAGGCTCTTCCACTGAGCCACCACCCCTCCTGAATTCCTTACCTGTAGACGTCACATTTGGTTCCAGGTGGGTGAGTGCTCTGCAGAAGTATCTCAGGGGCAACATAGCCCAAGGAGCTGCTCAGGGCAGACCTCTCGATGTATGGCATCCCACTTGATACCTCCATCCATTTGAACAATCCAAAATCCGAAACCTGAGGTCAGGGCGAAATTTCAGCTTCAGTTGCCATATCCTCCACTGCCAGACCCACTCCTATGAACATATATGAACATCTGAAGCTGCCTTATACTGAATCAGATCCTGGGTCCCTCAAAGTCAGTATTGTCTACTTAGACTGGCAGCAGCTCTCCAGGGTCTCAAGCTGAGGTTTTTCACACCTACTTGCCTGGATCCTTTTTAGTTGGAGATGCCGGAGATTGGATCTGGGACTTTCTGCTTACCAAGCAGATGCTCTACTGCTGAGCCACCATCCCTTCCTATGTTAATAAAAAAAATAGATGTTGTTCTCAGAACTTCTCTTGGATATTTACTGCAGTGTAGCATAATGGTCAGTGTCAGGCCAGGACCAAAGAGACATAAGAACATAAGAGAAGCCATGTTGGATCAAGCCAATGGCCCATCCAGTCCAACACTCTGTGTCACAGAAGAACATAAGAGAAGCCATGTTGGATCAGGCCAATGGCCCATCCAGGCCAACACTCTGTGTCACAGAAGAACATAAGAGAAGCCCTGTTGGATCAGGCCAATGGCCCATCCAGTCCAACACTCTGTCACATAAGAACATAAGAGAAGCCATGTTGGATCAGGCCAATGGCCCATCCAGTCCAACGCTCTGTATCACAGAGAAGCCAAAACCCAGTTGCCATCAGGAGGTCCATCAGCAGGGCTAGAACTCCAGAAGCCCTCGCATTGCACCTCGCAAGCACCAAGAAGCAGAGCATCACTGCCCCAGACATAAGTAAATAAGAGAAGCCATGTTGGATCAGGCCAATGGCCCATCTAGTCTAACACTCTGTGACACACTGTGACCAAAACCCAGGCACCACCAGGAGGTCCACCAGCGGGGTCAGAGCTCCAGAAGCCCTCCCATTGTTGCCCCCCAAGAACCAAGAAGACAGAGCACCACTGCCCCAGACATAGTGTTCCATCTATAAGTTGTTGCTAATAGCCACTGATGGTCCTCTGTTCTATATGCTTATCCACCCTCTCTTGAAGTTGTCTGTGCTTGTAGCTGCCACCACCTCCTGTGGCAGTGAATTCCACGCGTTAATCACCCTTTGGGTGAAGAAGGACTTCCTTATATGAACAGAAGTCCTGTGTTCACACCCTCTCTAAGCCACGATGGCAGATTGGAGACTTTAACTCACCACACAAGGTTAATAATAATAATAATTTTTAATTTATATCCCTCCCTCCCCGCCGAAGCAGGTTGTTGTGAGAATAAACCAGAACCAGGCACCATATTCCAAATGTGGCCAAACCCTGTGGTGCTCTACCATTGAGCAGTGCCTGTCGCATCGCTGCTCGGAGTCTGCTTCATGTGGACGCTGCTAAAGTGGAAAGGCCACAGTGAGGCCTCTCCCCAGAGGTGTGTGGGATTGTGGCTCCAATATAGTGGTGAAAAATCCTCAAGAATCCTCAATGTTTCTGGCCTCCTATGTGACCATTTGGAATCCAGTCATGAAAGGAACATTCCACGTGTCCTTACTAGATGACTGCTGATAGATGGTGGAACACTGTCTCAAAGCAATCAGGGCGATGCTGTGTTAGCTTATATCTCCCAAATGTCTGCTCAAAGACTTAATAGAGCTATGATCGGAAACAGGAAGCTGCTCGCTACCCAACAGAACCAACTCAGAACAAAATGCTGTGTATAATCAGACCATATAACCCGGGGTCATTTTGTAGAAAAATAGGTGGCAAAGCTCATTAGCATAACTCATTAGCATATGCCAACCCAGCCAAAAGTAACCTGATGCAAGAAAGGAGGGCCCCGGGTGAGCGAGGCCTGCTTGGGCTGGCTAGAGATCCAGCCAGCCCAAGCACGCCTCACTCACCTGGGGCTCTCCCAAACTGCCCACCCCCTCCCCCAATCAAAAGGCCAGCAAGCCACCCACTGCCCAAAATCACATAAGAAGTGGAGAAAGGGTGGGGCAGGCTTCTCCAGGGGTTAATGAGGGCTGCTGGGGGGGAGGGGTGGCAAAGCCTTTGGTGACTGGCTGGCTGTCCGCTTTCCTAATCCAGAGATTGTTATGCAGCTGCACCTACTATTCAATGGACAAGGTAGGTGGGGAGGAAGAGGGGGAACCCTCAGAAAGATTCAGGAGCTGCACTCCTGTGAGCTCCTGCTGAATCCGAGGCCTGCATATAACTCTGAATGCCAAATAGATAGTATTCTGAACACCCTCCAGAGCATATACATTTTACATCAGAATTCCATGTCCATACATAAAAGAAGTATTTCCTTCAAGCCCAAAGTCCTGAAAACCCAATAAGTGTCCAAACATCCAACTGGCGATAATCCACATTGCAAATTCCAAGGATGACACCCCACCCTTCTAAACGAGATCCCAGCAGTGTTTCTTGTTTTGTAGTTCAACTTTCTCAATGGAGATTCCCTGCTGCATAACAGGAACAAACTGGACTTCCAAAGCCAAACGCTGGCCTCATTCAACAGGGAGGGCTCACACTCTTTCTCACTCTCTCCCTCTTCCACCAGCGAATGATCCGTCTTTTAATGAGTGAGGACCAGGCCTCAGATTCAGTGGGAGCTTACAGTTCCCCCTCCTCCTTCTGAGAGTTCCACCTTCTTCTGAGAGTTCCACTTCCTTGTCCGCTGAATAGTAGGTGCAGCTGCATAACAATCCCTGGATAAGCTCCACCACCTATTTTTCTACAAAATGACCTCTGGTGAGGACTATGAAATAGGAAACACTACCGGGATCTTGTTTGGAACTGTGGAGTATCCAGGGCTTGTTTTGTAGCAGGAACTCCTTTGCATATTAGGCCACACACCCCTGTCGTAGCCAGTGTTCCCTCTAAGCTGAGTTAGTGTGAGCTAGCTCACAGATTTTTAGCCTCCAGCTCACACATTTTTGTCTTAGCTCAGGAAAAATGCCCCAGAGCACATTAATTTATGCAGTAGCTCACAGCTTTAATGCCAGCAGCTCACAAAGAAGAATTTTTGCTCACAAGACTCTACAGCTTAGAGGGAACATTGGTTGTAGCCAGTCCTCCTGGTGCTTATAGCAGGCCCTGTAAGAAGAGTCCTGTAAGCTCTTGGAGGATTGGCTACATCAGGGAGGTGTGGCCTAATATGCAAAGGAGTTCCTGCTACAACCCCCCCCCCCCAAAAAAAAAAACACCTGGGAGTATTATTTTTGATACTCCCAACCCAGAGTTGGCCACCTTATTCTAAGCTATTTGAAATCCGACAACTGGAGTTGCCAGTCGGGGTCCTTTTATGCAGATCCTGCCTTCTGCCACTGAGCTAAAACGCCTCGTGTCCATCTTGGTGTTCACATCACCCTCACCTTGACGTGCATGTGGGCATCCAGTAGAATATTTCCCGGCTTTAGGTTCAGGTGGAGCAAAGGGGGCCTCAGACTGTTGCAAGAAATTCATGGCCAAGCTCGTCTCGTGGATGAGGCGGGACTTCAGACGCCACGTCATTTGGTGGGTGGCCAGGGTCTTCTCCAAGGAACCCCCGGGCATGTGCTCCATCACAATCCCCACAGGGCTGTCGCAGAGGCCGTAGACCGAGACCAGGTGCTGGAATTTGACCCTCTCCATTTTGGCCGCCTCTTCGCTGAGAATGTCCAAGGCAGCTCTGCAAAGTCGAAGCGACAAAACATCGTTCTTGATTGTGTGTCCCCACAGATGTTTGTCCGGTGATATTTTTGCCTTCTTTAGTGCACCAGGCAATGGCTTAGGGTTGCCAATCCCCAGGTGGGGGCAGGGGATCCCCCAGTTTAGAGGCCCTCCCCCCGCTTCAGGGTCTTCAGAAAGCAGGGGGGGGAGGGGAGGGAAATGTCTGCTGGGAGCTCTGTTATTCCCTATGGAGATTTATTCCCATAGAAAATCATGGAGAATTGGTATCTGGGGCTCGGGGGGGGCTGTTTTTTGGGGTAGAGGCACCAAATTTTCAGTATAGTATCTAGTGCCTCTCCCCAAAATCCCTCCCCAAGTTTCAAAAAGATTGGACCAGGGGGTCCAATTCTATGAACCCCCAAAGAAGGTGCCCTTATCCTTCATTATTTCCTATGGAAGGAAGGAATTGAAAAGGTGTGCCGTCCCTTTAAATGTGATGGCCAGAACTCCCTTTGGAGTTTCAATTATGCTTGTTACAGCCTTGATCTTGGCTCCACCCCCAAAGTCTCCTGGCTCCACCCCCAAAGTCCCCAGATATTTCTTGAATTGGACTTGGCAATCCTACTTCAGCATCATCAGAAAGTGGGGGGGGGGGGGAGGGAAATGTTAGTTGGGCATGCCATTATTCCCTATGAAGAACGGTTCCCATAGGGTATAATGAATAATTGATCTGCGGTTATCTGGGACTCTGGAGGGGGGGTGGCAGCTGTTTTCTGAGGTAGAAGCACCAAATTTTCTGCATGGTATCCAATGCCTCTCATAAAAACACCCTCCACTTTTCAAAGGATTGGACTAGGGGGTCCAGTTCTATGAGCCCCAAAAGAAGGTGCCCCTATATTCCAAACGGAGGGGAAGCATATAAAAGGTGTGCTGTCCCTTTCAATGTGATGGCCAGAATTCCCTTTGGAGTTCAATTATGCTTGTCACACCCTTGTTCCTGGCTCCACCCCCCAATGCCTCCTGGCTCCACCCCCAAAGTTCCCAGATATTTCTTGAATTGGACTTGGCAACCTAAGGGAGGGGTGGATAGCCAGCTCCAGTTTGGGAAACTCCAGCAGATTCGGGGATGGGGCCTGGGGAAGGAAGGACCTCAGTCGAGTACAATGTCATAGAGTCCACACACACACACCCCTCCCACACGCACACACAAAAGCATCCATTATCTCCACAGCAGCCGATCTCTGTAGTCTAGAGGGGAGGGCGGGATATAAATGTGAAAAATAAAATACATAAATAGAAATGAGCTCAATTTGGGGAGTTTCCCAGGTCCCCCCTGGAATCTAGCATCCCTGCTTCCCGCAGTTGTTTGATTGGGGCACTTTATACCAAAAACAGGCAACCGAAATGTGCAGATCAGTGAGTCGGATGAGGCCTCCTGTGCGCATCGTATGAGGCAACGTGCATGTTGTTTGGATCGTTTGCCCGTCCTGGCTGCCCTGAAGGCTGCTGGTTCTGCTTTCCATTTCAGAACTTGCCCGACCAGTTGGAGCAGCTGAATCCACACAAGGTTGCCAATGGATTTGGCTTCAGGCGTTCCTCTTCATGGCCCTGAAGGTGGGTGTGTTCCCTTCCAACTACTTACTGCTGAACAGCAGCTCTTTCTTTCCTTCAGCCACACTAAGCTGTCAGTCAGACCCCAAAGTTAAGCTCACCCAAGGAAGGACTATAAAGGGGCATTTGCTACAGTTGCCAATCTCCAGGCAGGGCCTGAACTTCTCCCAGAATTATAACTGATCTCCTGAAGGAAGTGGCAGCTTCAGAGGGCAAAAACTGCAGGAACCCAAAGTAAAATCCCTCCTCAAATTCCCACCATCCACAGGCAATGCCCCCAAATCTCAAGGAGTTTCCTAGGCTAGAGTTGGCAACCAGACATTTGGCACAACTCCTAGGGTTGCCAATCTCCAGGTGGGGGCAGAGGATCCCTCAGTTTGGAGGCCTTCCTCTCACTTCAGAGTCACCAGAAAGCAAGGGGGGAATGTCTGCAGGGCACTCCATTATTTCTAGGGAGGCCAATTCCCATAGGGTATAATGGAGAATTGATCTGTGAGTATCTGAGGCTTGGGGGGGGGGCTCTTTTTTTAGGTAGAGGCATCAAATTTGCAGCATAGCATCCAGTGCCTCTCCTCAAAACATCCTCCAAGTTTCAAAAGGATTGGACCAGGGGAGTCCAATTCTAATAAGCCCCAAAAGAGAAGGTGCCCCCTCTCCTTCATTATTTCCAATGGAAGGAAGGCTTTAAAAGGTGTGGCCAGAACTCCCTTTGGAGTTCAAGGATGCTTGTCACAGCCTTGCACCTGGCTCCACCCCCAGTGTCTCCTGGCTCCGCCCCCAAAGTCCCCAGATATTTCTTGAATTGGACCTGGCCACCCTAACAACTCCACTTCCTGAAGACCCGATCTGCAGCAACCAAGTAGCAATTACCTGTCACAGGTGAAGCCTGGCTGAAGGCCAGGGAAGCATTTCACCGCATAGACGGCCCTCCACCTCTTGTGCCTCACCCGGAAGACTTGGCCAAAGGCGCCGCTGGCCAGAGAGAGCCAGTCCCCTTCAAAATCTCCCTTGCTGAACATGGCTCAAATTCCTGTGCCCCAAACCACACACAGGACAGGTGCCCACCGCTCCCTCCTGGCTGCCTTCTGCCGTCTTTTTCTCCTGCTCCGGCCCATCTGGAGATCTGAAGATAGACCAGATGGAAAGGAGTTCCTCATTCTTGAGCGGAAAGGGCGGGGAGGCTGAGGAGCCAGCTGCTCTGCTGGGCCTCTTGCCAAGGGGCGGCTCTCAAGACCAGCAATTATCTGTCTGCCGGAGGAGATCGCCTTGGAGCATGTGAGGGGCAACCTGGGGGAGCCAGGCTTGGGGACAGACATCCTGGCTTAGCGAGCATGAGCTAGAGCAGGGATGGCCAATGGTAGCTCTCCAGATGTTTTTTGCCTACAACTCCCATCAACCCCAGCCAGCATGGCCAATGGCTGGGGCTGATGGGAGTTGTAGGCAAAAAACATCTGGAGATCTACCGTTGGCCACCCCTGAGCTATAGCATGGGCTCTTTAGCTTGCAGAAACGTCGACTGAGGGGTGACAGGATAGAGGATTACACGATTATGCATGGGATAGAGAAGGTAGAGAAAGAAGGACTTTCCTCTCTTTCTCACAATACAAGAACTCATGGACACTCAATGAAATTGCTGTGCCATCAGGTTAGAATGGAGAAAAGGAAGTCCTTCTTCACCCAAAGGATGATTGACATGTGGAATTCACTGCCACAGGAGGTGGTGGCAGCTACAAACATAGCCAGCTTCAAGAGGGGATTGGATAAGCATATGGAGCAGAGGTCCATTAGTGGCTATTAGCCACAGCGTATTTTTGGAACTCTCTGTCTGGGGCAGTGATGCTTTATATTCTAGGTGTTTGAGAGGGACAACAGTGTGAGGATTTCTAGTGTCCTGGTCCCACTGATGGACCTCCTGATGGTGCCTGGTTTTTTGGCCTCTGTGTAACACAGTGTTGGACTGGATGGGCCATTGGCCTGATCCAACATGGCTTCTCTTATGTTCTTAGTCCTGCCTTTGTTCCTCTGCAATCAGGGGTGTCAAACTTGTGGCCCGAGGGCCAGATCAGGCCCCTTGAGGGCTCCTATCAGGCCCGCAACTGCGAGCAAAACACTGCCATCTGCTTTCTTCTTTCTCTTGCTTCCTTCTTCATCCCAGCTTGCTTTGCCAGGCTTGCTCAATCACACAGGAGCTACAGAGCAAAGCCTTTATTTTCTCCATTGTTTGACCACATGAAGCAACTTCTGTACAAAAGCTCACAATGCCCAGCCATATCATGTTTTCCCCTGGGTCTCAGGTGCAAAGCATTGACCATGAGATTTCCATAATGAATGTCAATAAATCAAAAGTAGTTTTGCAATTTACAGACACACACCTGAACAACACCTGAACGGCATACTCAGGATTGCTACAGCACAGACATTGTCTCCAGATTTTGATGCAATAATTCGGAGGAAGAGGTGTCAGTTACAGAGACTGTTAAATAAACAAATTATTGCAAGGCTGCTAATCTTTTAAGCATGTTTTGTTTTAATTTTTTTTTTAAAAAAAATTAATTCTGTTTTTCTGTGTCCTTTATAAAATTACATATCCACTACCCAGCATTAAATGTTATGACACGCGAGAATTTGGCCCTCATAACAAATGAGTTTGACACCCCTGCTCTACATTCGGGGCACTGCAATTCCCAGAAAGCCAAGCATTATCCTGCAAGGGTATTTTTGAACCAGGGGGGGGGGGGGGTTCTGCTGCCAGGAGAGACCATTAGGTCAGACAAAGCACTTTGCCTTGGTACCCCTTCCCTTTCTTTGCTGCTCTCCAACTGAAATGGTGCATTCCTGAGGACAAAAAAACTGCCCCTCCCTTTAGCTGTTCTGCAAAGTACTTTGTGCAATGCAAGGTTGCCAACTCCAGGTTGGAGATCTGGGGTGGAGCCTGGGAAGGGCAGGATTTGGGGAAAGGAGAGCAATTCAGCAAGGATGCAGGGCTTTTCTTGAGCAGGAATGCACAGGAACGCAGTTCTGGCTGGCTAGGTGTCAGAGGGTGTGGCCTAATATGCAATAGAGTTCCTGCTGGGCTTTTTTGTGTAAACAATGGTGACATCAGGGGGTGTGGCCTAATATGCAAATGAATTCCTGCTGGGCTTTTTCTGCCATATTTTTATAGAATAGAATAGAAACTGGGGGGCATGCACACAAAAGCTTATACCCAGAATTAAACTTTGTTGGTCTTAAAGCAAGGTTGCCAGTCCCCAAGTGGGGGCAGGGGATTCCCCAGTTTGGAGACCCTCCCCCTGCTTCAGGGTCATCAGAAAGGGGGGGGATGTCTGCTGGGCACTCTATTATTCCCTATGGAGACTAATTCCCCTACAGCAGGGGTGGCCAACGGTAGCTCTCCAGATGTTTTTTGCCTACATCTCCCATCAGCCCCAGCCATTGGCCATGCTGGCTGAGGCTGATGGGAGTTGTAGGCAAAAAACATCTGGAGAGCTACCGTTGGCCTCTCTGCCCAAAAGTATAATGGAGAATTGACCCGTGGGTATCTGGGGCTCGGGGGAGGGGGCTGGTTTTTTGAGATAGAGGCACTAAATTTTCAGTGTAGCATCTGGTGCCTCTCCTCAAAATAAACCCCAAGTTTCAAAAAGATTGGAAGAGGGGGTCCAATTTTATGAGCCCCAAAAGAAGGTGCCCCTCTCCTTCATTATTCCAAATGGAGGGAAGGCATTTAAAAGGAGTATGGTTCCTTTTAATGCAATGGCCAGAACTCCCTTTAGAGTTCAGTCATGCTTGTCACATCCTTGCTCCCAGTTCCACCCCCAAAGTCTCCTGGCTCCACCCCCAAAGTCCCCACTCCCCAGATAGCTCTTGAGTTGGATTTGGCAGCCCTATTTTAAAGGTAGCCCTGAGCTCAGCCTTTGTTCTATTACTGTAACTTGTTAACCCCAACCCAGCCTTCCCTGATTTCCATCCAATATAGATTGGCAGAGCTTGGAATCCATTTAGCTGATTTGGAAACACAGAGATGGATGGAGGTGGAAATATAGAATCTGGATTGTCGGTCTGGTTTCACCCTCTACTCCCCTCAAAACAACACTTGGGTACTGGTTATTCAATTCATTATTGAAAGACAGAGGCCATTTCATTTGCGCTAGTTACCTTTCTGAGGTTAACAAACAGAGTCTGTTTGGATCAGATCGATTCTGATTCGTTTGGCTCCCACTGAACATCTCTAACAAATACCAGATGGCTACCCGCCTGTTTACCCCTGGGCATTCAGGGGTGGGTGAGGTAGAGCAGGAAAACATCCTGGGGAAAGAATTAACATTTACCTCTCTTCCAATGCAGACCCACCTTATCTCCCACCCCCCTTTGCACAGCTGTCTTTAGCATTTTAAAAAGAAAACCTACAGGAGATTCTGACCGCAGATCCCCTGATCCACCTGTTCTGTTGTCCTCAGAAACTGGGCAAGAGAATTCTTAGTTTGGCAAACCAGGGTTGCCAAGTTTGAGCTGATAAATATCTCAAGATTTGGGGTGGGGGGAGGGGGTGGAGCCTGGAGAAAGAAGGGACATCCACAGGATAGAATGCCAAACAGTCCACCTTCCAAAGTAGCCATTTTCTCTAGGACAGGGGTGGGGAACAGTGGCTCTCCAGATGTTTTTTGCCTACAACTCCCATCAGCCTCAGCCAGCACGACCAATGGCTGGGGATAATGGGAGTTGTAGGCAAAAAAAATCTGGAGAGCCACTGTTCCCCACCCCTGCTCTAGGAGAACTGATCTCTATTATCTGGAGATTAGTAGTAATCCCAGGAGATCTATGAATATAAGAACATAAGGGAAGCCATGTTGGAGCAGGCCAATGGCCCATCCAGTCCAACACTCTGTGTCACATAAGAGAAGCCCTGTTGGATCAGGCCAGTGGCCCATCCAGTCCAACACTCTGTGTCACATAAGAACATAAGAGAAGCCCTGTTGGATCAGGCCAATGGCCCATCCAGTCCAACACTCTGCGTCACATAAGAACATAAGAGAAGCCCTGTTGGATCAGGCCAATGGCCCATCCAGTCCAACACTCTGTGTCACATAAGAGAAGCCCTGTTGGACCAGGCCAGTGGCCCATCCAGTCCAACACTCTGTGTCACATAAGAACATAAGAGAAGCCCTGTTGGATCAGGCCAACGGCCCATCCAGTCCAACACTCTGAACTGCAGGGGGCTGAACTAGATGACCCTGGAGGTCCCTTCCAACTCTTCTATGATTCTATAAATGGGTTGCAACTTTCCTCCACCAACTTTTGCCAGCAAGTCCTGTCTTCAGCTGCCTCCTCTGCTCTGTTCCTCTCTTCAACTTGTCCCCCAAGGAATGTGGTTGTTCCCTGCTTTGGAAAAAGGGTAGGGAGGCTGCAGAGGAGGAAGTGGTAGGAAAGGAGGTCTTGGCTTTCTCAGAGAGACAAACAAGGTGTTTAGCAACCCGCTCTTGGCTCAGGGACTTGCCCGCACCCATAGTCCTCTTGGCTTTGCCCCATACTGGGGTGTTTCCTCCATTACAAAAAAAGTAAATGCCAAAAAATACGGAGTGAGGAAGCCCCTTTTCTGAAGCAAGGTGTCGTCGCAGAAACAAAACTGAAGCCACAGACTGGGGAACGGCCGGGTTTCTTCTTTAAAAACTGCGTGCTGGCCTTGTGCACTGTTTAGGAAATCCAAGGAGGACTTACATATTTTTTTATTCCGACAGCCACACCCTCTCCTGCCACATTTCCCACAGCCCGCCTTTTCCTGGCAGAAAGGCAAGGCAAGGATGAACAATCCCACAATTGTTATTATAAAGCAGGGGTGGCCAACGGCAGCTCTCCAGATGTTTTTTGCCTACAACTCCCATCAGCCCCAGCCAGCATGGCCAAAGGCTGGGGCTGATGGGAGTTGTAGGCAAAAAAACATCTGGAGAGCTACCGTTGGCCACCCCTGGTATAAAGAATGAACAATCCCACAATTACTCAGGAACTACTCTCGTTCTAATGGCAGCCGTTACAGGGTTGCCAGTCTCCAGGTGGCATCTTGAGATCTCCCTCTGTCAGTATTATCTCCAGGCAACCAAGTTCAGTTGCCCTGGAGAAAATGGCATGAAGCCATGCTGAGGTCTTGCTCTTCCCCAAACCTCACCTGGCTCCCCCACCTCAAATTTCCAGGTGTTTCCCAACCCAGAGCTAGAACCTTATGGATGCGAGAGACCACGCATTTAGGTTGTGTTATGCCAATAAAGGTTTTTGGAATTGGGTTGCATTGAAATTTAGGTTGTTTTACAATGAATCAAAAGAAAATCTCCTGTCTGTCGCCACCCAGGGCTGGTCTTAACAGATGGTAGGGTTGCCAATCCCCAGGTGGGGCAGGGGATCCCCCGGATTGGAGGCCCTCCCCCCGCTTCAGGGTCGTCAGAAAGCGGGGGGAGGGGAGGGAAATGTCTGCTGGGAACTCTGTTATTCCCTATGGAGATTTATTCCCATAGAAAATCATGGAGAATTGATCCGCGGGTATCTGGGGCTCTGGGGGGGGACTGTTATTTGGGGTAGAGGCACCAAATTTTCAGTATAGCATCTAGTGCCTCTCCCCAAAATACCCCCCAAGTTTCAAAAAGATTGGACCAGGGGGTCCAATTCTATGAGCCCCAAAAGAAGGTGCCCCCATCCTTCATTATTTCCTATGGAAGGAAGGAATTGAAAAGGTGTGCCGTCCCTTTAAATGTGAGGGCCAGAACTCCCTTTGGAGTTCAATTATGCTTGTCACACCCTGGCTTCACCCCCAAAGTCTCCTGGCTCCACCCCCAAAGTCCCCAGATATTTCTTGAATTGAACTGATGGGCAGTGGAGCAGCTGCCTCACAACCCCTCACTGCCCCTGCAGTGGAGGGGGGCAGGCATTTTGGCACCAGCGACCGCTCACTCCCGCCAGCGGCTCCTGCTTGGAGCTCTCCTGGATGCCAGTGTCTGGGGGTTGGTGTGGCAGGAAGGCAGCAGTGGGTAGTGGGGGTTGTGGGGCCCTCCGTTGCCGCTGCATTCTCCCCCTCCCCCACAAGGTCAATTAGACTTGCTTAAATTCAAAACAGGGAGATGCCCCATCTCTGTTTCTCTCTTCGTTTGTCTCCAGCCGCGAATCTGTTGTGAAGAAGGGCACTCGGCCTATTTGGTGGAGTGGTTAAATGTGGCAGTTTGATGTAAAGCCAGTTCGGCGTCGTGGTTAAGTACATGGACTTGAATCTGGGAGAACCAGGTTTGATTCCCCACTCATAGAATCATAGAGTTGGAAGGGACCTCTAGGGTCATTTAGTCCAACCCCCTGCACAATGCAGGAAACTCACAAACACCTCCCCCTCAATTCACAGGATCTTCCTTGCTGTCAGATGGCCATCTAGCCTCTGTTTAAAAACCTCCAAGGAAGGAGAGCCCACCACCTCCTGAGGAGGAAGCCTGTTCCGCTGAGGAACCGCTCTGACAGTCAGGAAGTTCTTCCTAATGTTGAGCCGGAAACTCTTTTGATTTAATTTCAACCCACTGGTTCTGGTCCTACCTTCTGGTCCCACTCCTCCACATGCAGCAGCTGGGTGACCCTGGGTCAGTCACATTTCTTGAAACAGATGCTTTCTCAAGAGCACTTCTCGGGAGAGCTCTCTCAGTCCCACCTTCCTCACTGGGGGAAGGGAAGGGAAAAGAGAATTGTAAGCCACTCTGAGACTCCGAGTGAAGGGTGGGATATAAATCCAGTCTCTTCTTTCTTCTTCTATGCTCAGAGAAACCTTCTTTAATACCTTCTCTGTTGCTCCTATAGCTGAGAATAGGTTCCACAGCTCGGATCTGCTAAATCCTTTGCTGCAAAGAAAGACTTGGGCCCTAATGTGGCTAGATGGCCATCTGACAGCAATGAGGATCCTATGAATATAGGGGGAGGCGTTTGTGAGTTTCCTGCATTGTGCAGGGGGGTTGGACTAGATGACCCTGGAGGTCCCTTCCAACTCTATGATTCTCTTAATAGCCTGCCCTTTCACTGCAGCTCCCAGAACCACAACCCAACAAAGCCTAGAATTCCAAAAAAACCCCACAAAAAACAAAAAGGAGATGGAATCAAACTTTATTGCAAACCTCATTGGTCATGATGTTCACCACTGGACTGGATTTCTCTATGGCAACCAAACAAATTAAGAAGCATCTGCAAAAGGCGGGGGAGGGCCAGCCTGGCCAGGTGGGAGGCCTAGGGCAATCCCAGAAGCTGAACACTGGTGGACAGAAGCAGTGTGACAAAGCAGGGACCGAAGGCCATCTAATGGCTGTGGAAGAAACAGAGCTGGCCTCCCATTGGCACTAGTGGAGGGATCTCAGGGGAAGCAAAAGAAAGCTACATTTGTCCCTCTTCCTCTTAACTGCCTCTTGAAGCCATTCTAGCCAAATCTTCCTTCCTACCTATTTTGTATGCGTGTTTGTGTATGTATATATTCATCAACTCTTCATGCATCTGATGAAGCAGGTTCTAGCCCTTGGAAGCTTCTCTAACAGTAACTCTGTAAGGTCGTTTTCGCACTCACCTCCAGCCGGCGCGACCCCCCTCTTCACCGCGCAGGATCTGCGCGGATTTCGCACTAAATGCCGCGGAGCAGCCTTTTGCGCCGGAAACTCCCGTCGCAAAAGCCGCACAAATGTAAATCGCCAAAAAGCAGTTTGGCGTTTGCGCAGCGTTTGCGACGGGAGTTTCCGGCGCAAAAGGCTGCTCCGCGGCATTTAGTGCGAAATCCGCGCAGATCCTGCGCGGTGAAGAGGGGGGTCGCGCCGGCTGGAGGTAAGTGCGAAAACGACCTAAGTCTTTTAAGGTGCCACACAACCTCTTTTTTCATATTTATAGCAACAAACACAATCCAAGCCCTAATTCTGGGAGGAATTTCTGTTCCTGTTTTGGTGGTTTGCTGAAGGACTCTGGTCATTCTCATTTCACCTCCCCCCAGCACCCATAACCCCTCATGCTGGTGAATAAATCACTTTTGAGGAATAAGAAACTTTCCTCATAGCTGATGTCATCCGAACATGAGCCAGCAGTGACAACCCTGCAGCAAAAATGGCTAATACTATGCCAGACTGTAGGCACAGAAACACCTCAGAGATAACACACTCAAGAGATAATAAGATTAGATCCTCCCTGGTCTTCCTTTGAGAATGGAAGATGTTGGAAGGATTTCACTTGGGAGGATTTCTATGCCCCGCTGCCACCCGTCATTTCGTGAAGCCGCCAGTCCCCCTCTACAGAAGGACCTGGAAATGCCCTCCTTCTCTGCCTCTAGTCCTGAATTTTCGATCCTCTGGATGGACATCTCCGTCCCCCGTTTGCAGTCTCAAGCCCCTTGTTTGCTCTCCTTTGACGCCTGCTGCTTTTCAGCTCTGCCATGATAAAAAGAAGGGAAAGAGCGAAGCGGAGACGGACACCCCCCTGCCCCCACGACAGCAAGCAACGCAGGCAAAGCAAACCCCGCGATCCTGATCCGCGTGGTCGTCCCGAGGTGGGTTAGCTACTGGAGTGCGCTTCACGGGGCGCAGAGGCCTTCCTCCGCCAGGTCTGTCGCCATCTTGAGCCTGCTTCTCTGATGGAACCAGACGAAGACGGAGGTGCCCAGTAAGATAGCAACGCCGGCTAAGGAGCCGAGGAGGACCGGGAACATCATAGCCAGTTCTGACTCTGCAGAAAAGACAGAGAGAAACAGAGCAGGGCTCAGCACAAGGTCGCCAACATCCTGGAGATCTGCTGGAAGGACAACTGGTCCCCTGACGACCAAGATCAGTTCCCCTGGAGAATATGGCTGCTCTGGAGGGTGGACTCTGGGGCCTTGTCCCTCCCCTCCTCAATTCTTGCCCTCCCCAGTCTCCTCCCCCTCATATCTCCAGGAATTCCCTGACACTGAGTTGGCAACCCGTACCAGAGTGCCTAATGAAAACAATGAGGTAAGCCAAGAACTAGGGTTGCCAAACTCCAGGTGGTGGCTGGAGATCTCCTGGGATTACAACTGATCTCCCGGGGACAGCAATCAGTTCACTGGAGAAGCCAGACTCTATGGCATTATATCCCAGTCAAGTCCCGCCCCTCCCCAAGCCACACCCTCCTCTGGCTCCATCTCCAAAATCACCAGGGACTTCTTAGCTTGGAGCTGGCAGTCCTAAAGATAGCCTTCCGGTGAAAAGAGAGAGAGAGACAGAGAGTGACAGAGAGAGAGAGAAAGATAGAGACAGATAGAGAGCGAGACAAAGATAGAGAGATACAGAGAGAGAGAGAGAGAGAGAGAGACAAGGATAGAGAGAGACAGACAGAGAGAGAGACAAGGATAGAGAGAGACAGAGACAGAGAGACAAGGATAGAGAGAGAGAGAGAGAGAGAGAGAGAGAGAGAGAGAGAGACGCACCAGCAGCCAGCTCTGATGGCAACTCGGGCTGGGCCTTCAGAACAGGCCCAAAGGAGATGAGGTTGTGGCGGGTGTGGTAACTGCTGCGGCCTCTGGGCTTGAAGCGAGTGTCTCTGTCCTCTGAACAGCTCTGGGAAGCAAATGGGAGGACCGTTGTTCAATACAATGTCAATTGCTTCTTTCTTTGCAGATCAATAATCTTATGCAATTCAGATCAGTTCAAAGCACACCAATCAAGCAGCTGCACAAAATGGATACAGTGAAAATTCAGCCTTCTATTGGAAGGATCCTTTATAAACTTGCAATTGGTCCTTGGAGCCAGACTGCTCCAAAGCGTCTTATTTTGCAATCTCCCACCTCCCCCCCCCCACCCACCCCCACTCTACCAAGGTTCCTGGTGCGAATCAGAAAGGCAGAATCTGAACCCAGACATGACATGAATAAGGTTGTCAGTCTCCAGGTGCGGCCTGGAGATCTCCCACTATTACAATTGAACTCTAGATGACCAAGATCAGCTCCCCCGGAGAAAATGGCTGCTTTAGGGTAGGTGACTCTATGGCATGATACCCTACTGAGTTCCCTCCCCTCCCCGAATCCCACCCTCTCCAGATTCCAACCCCCCCCCCCCAAATCCCCAGGTATTTCCCAACCCAGAGATGGCAATCCTCAAAATGAACTCAAGCTTGTTCCTATTACCTGAGGTTAACAGACAGGTACAGAATAGTTTACTTTTCAAAAGGATCATATATGAACATATGAACATATGAAGCTGCCTTATACTGAATCAGACCTTTGGTCCATCAAAGTCAGTATTGTCTTCTCAGACTGGCAGCGGCTCTCCAGGGTCTCAAGCTGAGGTGTTTCACACCTATTTCCCTGGACCCTTTTTTGGAGATGCCAGGGATTGAACCTGGGACCTTCTGCTTCCCAAGTAGATGCTCTACCACTGAGCCACCTTTCCTCCCCTTCCTCATAGAGTCGGAAGGGATCCCCCAGGGTAATCTAGTCCAACCCCCTGCACAGTGCAGGAAATTCACAAATAAAAAGGTAAAAGGTAGTCCCCTCTGCAAGCACCAGCCATTTCCGACTCTGGGGAGATGTTGCTTTCACGTTTTCATGGCAGACTTTTTACGGAGTGCTTTGCCATTGCCTTCCCCAGTCATCTACACTTCCCCCCCCGCCCCAGCAAGCTGGGGACTCATTCTGCCGACCTCAGAAGGATGGAAGACTGAGTCAAATTCACAAATACTGCCCCCTAAATTCACAGGATTCACACTGCTGTCAGATGGCCATCTAGCCTCTGTTTAAAAACCTCCCAGGCCAAGAATGAAGACCAAGAATGAAGTTTATTTGAAAGCAAAAATACGAACAGAAACAACTTTCCAATGAAAACTCAGAGGGGGGTGTCGTGTTTTAAACACCACATGCCCCCCCCCAAATGGAGGATTGTCTTCCTTTGCTCCGCCCAGCCTGAAAGACTCTCATTTGCAAGAGTGCAGAAGGTGTTGGCCTACAGTAGGGTTGCCAATCCCCAGGTGGGGGCAGGGGATCCCCCAGTTTGGAGGCCCTCCCCCCACTTCAGAAAGCGGGGGGAGGGAAGGGAAATGTCTGCTGGGAACTCTGTTATTGCCTATGGAGATTTATTCCCATAGAAAATCATGGATAATTGATCCACGGGTATCTGGGACTCGGGGGGGGCTGTTTTGGGGGGTAGAGGCCCCAAATTTTCAATATAGCATCTAGTGCCTCTCCCCAAAATACCCCCCAAGTTTCAAAAAGATTGGACCAGGGGGTTCAATTCTATGAGCCCCAAAGGAAGGTGCCCCTATCCTTCATGATTTCCAAATGGAGGGAAGGCATTTAAAAGGCATGTGGTCCCTTTAAATGTGATGGCCAGAACTTCCTTTGGAACTCAATTATGCTTGTCACAGCCTTGCTCCTGGCTCCACCCCCAAAGTCTCCTGGCTCCACCCCCAAAGTCCCCAGATACTTCTTGAATTGGACTTGGCAACCCTAGCCTACAGTAGTTCCTTTACGCCTTTGGACAGTTTCCCAGTTTGTTTGGTTTTTTACTCTTCCGTTACATCAATTAGGATCAAGGTTTTAAATAATGTTCAGTCCTTCTAAAGATT
Source organism: Heteronotia binoei (assembly GCF_032191835.1). Lineage (NCBI taxonomy): Eukaryota > Metazoa > Chordata > Lepidosauria > Squamata > Gekkonidae > Heteronotia > Heteronotia binoei. Next base: position 6,136,215 of record NC_083234.1, read on the forward strand.
AAATATGAGAAGGCAGGAGAAATCCAAATGCCATTAGCCCTCTATTAACCGATGATGCGTGAGCATTGCTGTGCACTGAAACCGTGACATTACAAATCCAGAAAAGGTGCCTGTTTTTACCAGGGCGGGGGGAAGCTTTGAAAAAAGCACCAGACTTCTAGCAAAAATGGTGAGAGAAGAATTAATGAAAGAGTGGATTGATTTACGTCTTTGTAACTACAGTTAGTAAGAACGTAAGATGAGCCCTGCTGGGTCAGACCAAAGATCTATCTGGTTCAGAATGCCATTCACACGGTGGCCAACCAGCTGCCTCTAGGAAAGACACAAACCAGAAGACTCTAACAGCCTCCTCCAACTTGCGCTCTCCAGCACCTGATTTGAAGAGGCAGACTGCCTCCGGCACTGAAGGGAGTGGATATCCATCAAAACTACTAGCCGTGGATAGCCCAGTCCTCCATGAATTTGTCCACTCCCTTATTAAAACATTCCAAGTTGGTGGCCATGAGCACATCCTGTGGTAGTGAGTCCCACGGATTAACTATATGCAGCATGAAGAAATCCTTTTGTCTGGCTTGTCCTGGATTGGATAAGCATGTGGAGCAGAAGTCCATCAGTGGCTCGTAGCCACAGCGTATTGTTGGAACTCTCTGTCTGGGGCAAGTGATGCTTTCTATTCTTGGTGCTTGGGCGGGGCACAGAGGGAGAGCTTCTAGTGTCCTGGCCCCACTGGTGGACCTCCTGATGGCACCTGGGATTTTTTGGCCATTGTGTGACACAGAGTGTTGGACTGGATGGGCCGTTGGCCTGATCCAACATGGCTTCTCTTACGTTCTTATGAACCTCCTTCCCTTCAACTTCAGCGGATGACCCTGGGTTCTAGTGTTTCAGGAGAGAGAGAGAAAAGTTTCTCCCTGTTTGCTCTCTCCACACCATGCATAAGTATAAAGACCTCTGTCCGTCTCCCCTTACTCACCTTTTCTCCCAGGCTAAACAGCCCTAACTATTGGAATCACTCTTGATGGGATAGCTGCTATTTTCTGCATCTTTTTTTTCCCATTCTGGTGACCAGAACTGTGCATAGTATTCCATGTGTGATCTCACCATAGATTCATATAAGGAGACAGTGGCAGTTTTAGTCTCCATTCCAGTTCTAATTATGGTCAGCATGGAATTTGCCTGTTTTGCCTATTTCTTCTCTGTTTCCCCCACCTCGTCTCCTGTCCTTTTCTTTGTGTTTCAGATTATAAGCAGTGATCCATTGTTTTGTAATCTGCAAAGTGGAAGGAACATGGATGGTGCTCTACACTTAATGCAGCCAGTTTGGTGTAGTGGTTAAGTGCATGGACTCTTATCTGGGAGAACCGGGTTTGATTCCCCACTCCTCCACTTACAGCTGCTGGAGTGGCCTTGGGTCAGCCATAGCTCTTAAACAGTTGTCCTTGAAAGGACAGCTGCTGTAAGAGATCTCTCAGCCCAACCTACCTCACAGGGGGTCTGTTGTGGGGAAAGAAGATAAAGAAGATTGTGACCTCTCTGAGACTGAGATTCAGAGTATAGGGCAGGGTATAAATCTACGGTCTTCTTCTTCTTTCCTAATAACTGCCTCTCCCAAGGGAATCCTGGGTACATTTATGACCTTTCTGACTTGCAGGCACAAGAAATCTTGACATTAGTTTGTTGGCTGTACAAAGGGTGCACCAGCTTGGCTAATATGTGGCAGATTGGTGGTTGTTTTCCTGACAATGTTTTGGCCATATTTTTATGGAGCAATTCGGCCATCCGTGTTTCATAATACAGAGGTATTTATGGGCTTTAGGTTGCCATTTGTCACTCATGTAGATAACTATCGTTGCTTCCATCTTTATTGATTGCTGACAATATTATAATAATGGTGTGGCTATTATGCTAATTAAATCTCTTTTAACTTCCTTCGGCATAAAAGCTTTTATGGTTGTTTGTGATTGGATTCCTGCATAAGGGTATATAATAACTCAGGAGTTTATGGATATGCCTCTTTCTTTTTTTTTCTTTTTAAATGACTGCTGTTGCTATTTTATAGTTGGAGAGCTTTTTACCTTACTGTGGGATTGATCTGTGATGATGGTTTTACGTCGCCGGCTAAATCAATGCGTAGTACGGTGTGGGAAAAGCAGACGGAATCCAAATTGCTTGAACAAAATTTGAGTCCAGAGTCATCCTTAACACCAGCAAAGCTTTATTGGGGGTATCAGTTTTCATGTGCATGCATGAAAGCCAGTTTAGTGTAGTGGTTAAGTGTGCAGACTCTTATCTGGGAGAATGGGGTTTGATTCTCCACTCCTCCACTTGCAGCTGCTGGAATGGCCTTGGGTCAGCCATAGCTCTCTTATCTGGGAGAACCGGGTTTGATTCCCCACTCCTCCACTTGCAGCTGCTGGAATGGCCTTAGGTCAGCCATAGCTCTCTTATCTGGAAGAACCGGGTTTGATTCCCCACTCCTCCACTTGCAGCTGCTGGAATGGCCTTGGGTCAGCCACAGCTCTCTTATCTGGGAGAACCGGGTTTGATTCCCCACTCCTCCACTTGCAGCTGCTGGAATGGCCTCGGGTCAGCCATAGCTCTCTTATCAGGGAGAACCGGGTTTGATTCCCCACTCCTCCACTTGCAGCTGCTGGAATGGCCTTGGGTCAGCCAGAGCTCTCTTATCTGGGAGAACCGGGTTTGATTCCCCACTCCTCCACTTGCAGCTGCTGGGATGGCCTTGGGTCAGCCATAGCTCTGGCATAGCTGTCCTTGTGAGAGCCAGTTTAGTGTAGTGGTTAAGTGTGCGGACTCTTATCTGGGAGAATGGGGTTTGATTCCCCACTCCTCCACTTTCAGCTGCTGGAATGGCCTTGGGTCAGCCAGAGCTCTCTTATCTGGGAGAACCGGGTTTGATTCCCCACTCCTCCACTTGCAACTGCTGGAATGCCCTTGGGTCAGCCATAGCTCTGGCATAGCTGTCCTTGTGAGAGCCAGTTTAGTGTAGTGGTTAAGTGTGCGGACTCTTATCTGGGAGAACGGGGTTTGATTCCCCACTCCTCCACTTGCATCTGCTGGAATGGCCTTGGGTCAGCCATAGCTATCGCAGGAGTTGTCCTTGAAAGGGCAGCTGTTGTGAGAGCCCTCTCAGCCCCACCCATCTCACAGGGTGTCTGTTGTGGGGGGAGAAGATAAAGGAGATTGTAGGCCATTCTGAGTCTCTGATTCAGAGAGAAGGGCGGGGTATAAATCTGCAGTCTTCTTCTTCCCTTGGTTGGTCTTCAAGATGCCACTGGAGTCAAACTTTGTTCTGTTGCTTCAGACCAACATAACTGGTTGTCAACCGCAGAAGTTCTCTCCCTCTTCCAGGTCATCAGATTTCTCTAAATCAACCAATCATGTTAAAGAAGCATCCTAAAAGGGAGGAGAGGCAGCAGCCTGGCTAAGGGGAAGGCCAAGGATGAGCCCCCAGCCTGGACCCCAATTGCAGGAGCAGACCATGAGTCATGCTTGCCGAAGGCTGTGAGATGGGAGGAAAGGCTGCTTCAACATATTCACCTTCGGACTCCAGGCCTAGTGGAGAGGTTGCAGCACAATGCAAAATTCAGCTTTGGCATATGTCTGGTTGGTCCCCAAGGTTGAAATGCACTCTTTCCAGAAATGCAGAGCTTGGGGTAGGAGGATCCTTAGAGGTCTTCAGCTGCAAGTTCAACCAAGAGCTCAGCTGCTTGGTGCCTCCGCCACAGTTTTCTTTTAAAAAAATTATTTATTTATTTAGGAGGTTGAGTTGCAGCCAGAAGGCAAGAGATGAACAGAGGCAGTTTCCCTTTATTTGCTTTGGCATAGCAGCCCTGGACTTCCTTGGAGGTCTCCCATCCAAATAGTAACCAGGGTTGACTCTGCTTCATGAGATCAGGTTAGCCTTGGCCATCCAGGGGACAGCAAGAGAGGAACAGAGGCAGCTGGTCATTGACTGGCTCTGCGTAGCAACCCTGGACTTCTTTGGTGGTCTTCCATCTGAGTGCCTACCAGGGTTGGTCCTGTTTAGTTTCTAAGATCTGATGAGACCGGGTTAGCCTGGGCCATCTGGTTCAGGGCTCCCCAGAATACACATCGTCCGGGGTGGAATTCTAGCAGGAGCTCCTTTGCATATTGGGCCACACACCCCTGATGTAGCCAATCCTCCAAGAACTGACAAAAAAGAGCCTTGCAAGCTTTTGGAGGATTGGCTACATCAGGGGTGTGTGGCCCAATATGCAAAGGAGCTCCTGCTAGAATTCCACCCCTGCACATAGCTGATTAGGTAAGTAGCACAACAGAGCACACTGATTCAGCTGTTTAGGTTCATAGAATCATAGAATCGTAGAGTTGGAAGGGACCTCTAGGGTCATCAAGTCCAACCCCCTGCACAATGTAGGAAACTCACAAATACCTCCCCCTAAATTCATGGGATCCTCATTGCTGTCAGATGACCATCTAGCCTCAGTTTAAAAACCTCCAAGGAAGGAGAGCCTACCACCTCCCAAGGAAGCCTGTTCCACTGAGGAACTGCTCTAACTGCTCTAAGTTCTTCTAATGTTGAGCCGGAAACTCTTTTGATTTAATTTCAACCCATTGGTTCTGGTCCTACCTTCCGGGGCCATAGAAAACAATTCCACACCATCCTCTATATGACAGCCCTTCAAGTATTTGAAGATGGTGATCGCATCACCTCTCAGCCGCCTCCTCTCCAGGCTAAACATCCCCAGCTCCTTCAACCTTTCCTCATAGGACTTGGTCTCCAGACCCCTCACCATCTTTGTTGCCCTCCTCTGGACCCGTTCCAGCTTGTCTATATCCTTCTTAAAATGCAGTGCCCAAAACTGAACACAATATTTATTTATTTATTTTATTTATTACTTTATATTTATATCCCGCCCTCTCCGCAAGCGGACTCAGGGCGGCTTACAATATCATAAAAACAATCAATTTCATAAAACATATAAAACCATAATACATTTATCAGGTTAAAAACTATTACGATATCTCAGTCTAGTCTGGCGGTATTAGGTTCTGACTATGACCACCAGCTTCTGTAGGATGTCCGGTGGCAGCCCATTTTCAGTCAACCAGAAAAGCCTGCCTGAACAGTTCGGTCTTACAGGCCCTGCGGAACGCCGACAAATCCCGCAGGGCCCTTATAGCTTCTGGGAGGGTGTTCCAGAGTTCTGGTGCTGCCACCGAGAAGGCCCTAGATCTTGTTGCGGATAACCTGGCTTCTTTTGGGCCAGGGGCGGACAGCAGATTTTTTGTCCCTGATCGCAGTGCTCTCTGGGGGATATATGGGGAAAGGCGGTCCCGTAGATAGGCAGGTCCCTGACCATAAAGGGCTTTAAAGGTTAATACCAACACCTTGAAGCGAACTCGGAACACAACAGGCAACCAGTGCAGCTCTCTCAGCACTGGCCGAATGTGCTCCCGTCGTGGTAGCCCCATTAACAGCCGTGCCGCAGCGTTCTGCACTAGTTGTAGTCTCCGGGTTAGCGTCAGGGGTAGCCCCATGTAGAGAGCATTACAGTGATCTATTCTTGAGGTGACCGTAGCATGGATTACCGTCGCTAGGTCGCTGCGGTCCAGGTAAGGGGCCAGCTGCCGTGCTTGCCGAAGATGGAAAAAGGCAGATCTAACAGTGGCTGCCACCTGAGCCTCCATTGTAAGGGAGGACTCAAGGAGCACGCCTAAGCTCTTGACCTTGGGGACCGGTATTAGTGGCACCCAGTCAAGGGCCGGCAGCTGGATCTCTCTCCCCGGACCGCCCCGACCCAGGTAGAGAACCTCCGTCTTCGTCGGATTCAATTTCAGCCGACTCAGTTTGAGCCAGAAGGCCACGGCTTGTAGTGCCAGGTCTAGATTTTCCGGGGTACAGTCAGACTGGCCACCCATCATTAGGTAGAGCTGGGTGTCATCCGCATATTGATGGCAACCCAGTCCATACCTCCTGACTATCTGGGCAAGGGGGCGCATATAGATATTAAATAACATCGGGGATAGGACCGCTCCCTGCGGCACCCCGCAACTAAGGGGGTGCCTCTGGGATGCTTCCTCCCCTATCACCACCCTTTGTCCCCGATCTTGGAGAAAGGAAGTCAGCCACTGCAAGGCAGATCCCTGTATCCCCACATCGGTAAGGCGGTCAGTCAGTAGCTGATGGTCAACCGTGTCAAAAGCGGCTGACAGATCTAGTAACAACAGCACTGCAGAACCGCCCTGATCCAGATGTCGCATAAGATCATCCATGAGGGCGACCAGAACTGTCTCCGTCCCGTGGCCTGGCCGAAAGCCGGACTGGAATGGATCCAGTGCGGAAGTGTCCTCCAGGAATCCCTGCAGCTGAGTCGCCACCGCCCGCTCTATGACCTTACCCAGGAAGGGAAGGTTTGACACCGGCCGGTGCCAATACTCCCGGTGAGGTCTTACCAGAGCAGAGTAAAGTGATACCATCGCATCACGTTATCTGGACACTATACTTCTGTTGATACAGCCCAAAATTGCATTTGCCTTTTTAGCCACCGCATCACACTGTTGACTCATGTTCAGCGAATGGTCCACTAAGACCCCGAGATCCTTTGTCAAATCCTTTGTCACCTTTGTCAAATCTCAACCGTTCCAGCATCTCAACCCAAAGGTCTGCCCAGCCAGTCTTTAAAGCACCTGCCGGGAAACCTGAGCTGCTGGATCAGCTCAAATGCACACACCCCTCCAGGTGGGCCCCTCAGTTCTCATGGGTCTCACCTGTGCACAGCCCGGGTGATTGCTCAGACAGATGCTGAGTTCGCAGTGGAGGTATGCCACAGAGCGGTTGAGCATCTGAAAGAGCTGGATGGTGAAACTGACCGTTTGGGCATTGCCATTCTGGTGCAGCTGGATGTGTCTGCATTCCGGTGGTGTCCTAGGAGAGAAAGAAAGAAAGACAAAGGGCGGCAGACAGCTGCGGGAGACCTTCCAGGCAGAAGGCGTTGAAAAACAACAACATCGCTGTGCAAAAACTATATTCTACACAATGATTTCATGAAAGAGAATGACCCATATGTGATGTAAACAATCCTATATATATTGAATAAACATTCCTATCAAGTGCATTAAGGAAATTTATCCAATATATTGTATGTGTATTCTTTCACAAAATCATTGAAAACTAAACCCCATGCAAAATGAGAGCCAGTTTGATGTAGTGGTTAAGTGTGCGGACTCTTATCTGGGAGAACCAGGTTTGATTTCCCGCTCCTCCACTTGCAGCTGCTGGAATGGCCTTGGGTCAGCCATAGCTCTGGCAGAGGTTGTCCTTGAAAGGGCAGCTGCTGTGAGAGCCCTCTCCAGCCCCACCCACCTCACAGGGTGTCTGTTGTGGGGGAGGAAGGGAAAGGAGATTGTGAGCTGCTCTGAGACTCTTCGGAGTGGAGGGTGGGATATATATCCAATATCATCTTCTTCTTCTTCAAATGACACAGTTATGTACAAAATCGATAGTTCATAGGTGAAACCAATGAGATTCCTAGGTAGGTTCTGGCTTCTGTTCTTCCTCAGTGTAAGGTTGTATCCACGCAAGCAATTTAAATCTGGAGCTAAATTTGTTTAACAGGAATACACCAATCTTAACAAAGACGAGAAGTCAACCGCATCAAACTCGCCCAGGACGGTGCTGTTTCAACAAGTTACAAGCTGCAGGATTTTTGCAAGCTTGAAGGACAGCTGCCCTGCAATTTACAGATGCTCTTTGGAATTGGTATTCTTTATGAATTGTGGCTGTTGATTTTGTATACAATTGTCCGGCCTCACATGGTATTTAGTTCCTAAGTCTTTTCATTGTTCATGAATGATTTTGTGAAAGAATACCCATACAATATATTGGATAAATTTCTTTAATGCATTTGATACAGATGTTTGTTCAACGTATATATGGTTGTTTACATCACGTATGGATAATTCTCTTTAAGGAAACCATTATATATATATTTTTGCACAGTGATTTTGTTGATACATAGTCTACACCCTTAGTTGGAAGCTAAGCAGGGTTGGTCCTTAGAAGGGAGACCACCAAGGAAGACTCTGCAGAGGAAGGCAATAACAAACCACCTCTGCTTCTCACTTGCATTGATAGACTCTTGCTGGGGTTGTCGAAGAAGAAGAAGAAATTGGATTTATACCCTGCCCTTCACTACCCAAAGGAGTCTCAGAGTGGCTTACAATCTCCTCCCCCTCCCCACAACAGACACCCTGTAAGGTGGGCGGTCCTGAGAGAGCTCTAACAGAAACTGCTCTTGAGAGGAACAGCTCTGTGAGAACTTGCAACTGACTCAATGTCACACCAGGAGGTGCATGTGAAGGAGTGGGGAATCAAACTCGGTTCTCCCAGATAAGAGTCTGCGCACTTAACCACTGCACCAAACAGTTGAGACATGATAGCATATATGTACCTATGTCCTTGGCGAATGAAACTCAAGGGAGGGGGGAGGAATGGACATTTGGTTTGCTCAGTCCAAATCCCAAACAGCATTGGGGGGCAGGGGGAGGGTGTCTTGATTGCTTCCAGCCTGACCTGGGGAAGAGACAGCAGGCAGCCTCCGGTCCAGCCGGTCTGGCAGTGGGACTGACGCAGCAGGACTCGACCCTCAGGGTGGGACGGCTGCTGTTGCTCTTCAGGACGATGAGAGCCAGGAAACTCTGTGGGCGAGAGGGCAGCTGGCCCGTGGTGCGGCGAAGGCTCATCTCAGAGGTGTAGTTGCCAGAGCTGCAGACATCATCAGACACAATGGCCAAGCTGGGGGGAGAGAAGGAGCTCATGACCCCCGAACACGGAGACAAAACCCAGGAAGACCCTGTCATGACTGGTGGGGGGACAGGACGGCATGCGTGTGCGATCAAAAAAAGGCATGCTGCATTTGGAATATTGTCCATGGGGGCATGCACGGTTGCAATCACTCTCTCTCAGATCAAGTATCTCACAGAGAGAGAGATGAAAGAAAGAGAGAGGAAGGAAGGAAGGAAGGAAGGAAGGAAGGAAGGAAGGAAGGAAGGAAGGAAGGAAGGAAGGAAGGAAGGAAGGAAGGAAGGAAGGGAGGGAGGGAGGGAGGGAGGGAGGGAGGGAGGGAAGGAAGAAAGAAAGAAAGAAAGAAAGAAAGAAAGAAAGAAAGAAAGAAAGAAAGAAAGAAAGAAAGAAAGAAAGAAAGAAAGAAAGAAAGAAAGAAAGAAAGAAAGAAAGAAAGAAAGAAAGAAAGAAAGAAAGAAAGAAAGAAAGAAAGAAAGAAAGAAAGACCATATACTTGGTCCATTTGCATCTCCATGACAGAGCATATCTATGTGATTCTTAAATTGATACGAATTATAATCTCTATGTCATCTGAATTCTATGACAGAACACATGAACATATGAAGCTGCCTTCAACTGAATCAGACTCTCCTGGGTCCATCAAAGTCAGTCTTGTCTACTCAGACTGGCAGCAGCTCTCCAGGGTCTCAAGCTGAGGTTTTTCATGCCTACTTGCCTGGACCCTTTTAAATTGGAGATGCCGGGGATTGAACCTGGGACCTCCTGCTTACCAAGCAGATGCTCTACCACTGAGCCACCGTCCCTCTGTCCAATACTTATATAAGAATTATAATTCAGCATTGCAAATCATTTTTTCTTTTTTACTCCAGCGCATTCAGAGTTGTTGAGGTATGTTCTACAAGGATTTCTTTCCAGAGACTAACAGCAAAATCTACCCCTTCCCCAAATAATTACCCATCTAGGAAAACATCATCTGAGCGCGTCGGTCTCCGGTGATGCATCTTCCAGTCTAACAAACTGGAATTGGAGTTTGACTGCTGTAAAACAGCTTGGGAGTCTTTGATTGCTGCTGCAGTGGCCTCCATCACAAGAGCTGCCTGTTCGCCCGCTGTGTAGATGTCAGATTCCTCAAATTCTCCTGCACTGGTGGCTTCCACCATAAACTCTCCCTTGGCTGTAACCTCTGATGTATCTGAATGGCTCTCCAGAGACAACAGAACTTGGGCGTGAAGACTAAGCGTTGTCTCAGAGGTGTCCAGAGGCAGACTTTGTAAATGGGATGTCTGGTTGAGAACCTTGTCAACAGGTCCCCTGGATGGAACCCCTGAAGATAATGGGGTCACAAAAGATTCCGGTGGCTTAGTAACTACAGGAGACCCAGTGGAGAAGAAAGTGCTATTTGGGCTAGGCACGGAAAGACCAGAGTCCAGTGTCTGTTCGTACTTCAGCAGTCTGGCTCTGTCCTGATGGTCTCCTTCTAGGCTAGATGATGTAGGAAATGGAGGGGAAACTTCCACTTTCTGCTGTTTTCCACGTTGAATAAGCTCATCCTTGGCTGTCAGTGGTGAGTTAAATACCACTTTATTCGTTGTCGCAGTTACACGAAGCTGCAGGCTATGTAGTTCAGCGTATGGTGCTTCTAAAGAAGGCATTCTTCCATCGATCGGTGAAGCAGTTGTGTCTTTATGAGTAGAACCTGGTGGGAGTGAATGGAGGATGGTCAGGGGGGACTTATGGATCCCTGTCTGGAAACCTACAGTGCCACCTGGTGCTACTGAGACTGAGCTGAACCCTGTGGGGAAAAGCGAGGCAGGAATGGCTGGTGTGAAATTCACTGCATCTCTGGGATTGTGAGTTTCAGTATCTCTCACGTTCTTGCCAGTTTCATTGTTGACCGTTGCACCTCTCTGTCCTTCAGAGTTTGTGAGAGAGGCCCTTCCAGTGGACATCAGATCAGCTGGATAGTCCATCATAGCTGAAGTTGCAAAATAGGAATCTGTTGACGCCCGTGAAGACACGGAGACAGAACGTACCTGAAGATTCATATCTTCGAGATGTTTTCCAGACATAGGGGTGTGTGCCTGAGCGTATGCCAAGAATGGGGTGGGTGAGGGTGGTGTCCTTGGTCTCTCGCTTGCCCTCAGGGGGATGGGTGAGAAGAGAGGGGATTTGGAAACCTTGGCCAAGGTGCCATTTGTGACATATGAAGAAGTTTCTGCTGCCCTAGGAAGTGCAGGGAATGCTTCTGAATAGGCGGAATTGACAGTGGCTGAATTTTTGAGGTCTTTCACAGTGGAGAACATCAGAACATCTGACACTGTGTTGGGTGTGAGTTGAATTTCTGAAGGCTGCTTTTGAAACTCTTTGGTGATGAAGAAGCGATAAGACGCAGCCCTCAAAGAGGTGAGATTTTTGACCACTTCTAATGGCAGATCCACATTCCCAGCTGAGGGGTCTTCAAAATTCTTGCTCTTGGAGGTTATGGAAGTCACTGAGCCAAGAAGATGGTCTTCTTCAGCATGGGGCATCAGTGTGTTCAGCTGAGACTGGTGCTCTGTCCTTGAAGCTCTCCCCAGCACTGGAGAGGTGGGATGCTGCGTCGCAGAGTGTAAAGAAGTAATCCCGAGAGGAGAACTCAGGAGTTCACTGGTGGATGGTGATGTTTTTGGTCTTTGATGGACAGATGCCATTGTCGGTGGAATGGCTGAGACGGGGTGCTCAACGGGTAATGAAACTACATTCTTCTCTCCAGACTTGGGGGGACCCAGAATAGAGGACAAGAACTCTTCTTCCAGATCCCTGCTTTCTAAGAACTTTGTTCTGGCGGTGGTCGCTTCTCTCAGCCGATCAGGAAACAGTTCAGCTTTCAAAGTGCTGGACCTCGCTTGGTTGGATCCTGTTGTGTACTCCGGAAAAGAACGGCGGACTGACCCAGAAAGAAACTGCCTGTTCACGGGTAGACTGTCTGCCCTTGTGGACTGTCTGGTGGAGGAATTGCTTTCTGCCAAGTGCTCAAAGCTGCTTGCAAGCACACGCAGAACAGCTCCGTTGGGGAATGGGTGCCTGTCAACCTGTTCTTCCTCCTCCTCAGCAGAACGCAGGGCAGGGTCTCCTGGTTCATCAGCCGGGAGAAACACAAACATGGGCTGAACCAGAACACCAGGGGGATTCGCTTGCATCAGACTCGGTGTGCCTGGGTGGGAAAGGCCAAGGAAGGAGGATGAAATCAGCATTTCCTGAAAGGAAGCCACTCCTGGCCCACTGACATCTGATCCTCCAGAAGGTGGTGCGGTATTTTGCACGGGTTGTAGACAGATCATGTTTTCAGCACTCCGGATCAAGAAGGAAAGGTACTGAATCGAAGACGGGATTCCAAAGTAACTACTGGCCCCAGCAGAGTCCAGGTGCCCCTCCACCCTAACATCCGATTGGTTGAGGAGGTTCAAAAGGAAACCTCGGGAGCTTTGCGTGAGATCCAGAGCTTCATCTCCTGCTAGAACTGGGGTTGTCCTCAGTCTGGGGAAGTGCTCTGCCACGTGCACAGAGCTCACAACAGGAAGGTTTACATTTTCGTGATGGACAGCTTGGGAAGCTGGACTAATCGGACGAGGCGCACCTGAGCTTTGATCTCTGCCCTCTGCTTTCTGTGAAGTCACAGCAGCAGAGACTCCCAGCAAAGGGGTGCTGTAAATGCCAGGGCGAGATGCCAGGAGGCTGCTATGGGAAGAGCTCTTCCCCTCCATGTCTTTTGCAATGGCGCGATGCGTTCCAGGAAGAATAAGGGCGGTGGGAGGGTGTGGATTAGGGTGGACAGCAGCGACGACTTTTGGATTTGGTGTAGCGACCTCAGCAGAAGTCAACGGAGGTTGCGGCTGGAGTTCTGTCTGGTCAAAGACAGAGGGGCTCGACGGGTACGGCCTGAGCTGGGCAACATGTTGGACTGGAGCAGAAGCAGGAGCGTTTGGCAACTGTGCCCTGTGGGCTACGGATTTGGCCCCAAACCGAGCAGATACATGAGACAGGTGGTGTCGTGTCTGGGCAGGAACAGACGGGACCGGTGGAGCTCTGGCACGAGGAGGAACGGAAGCGCTGGCCTCGGTGGAGAGCGGCAGACTTCTTTCCGCCGGGGCTTCCTTTGCGCTTAGCGTGGCACGGGCATGAACAGGTGTGGCGACACGCTGGGGCTCCTTCATAAAAGAGGCAGAAGCACCTGGCTTTGGTGGCTTGGAATGGCTTGGCAGAGTCAGCCCCGACGCCGTCGCTTGTGGGCCAGAACCAGGCACGCTGGGCATTGCTGAGGGCAACTCAGCGCAGGCTCCGATAGGCAGGGATTGTGTCGTGGCATAAAAGGGGGTGGAGAAATCCGTCGGCAGTTCTGGCTTGGTGCCGTCCTGGACAGCTGTGCCCGGGACATCCGACCCAGCAGCAGCTGCACCTCTCTCAGCAGGAGAAGGAACAGTTGTCTCTGGAACGGTTGGATGATTAGGAGTAGGGACAGAACGGCCTAGCATTTGACGCTCAACGTGGAAAGGTTTGCCTGACGCGCTCCCCTGCGGTTTGCCATACACAACGGTTGACATGTTTGACAGTCTGGGGGTGGAGTGGGCAGAATCGGCTGCAGCTGACGAGTGGAGCCCAGCAGCCACAGAAGTCGACCCGTCTAGCGTTGGAAGCTTGATGGGAACATACGCAGCCATCTTCATTGACAATTCATCTGATTTGTGTTGTGGTGCAGCGGGAAGAGAAGCAGCCCTGCCCAGATTTGTAGGCCCAGCGCCGAGAGCAACAGCGACGCCAGGTGTCGATGGTTTGGTAGGGAGAGGAGCAGAAGATGAGGCCAAGAGCGCTACCTTGGTGAGAGGTGGAGCAGATGTGCCGAGAGATGCTGGCTGGCTGTGGACCGGCGTATTGAGAAGAGAAGCAGACATGCCCAGATTTGTAGGCCCAGCACCAAGAGCAACGCTGATGGCAGGTGTTGGTGGTTTGGTAGGGAGAGGAGCAGAAGATGAGGCCAAGAGCACTACCTTGGTGAGAGGTGGAGCAAATGTGCTGAGAGACACTGACTGGCTGTGGACCAATGTATTGTGAAGAGAAGCAGCCATGCCCAGATTTGTAGGCCCAGCACCGAGAGCAACAGCGATGCCAGGTGTCGGTGGTTTGGTAGGGAGAGGAGCAGAAGATGAGGCCAAGAGCGCTACCTTGGTGAGAGGTGGAGCAGATGTGCTGAGAGACGCTGGCTGGCTGTGGACTGGCATATTGAGAAGAGAAGCAGCCATGCCCAGATTTGTAGGCCCAGCACCGACAGCAAGTGTTGGTGGTTTGGTAGGAAGAAGAGCAGAAGAAGAGGCCAAGAGCGCTACCTTGGTGAGAGGTGGAGCAGATGTGCTGAGAGACACTGACTGGCTGTGGACCAATGTATTGCGAAGGGAAGCAGCCATGCCCAGATTTGTAGGCCCAGCACTGAGAGCAACAACGATGCCAGGTGTCGGTGGTTTGGTAGGGAGAGGAGCAGAAGATGAGGCCAAGAGCGCTACCTTGGTGAGAGGTGGAGCAGATGTGTTGAGAGATGCTGGCTCGTTGTGGAACAGTGGGGGAAACGTGCTGGGGAGTGGAATCTCGGATATGCCTTGAGTGGTGCGTCCAGCAGCATCAGGCATGTCTAGCAATGGCGGATGAGTGTGGGAAGAAGAAGCCACAGGCGACATTGTAGGGCGAGCATGCAAAGAGGTTGTCTTGCCTAATGGAGATATACTGAGCACTCTTCCCCATGCCTTGCCATACACAGTAGCAAACACTGTGGATAACTGCAGCTGTCCGTGAGTAGGGACAGGAACTTCCAGAGTGGTTTCTTGCACTTTGGACGCAGACAGTGGCTCCCTTACAGCAGCAGTGATTTGGGGCAACTCGAAGTGGGAGGACTGGATGGTCGTCTGGGGAGGGGTCTCTTGCTGCAAAATTAGGGGAGTACTCCCTGGAAGGGGCTGCTCTGCTGCATCAGGCACACCAAGGTTGCTGGAAGGCGGAAGCAGGGATCGAAAGACAGATCTGGCCTCATCTCTTTGGCCAGCATCCCCTGGCACGGCAGACCACAGTGGGGTTCCTGAAGAAAGGGTTTCTGGAGTCGACAGTAAGGAGGAAGAGGGAGTGTGGCTTTGGGAAGGCGTCAGCCCGGCAGGAGTCTCAGCCGTCTGGAGGCCAACTGCTTTGTGTCTTGTCGTCTTCCCATGCGGAGAGGAAGCAAAGTTGGGCTGCTCTGCGGTCACATGCTCTTCTGAAAGAGGCATCTGCCGAGAGAGAGCTGAGAAATTGAGCTGTGCCTCCACCAAGTGCTCTGGAGCTCCGGGGATCTCTGAAGTTCTGAGATCCAGTTGCACTTGTCCACCAGTAACCAGCAGTGGTTGGCTTTTTCTAGGTTGGGATGTTAGTAGATGCTCCAGTCTTTCTTTGGCAGGAGTCAACTCGGTCTCGTCAAGAATGACCGCTGACCTTCCCAAAGCTGTGCCCAAGGTGAATGTGTGGGGATTCCCAGATCTTGTGGCTAGAGAAGGGCTGCTGTCTGTTGTCATCTTCTGCCCAGCACTCTCTACAGGTTCTGGCTGCGAAGGTGTGAGGAGATCCATCTCTGCTGCGTTAGTGGGGACAAGGGAGGATTCCTTTCCACTGACGTTGAGATCGTGCCCTGAAGCATTTTCCGTTCTGTCTTCCCCTGGTAGAGATGTCGCCGAGGCTTCTGGCTGGTGGGTGGATTCTGCTACCATCTTTGACAAGCCACTGAACATGTTCCTGCTAATCTGAGGCCTGCCGGTGAAAGAACCTTTGCTTTGGTGGTCTAAAACGGCTCCGTCCGAGAAGGACAGTTCAGATCTCCTTGGCTGTTTGTCTGGAAATGTCAACGGTTGACCTTCATCTTTTGAATTTCCCTCAGCATCTGTTCTAATGATCTCATGCAGGTGAGAAATGGCATCATTAGGGAAGTTGGATGTGAAACTGTCAAGTGGGAGGGTCACTTGGGCGGCCTCGTCATCCCTAATAGGAGCCATATTGTCCGCGGGGGTCACCAGTCTTTCTTCCAGAGAGCTTTGGTCTATCGGGAAGTCAGATGTGAAACTGTCGAATGGGAGGGTCACTTGGCTGGCCTCGTTGTCCCTAATTGGAACCAGATGGCCTGCGGGGGTCACTAGTCCTTCTTCCAGGGAGTTTTGGTCTGTTGTGTGACTGGACCAAGGTTCACTCCTGGAAGCACCTAAAAAACACAGCCAATAGTTATAGGCAGATTATTAAATGTGTTTGCAACAGCAAGGGCCAAGAGAGGATGAGGGCCGGTGCAAGGTATTTTGTCACCCCCTGGAAGGTACACCTAACTAGTCCTCAGATTCAGCAGGAGCTCACGGGAGCACAGCTCCTGGACCTTTCTGAGGGTTCCCCCTCCTCCTCCCCACCTGCCTTGTCCATTGAGTACTAAGTGCAGGATTAGAAGAGAGCGGGCAGCCAGCCAGCCAGCCACCAGGGGCTTTGCCACACCCCCAGTAGCCCTCATGAACCCCTGGAGAAGCCCGCACCACCCTTTCTCCACTTCTTAAGTGATTTTGGGTGGCAGGTGGCTTGCTGGACTTTTGATTGAGGGAGGCGGCCCAGGAGAGCCCCAAACGAGCAAGGCCTGCTTGGGCTGGATGGATCTCTAGCCAGCCCAAGCAGGCCTCGCTTGCCCAGGGCTCTCCTTTCTTGCGTCAGGTTGCTTTTGGCTGGTGGGGGGGGGCGGCATATGCTAATGAGTTATGCTAACGAGCTCCACCATCTATTTTCCTACAAAACAGCCCCTGCACTTCCTGGGTCAGCCTGACCACTGGTCAGGCCCAAGGAAGGGAAATTAGGGGGGTGTCTTCAGTGGTTTAGGTGACCTGGCTGAAGAATTGGCCCTGGGAGAGACTAGTTACCCCTCCCACAATGGCAGGATCCACAACAGTTGCCTTGATCTTCCTCTCCCTGAGAAGTTGCTAAGAATGCAGCTCACCACCACCACCCCCGCCAGAAATGGTTGGGGTGGGGGCTGAATTCCCCCCCCCCCCCGAACTGATTTGTTTTGCGCCAGGTTTTATTTTGAGCGGGTACCTGTTTTTTAAGGTTTTCAGGGAAACTGGGCCGAGTCCTCAGAGTTTCTTTTTTAATTGCTCGTTTTAGTTAATTTTATGGTTTAAATTGATTTTAATTTTATGTAAATATCCCGAGGATTTATTTATAGCAAGTTCCCCTGAGTAATTTTTGAGTCGAATTTTGGGGTATGAATCTTACAAAACCCTATGTTGAAAATGGGAGGACGGCTACAGCGAGCAGAAACCCCTCCGCTATTTGGGCAGACTCGAGTCAGAGCATTCGCACAAGCGGGGAATGCAACACAAGTCCTGAACGAAAAGGCTGCATGCCTGCGTCTCCTGCTCATCCAGCGAGCTGCCAACAATGAGAATCTATTGGATTTATATCCCGCCCTGTACTCTGAATCTCAGAGCGGTCACAATCTCCTATATCTTCTCCCCCCACAACAGACACCCTGTGAAGTGGGTGGGGCTGAGAGAGCTCTGACAGAAGCTGCCCTTTCAAGGACAACCTCTGCCAGAGCTATGGCTGACCCAAGGCCACTCCAGCAGGTGCAATTGGAGGAGTGGGGAATCAAACCTGGTTCTCCCAGATAAGAGTCCGCACACTTCACCACTACACCAAACTGGCTATCAGCATTGGTCCCAGACAATGTTCCCTCTATGCTGAGTTCGCGTGAGCTAGTTCACAGATTTTTGGCCTCCAACCCACACCTTTTTGTCTTAGCTCAGGAAGGAGGACCCCAGAGCACACTAATTTATGCAGTAAAAAGGTCAAGGTAGTCCCCTGTGCAAGCACCAGTCATTTCCGACTCTGGGGTAACATCGCATCACGACGTTTTCACGGCAGATTTTTTACGGGGTGGTTTGCCATTGCCTTCCTCAGTCACCTATGCTTCCCCCCCAGCAAGCTGGGTACTCATTTGACCAACCTTGGAAGGATGGAAAGCTGAGTCAACCTCGAGCTGGCTACCTGAACCCAGCTTCCACCGGGATCGAACTCAGATCATGAGCAGAGAGTTCAGACTGCAGTACTGCAGCTTTACCACTCTGCGCCATGGGGCTTCTGAATTGATGCAGTCGCTCACAACATTAATGCCAGTAGCTCACGAAGCAGAATTTTTGCTCACAAGACATTGCAGCTTAGAGGGAACATTGGCCAAACAGTGCAGCCATGATCCAAAAAGCCAGAGGGAAGGACTCTTGCTTCTGGTGCACCTCTCCGGACAGCTTTCCCACTCCGTGTCTGAATCTCTCAACTACTATTATGAGCCCAGACACAGCACTATGAACAAAACAGCTTTGCTTATCCAAGCGAAGCAATTTCATGCAACTGAGCTCTATTGATTTTGAAAGGGAAAAAAAATGGATTTCCTGGGAATATTGCTGGCCGCAAGTCATTAAGCTTGCTTCCAGCATCATCCCAGTATTTGCAAGTATTTGAAATTTGCCCTGAACTTTTCATTTTGCCATTTAGATGAGCTTTCTGCAATCGAAATCTGAACGCTAAATCTAAAGTATTTCAGTATTCGGATTCTGAGTCCTTTAAACCTGTCGATTGCTCCCGAGGGCTTGGATTTTTGGAAGCTCTCTAATTATCCCACACTGAATGCCTTTGCACACCTGTCCATACTGAACAATCTCTGCTGTCAAATGTGTCCAACGAATGTTTATTCATTTCCTTTATTGATACCCTACCTTTCTCCCCAACTGGGACCAAAAACAGCTCAAATCATTATCCTCTACTCCATTTTTATCCTTACAACAACCCCATACGGTACCTGAGAGCCAGTCTGGTGTAGTGGTTAAATGTGCAGACTCTCATCTGGGAGAGCCGTGTTTGATTCTCCACTCCTCTGCTTGCACCTGCTAGCATGGCCTTGGGTCAGCCATAGCTCTGGCAGAGGTTGTCCTTTAAAGGGCAACTTCTGTCAGAGCTCTCTCAGCCCCACCCACTTCACAAGGTGTCTGTTGTCGGGGGAGAAGATATAGGAGATTGTAAGCCGCTCTGAGTCTCTGATTCAGAGAGAAGGGCAAGGTATAAAATCTGCAGCCATCTTCTTTTGAGAACATGTGACTCACTTAAGGTTACCCAGCAAGCTTCCAGGGCAGAGTCAGGATTCAAACCTGGGTCTCCCAGATCCTAGGTCAACACTAACCCCTACACAGCACTAAATCTCAATTTATTTATTCATTCAATTCAACTTATTGGCCTTGCAGGGCTCAGGGTGGCTTACATCAGAAAAAGACAATAAAGTAAAAAAAAACAACCCAAAACTTCATTACAATACCAATATCAATGAAAAAAAAACATAACATAGTCCAAAATGGCTGTAAAATGTAAACCAATACCCAATCAGTTTGCTGCAATTTTACTAGCAGCTCCCTCTACAATTGGCTCAGTTGGTTTAAATTTTAAATATTAGTTATGAAATATCCATTTCTGAAATAAAACACCATCGGGTCCTTTGTTCCTGGCATGCCCACAGTGTCTGCCTTGCTAAGCTGCCGTTTTCTCCTAACAGGGGCTCCTGTGCTCCATGAATTCACTTACCCCCCTTTTGAAAGGAAATTGTACTGAGCAAAAAACACTGGGGCATTCTTCATGC
Source organism: Heteronotia binoei (assembly GCF_032191835.1). Taxonomy (NCBI): domain Eukaryota; kingdom Metazoa; phylum Chordata; class Lepidosauria; order Squamata; family Gekkonidae; genus Heteronotia; species Heteronotia binoei. The sequence continues at coordinate 6,155,720 of NC_083234.1, forward strand.
AGCCCACAAATACCCTCCATGACTACACGTTTCATCCTTCCAGTATGCCCGTATTTCCCCACTGCAACAATTCACACTTGAAGGATAGGCTCCCAACAGATTTGGATGAAACTACCCTAATAAATACCTATAAATGTCACACCTCCAGTTGCTGGCGCTGATCAGTTTTCTGGGCATTCCTGCGGAGACCCAAAATGACTATAAATCTGGTTTAAGTGGGCACTTAATTTAAAGCAGGTTTAGACCTGTTTTGCAGCGGCGGAGAAGCCCACAGCCAACCACACATAAGGCTAACTGACCCCTCGGAGATCTCCAAATCAAACCCAGACAGTTTTTTTTTTTTATTTTCAGACCCAAAAGAAGAAGAAGAAAGGCTCTTTTAAAAGAAACTTTCTTTTCTCTAGCATGCACAGGCAGCTGTTGTCATCCCCCGATGTGTTCCTGGGTTCCTGATTAGAAGGTTAAACTTCGCTGCGAGGAAAATCGTATTAATGCATTTTGCCCAGGGGTCGCTCTATTTGTGCTGCCACAAATCCAGGTGGATGCAGTTAAACGGTGCCGCTGGGACTTGTGTATTTAGCAGAAGAGTAAACAGGGTTTGTGCAGCTCCCCTTAGAGTTCGGCAGGTCTGCAAACCAGATTCTCTGCTCAGAGAACAGGTGTTCCAGAGGGCAGGGGAGAGCTTTACTTCCCTTTGGGATTCATACAGTTATGCGCAGAAATGACTATTGCAGTTGCAGAGTGAGTGAACGCATATTTATTTGAGCGTGTCGGTTTTACCGATCAGAAAATGAGCCCTCCAGAGGCTTAGGCATGTGTGCGACCTGGGCCAAAATCCACTGTGTGTGTCTTTCACAACTCCCAGAAACCTCGAGTTTCGAATCCAGAAGCGCCTTAGAGGCTAAAAGGGTTTTCAGGGAATAAGCTTCAGAGAGTTAAAACTCCCTTCACCAGAGTTTTCCGCACTGTTAACCTGGGGGGGAAAACAGGTTTATGCTGTGGCATGGCAAACTGCAGGTTTCCCCTGCCAAAATGGTGGTGCAGAGCAACTGGTGCAAAACTGCCAGTTTGCTCTTGCAGAGAAATGGAAGCCTGGTGCGGAGCAAGGTCTAATGCGGAATCAGTAGGATAGCGTTAGCCCCAAATTGTAGATGAGTCTGCTTCAGTGGAGAGGGCAGAATATAAATCCAATAAATAAATCAACAAAAGGGGAACCGTGGCTGAGAAGGCAAGGCGGTTGATGCGGTTCAATGTGGCCAAGTGCAAAGTAATGCACATTGGGGCCAAGAATCCCAGCTACCAATACAAGTTGATGGGGTGTGAACTGGCAGAGACTGACCAAGAGAGAGATCTTGGGGTTGTGGTAGATAACTCACTGAAAATGTCAAGACAGTGTGCGTTTGCAATAAAAACGGCCAATGCCATGCTGGGAATTATTAGGAAGGGAATTGAAAACAAATCAGCCAGTATCATAATGCCCCTGTATAAATCGATGGTGCGGTCTCATTTGGAGTACTGTGTGCAGTTCTGGTCGCCGCACCTCAAAAAGGACATTATAGCATTGGAGAAAGTCCAGAAAAGGGCATTAAGAATGATTAAAGGGCTGGAACACTTTCCCTATGAAGAAAGGTTGAAACGCTTGGGACTCTTTAGCTTGGAGAAACGTCGACTGCGGGGTGACATGATAGAGGTTTACAAGATAATGCATGGGATGGAGAAAGTAGAGAAAGAAGTACTTTTCTCCCTTTCTCACAATACAAGAACTCGTGGGCATTCGATGAAATTGCTGAGCAGCCAGGTTAAAACGGATAAAAGGAAGTCCTTCTTCACCCAAAGGGTGATTAACATGTGGAATTCACTGCCACAGGAGGTGGTGGCGGCCACAAGCATAGCCACCTTCAAGAGGGGTTTAGATAAAAATATGGAGCAGAGGTCCATCAGCGGCTATTAGCCACAGTGTGTGTGTATATATAAATTTTTTTGCCACTGTGTGACACAGAGTGTTGGACTGGATGGGCCATTTGCCTGATCCAACATGGCTTCTCTTATGTTATTAAGGCCTGTCTCAAGTCATCTAGTGGCAGGAGTTGAACTAGAGACCCACTCAGTCCTAGCCCATTCTCTCAACCGCCTTGTATTGTCAGAGAATCAATGTGGCACAGGGAGTAGCAATGAGGGCAAGTCCATACTACCCACAAAAAGCCTGTTTCGTTTCCATGGCTCCCAAATATAGTTCACTGTGGGCGTTGATCGTTCCCACAAAAATCCCCAGGATTGAAGTAGCCCATGGAGAATTCAGTCACAGACCGTTGAAAAAGTATTGCGTCGGTGTGCTCTAAAGTGAGATTTGGTTTCTCCTTCCAATGCCCTGCTCAGTGATCCTCGAAACCTCTTGTGAGCCATCCCTCTGGACAGGGTGCTCCTGCACCATCACTGAAGACATGTCACAGCTCTCTATCTCAGCCCAGTAGCATCCTAGAGACCCACAAGATTTGGGGGGCTACAAGCTTTCCAGAGCCAAAGCTCCCTCCATCCAATTCTTGACTCTAGCTGTTCTACCGCAGACCAACAGGGGGACTTTCTGAAACTTAAGACACTGGAGCTTGGAAAGAGATTCCACAGAACTTCTTTCCAGCTCTTTACTGGACCATGGCTGGAAAGGAAATAGTGTTTTGTTCCCAGATTTGCTGGTGCCAAGGACAGGGCTGGCATTTGTATACCCAGAGGTAGGGAGCTGCCAGGGGGGTGGGCATGGCTTCTGCTGGGGCCCACTGCTGCTGACTTCTTGCTCACACCTCTTCTCTCCTCTCCACACTTCCACCCCCTGCTTTGCCAGTGCTTTGAAGAAGAAGACGGCAGATAAATACCCCGCCCGTCTCTCTGAATCAGAGTCTCAGACCGGCTTACAATCTCCTATATCCTCTCCCCCCACAACAGACACCCTGTAAGGTGGGTGGGGCTGAGAGGGCTCTCACAGCAGCTGCCCTTTCAAGGACAACCTCTGCCAGAGCTGTGGCTGACCCAAGGCCATGCCAGCAGCTGCAAGGGGAGGAGTGGGGAATCAAACCCCGTTCTCCCAGATAAGAGTCCGCACACTTAACCACTACACCAAACTGGCTCTCCATCCAAACTGGCTTTCTATCCAAACTGTGCCCCCAGATGAACATGTTGCCTAGCACTACTGGAGACAGGTGTGTGGATGGTGCACAAAGCGTTGGCATTCCCAGGGGACACAGCCTTGAGCCTTTTGGCTGCACCCACCTCCTAGCACTGCCGGAGAAGAAAGGGCACAGGAAATGAAAGAAGAAGAACTGCAGATTTATACCCTGCCCTTCTCTCTGAATCAGAGACTCAGAGCAGCTTACAATCTCCTATGTCTTCTCCCCCCACAACAGACACACTGTGAGGTAGGTGGGGCTGAGAGGGCTCTCCCAGCAGCTGCCCTTTCAAGGACAACCTCTGCCAGAGCTACGGCTGACCCAAGGCCATTCCAACAGCTGGAAGTGAAGGAGTGGGGAATCAAACCTGGTTCTCCCAGATAAGAGAGCTATGGCTGACCCAAGGCCATTCCAGCAGCTGCAAGTGGAGGACTGGGGAATCAAACCTCGTTCTCCCAGATAAGAGAGCTATGGCTGACCCAAGCCATTCCAGCAGCTGCAAGTGGAGGAGTGAGGAATCAAACCTGGTTCTCCCAGATAAGAGAGCTATGGCTGACCCAAGGCCATTCCAGCAGCTGCAAGTGAAGGAGTAGGGAATCAAACCCGGTTCTCCCAGATAAGAGAGCTATGGCTGACCCAAGGCCATTCCAGCAGCTGCAAGTGGAGAAGTGGAAAATCAAACCCGGTTCTCCCAGATAAGAGTCCGCACACTTCACCACTGCACCAAACTGGCTCTCTGTGAGCGGAGGTGAGAGAGGAGCTTGTGAGTGGACAGAGGAGGGATGCCCAGGCAGGTGGGGGCACAAGGGTGGGTGATCAAGCAGTGGGTACAGCCCCCCCCCCTCAGACATTCTTTCCCTGCCCTCCTCGACCTGGAACCAGCCCTGCACAAGGCAATCTTCCTTCTCGCTGGATGGCTGCTGCAGAGGAGAAGAGGGAACAAGGAGACACTCACCAGCCACTCTCAGGAGCCCGGCAACCACCAGGAGGGAAGCAGGGAAGTGCTCCTCCATCATGTCGCTCTGTGCAGCAGCCCTCAACAGGCTGGGGCTGCTGCGCTCATGCAGGCTGCCCACCCGAAGTCCGGCAACCTCCTTGCGATGCCTCGCTTTGCAGGAGGGAAGTATTGGGTTACTTTATAACCACCTTTTGGCCTGAGAGCAGCAGCCAGAGAGGCGCAGCCTTCCGAGGAGAGGGAGAGGAGAAGCTCGGTCAACTGGGAAGAGGAAGAGGCGATGACACAGGAGAAGGAAGGTGCCCTTCGACTGTCTTGGCTTTGAAATTCAAGTTGGCTTCAACTGCAGAGAGAATGTTGCTCCCCTCCCCTCCACCACACACGGTGTTGGTGGGAAGTGCCAGCAAGTCACAGCTGGCCTAGGACAACCCCATAAGGCAAGAGACCAATAGAGGTTGTGTCCCATTGCCTGCCTCTTTGTAGCAACCCTGGATGTCCGTGGTGGTCTCCCATCGAAGCACTTACCGTGGTTAGAATGGACCTCCAGGGTCATCTAGTCCAGCCCCCTGCACAATGCAGGAAACTCACAAACACCTCCCCCTAAATTCATAGGATCCTCATTGCTGTCAGATGGCCATCTAGCCTCTGTTGAAAAACCTCCAAGGAAGGAGAGCCCACCACCTCCCGAGGAGGAAGCCTGTTCCACTGAGGAACCGTTCTAACGGTCAGGAAGTTCTTCCTAATGTTGACTCAGAAACTCTTTTGATTTAATTTCAACCCGCTGGTTCTGCTCCTACCTTCCAGGGCCACAGAAAACAATTCCACCCCATCCTCTATAGGACAGCCCTTCAAGTACTTGAAGATGGTGATCATATCACCTCTCAGCCGCCTCCTCTCCAGGCTAAACATCCCCAGCTCCTTCAACCTTTCCTCACAGGACTTGGTCTCCAGACCCCTCACCATCTTCATCACCCTCCTCTGGACCCGTTTCAGCTTGTCTAGATCCTTCTTAAAATGTGGTGCCCAAAACTGAACACAATACTCCAGGTGAGGTCTTACCAGGGCAGAGTAAAGCGATACCATCACATCACGTGATCTGGACACCATTCTTCTGTTGATACAGCCCAAAATTGCATTTGCCTTTTTAGCCACCGCATCATACTGTTGACTCATGTTCAACGTATGGTCCACTAAGACCCCTAGACCCACTAAGACCTCTAGGTTGACCCTGCTGAGCTTCTGAAATCTGTCGATACTGGGCCAGCCTGGGCCATCCGGGTCAGGGGTCTCCCACAAGAAGTCCAAAGCAGTAGAGCAAAGTAAGAGTCCAATGGCACTATTAAAACCAACAGGGTTTTATTTCGGGTGTGAGCTTTCGTGTGCCAAGCATATTTCGTCAGACAATGAAATGGAGTCATACATATAAGAGGGTGGGCAGTGAATTAGTATGCAAAATAGTGAAAACGTTTTTTTAAAAGATTAATAACGAGCTTGGTTAATGGATATCAGTTTGGTGTAGCGGTTAAGTGCGCGGACTCTTATCTGGGAGAATCAGGTTGGATTCCCCACTCCTCCACTTGCAGCTGCTGGAATGGCCTTGGGTCAGCCATAGCTCTCTTATTTATTTATATTTATTTATTTATTTATTTATTTATATTAAGATTTATACCCCGCCCTTCTCACCTAGGTGTCTCAGGGCGGCTTACAACACAATAATTAAAACAATTTCAGTTTAAACAATTAAAATACCATTAAACCATAATTTAGTAAAAACAAGATAGAATAAAAACCGGCGGCCTATAGATACATTTTTTCATCCAGGATATTTTACATTGTCAGTTAATATCATAGGCCTGCCGGAAGAGGACTGTCTTACAGGCCCTGCGGAATTGCCCTAGATCCCGCAGGGCCCGCACCTCCTCCGGCAGCTGGTTCCACCAATAAGGTGCCGTTATTGAGTAGGCCCGATCCCTGGTGGATTTTAGGCGGGCCTCCTTTGGCCCGGGGACTACCAACAGGTTTTGTGAACCTGAACGTAGTACTCTCTGGGGAACATGTGGGAAGAGACGGTCCCTAAGGTAGGCAGGTCCTAGGCCATATAGGGCCTATCTGGGAGAACCGGGTTTGATCCACTTGCAAGTTTCTCCACTTGCAGCTGCTGGAATGGCCTTGGGTCAGACACAGCTCTCTTATCTGAGAGAACCGGGTTTGATTCCCCCCTCCTCCACTTGCAGCTGCTGGGATGGCCTTGGGTCAGCCATAGCTCTCTTATCTGGGAGAACCAGGTTTGATTCCCCACTTCTCCACTTGCAGCTGCTGGAATGGCCTTGGGTCAGCCATAGCTCTCTCATCTGGGAAAACCAGGTTGGATTCCCCACTCCTCCACTTGTAGCTGCTGGAATGGCCTTGGGTCAGCCATAGGAGTTCTCTTTGAAAGGGCAACTGCTGTGAAAGCCCTCTCAGCCCCACCAACCTCACGGGTGTCTGTTGTGGGGGGAAAACATATTTGAGATTTTAAGTCGCTCCGAGTCCCTGATTCAGAGAGAAGGGTGGGGTACAAATATGCAGTCTTCTTTTTCTTCATCATCCACCCAGGTTCAACTGGAGGCAAGGAGACTGCAAAGGCAATAATCATGTCAGAATTGGAGACTGATGTGCCCGTGGTTGTGCATGAAAGCTCACACCTCGAATAAAATTGTGTTGGTCTTCAAGGGGCCATTGGACTCTGACTTTGTTCTATTGCTGCCCATCTGGATCTATCTCCAAAGGCAGCAGATTCAGGAAGAACGCCTTCCCCAAAAAATGATATTAACATGTGGAATTCCATTCCATCGGATGCAGTGGTGGTTGCTATTTGACCTTAAAAGGGGATGAAAGAAGTTCACAGAAGGCAGGCCTACCAATGGCTCGTTAGTACTAGTGACGACGAAGAGGAACCTCCACATCCCGAGGCAGTAAATAACCCACTGGAAACCATTGCCAGGTGCCAGCAACAGGAGCCTGAAGGCCAATTTTGGGCCTTCTGGGTTGGCCACTGGGTTAACCACCGTGTGACACAGGGTGCTGGGCTAGATGGGCCATGGGTCTGATCAGAACAGATGATCTTACATTCTTATATCAACTTCCATAGTGGAGTGCTTGTCAAATGAGGCTACACGCAACTGGACGTGGTTGCATCTATGACCAAAATGGGCCAGTGCCCAACAGTGCAACCCCATGCAGAATTGCTGCCATCTAAAGGGCTTGAGACGGAAGTAACTCTACATATGATAGCTAGGTTTGAGTCCAGTCGCATCTTAAGAGACCAACATTGTGGGCCGCTCTGAGAGATTGTGATATTCGGAGTGGAAGGCAAGATATAAATCCAATCATCACCATCAATATTTTGGGGGTAGAAGTTTTCGAGAGCCAAAACTCCCTGCGTCAGATCTGACAAAAAAACATCTGGAGAGCTACCGTTGGCCACCCCGGATATAGGAGATTGTAAGTCGCTCTGAGTCTCTGATTCAGAGAGAAGGGTGGGGTACAAATCTGCAGTCTTCTTCATCAACCCCCCGGGTTCAACTGGAGGCAAGGAGACTGCAAAGGCAATAATCGTGCCAGAATTGGAGACTGATGTGCCCATGGGTGTGCATGAAAGCTCACACCTCGAATAAAATTGTATTGGTCTTCAAGGGGCCATTGATACTCCAAAATCTCACTGGTCTCTTGGCCTTGAATCCAGCTTGAAACCACAAACCAGCACAGCTACCCTCTGAAACGCTCTGCAGAGGAAGGCACTGTAAGCACAGCTGTGCTCCTGGTTGCTCAGCTTTCCATTTTTTAACCAATTGTGTCCAGGTTGGTTGAGCAGGCATTCCTAATGCAAGGCACGTTAGCTGCTAAGCTTGCAAATAGGTCTGAAATGAAACCGGGAGCTGGTATAGTCGATGCTGATGCTACAGAGTCCTTGCTGTCTGCTTAAGTGCTTAAGTCACAAGGAAAAGGTGGGCTACAAAAAGCCCCAGTAAATACATGAAATTATCCTTTTCCTGGTGACACTGGGAAAGGGGCTCGGGGGCAGCTTTCTCGCAGGTGAAACTCGGACCATGCCCTTCTCAAGGAATTCCTCATTGATCTTCAGATGTCTGATAGGTTGCCCGAAGCATCAAAACGATCCAGAAGTCAGAAAGGTAGATGGACTCAGTGCTGTGTGACATTGTTACCGAACGGGCCGACTGTACTTTTACTTACTTCATCATGTAACACGGTGCCTGATTATTGTTTTAACAATGTAAAACTACTATGAAGGGGAGGGAGAGGGAATTTAAAAGAGAAAACTGTAGAGGAAGGAGGGTTTAACTCTAGCCTGGCATTTTGTCCCTCTCTTAAGAGAGGTGGCTAAAGTTTACACTTGAAACCCTGGGGGGAGAAAAGCCATTTGGGGAGGGGCAGCAGGGGAGACAAGAGGACAAAATGCATTGGCTCTCCTTTCCCCTTGCATCTTTGCAGGAATCCCTCCTCCAAGCATCTTAATTTGCTTTTATAATATACTGGGTTGTTTGCATTGATGAGGCGAGATGGTATTGAAACCTCAGCTCTTTATTGATTCCAGCAATTAACAGGTATGCTACCAGACTGGCCAATGGGGCCTGAACTATATACAATTCCGGATTCCCACGCAAACATGATATTGGGTCATTCAAACCGGCTGGGTCCCTGTGATTGGTTCCGGGGAGCAGGGAGTTGGATCCTGTTCCCCGTTGTTCCCAGTTCACAGAATCATAGAGTTGGAAGGGACCTCTAGGGTCATCTAGTCCAACCCCCTGCACAATGCAGGAAACTCACAAACACCTCCCACCTAAATCCACAGGATCTTAATTGCTGTCAGATGGCCATCTAGCCTCTGTTTCAAAACCTCCAAGGAAGGAGAGCCCACCACCTCCCAAGGAAGCCTGTTCCACTGAGGAATCGCTCTGTCAGGAAGTTCTTCCTAATGTTGAGCTGGAAACTCTTTGGATTTAATTTCAACTCATTGGTTCTGGTCCTACCTTCTGGGGCCACAGAAAACAATTCCACCCCATCCTCTATAGGACAGCTCTTCAAGTACTTGGAGATGGTGATCATATCACCTCTCAGCCGCCTCCTCTCCAGGCTAAACATCCCCAGCTCCTTCAACCTTTCCTCACCGGACTAGGTCTCTAGACCCCTCACCATCTTCGTTGCCCTCGAGTTCCTCAAGCTCGGTCTGTATGGCTCCAATGAGCCAGGCTGGAATACCCACAATAGTCCACAAGTAATCTTTAGTTCCCATGCAGAACAGCTTTGTTATTTTAAAATGGAGTCTGGCACATAATAGTGTGCAGCCATTCATTTAGTCAGTAGGATCCGTGACTGGGTCACACTGTTAATTTATTTATTGATTGGAGTGGCACTGAAGCAGCTGATCCGATCAAGAAAGAGAAACTGGAAGCGGGGGCAACTTCCCCCCACACCATGGTAGTTCCATGATCTAAACTGCCTCCCCCCCCAAAAAAAAAAAAAAAAATTGCTAATTTTGCTGGCAACCCACCAGGAGCCTAATACATGCAGGGCATGTTTTTACACCTTTTCCATTTGGCATGCTGTCTCAAAATGTGCATCCTTCCCTACAAACCTAACCGGTATCAGTGACAAGCATCCTTGAATGGGTTAACTCGAACTCTGAACAAACGCTTGTTGCATTCCGTGGGTGGTACAATCTGAAAAAAAACCCTAAAAGCCTTGTCCATCTTCACAAAATTGGAGAGTAACGCTTGATCACCTTCGACACGTTTGTTTAATGTGATTTGAAACACTGTCCGGAGAGGGTTATTTTTTTTTACATCGTGAGCGTGAAGCTGTTTTCTTCTCCAACAAGACTGTAGCTGGATTTAGGCGGACCCTTAATGAAATCTGAAAAATCCTGGTTTTGGGTTTCTTGACACAGGACTCTCCGATGGCAATTAACAATTGGCTGCAAAGGTGGGGGAACTCTTGGCTGGGGGTGGGGGAAGGAAGGGTCACAGAGATTCCTCTTTCTTTCTTTCTTTCTTTCTTTCTTTCTTTCTTTCTTTCTTTCTTTCTTTCTTTCTTTCTTTCTTTCTTTCTTTCTTTCTTTCTTTCTTTCTTTCTTTCTTTCTCACACACAGTCAGTGGTGAATGCACAGCTAAGCAAGGAAACAACCGCACCATGGCTCCATACTCTCAGCCAAGGCTCCCTCTCAGCTGTGGAGTCTTGTGAGCAAAAACTCTTACCTTGTGAGCTAGTGTGAGTGAGTGATTTGGCTACTGCACAAATCCAAGCGGGCAGCCGTGTTGGTCTGAAGCAGCTGAACAAAGCAGGAGTCAAGTGGCACCTTTAAGACCAACCAAGTTTTAATTAAAACATAAGCTTCCGTGCTCTTAAGCACACTTCATCAGACGAGGAATCCAGCACAGTGAGCAAAGCCATACATAGCTGAGCATGTAATGGGATAAGCAACCAAAGTCCGTGTCTGAGTGTGTCAATACAGCTAAAAGAGAAATACATTGGATAATGATGTCCTTGTCTACCTAATTTACTTTTTAACATGTAAACATCCTTCTAGTTTGCCATAGGAAAAAGGAATACAACAAAATATAGTGAAAATGGGTAAAGTATATGTAATGAGATCTTCAGCCAATATCCCTATTTTGAGTATGTCAATACAAATAATTATACGGATACACAATTCTAAAAAGAGAAACACATTGGAATACTGTGGATGTATAGCTATACTCACTGAGAGTGGGTTTAACATCTGTAATGAGATAAAAAAAAGCCAATATCCCTGTTCAGTCCTGGGGAGGTGTTTGTTCCAAGTTTCATAATAATTTGTAATTCAGCAGTTTCTCTCTCCATTCTGTTCTTGAAGTTCCTTTGCAGTAAAACAGCTACCTTGAGGTCACCCATTGAATGCTTTGGAAGGTTAAAGTGTTCTCCCACAGATTTCTCAGTTCTGTGATTCCTGATGTCAGATTTGTGTCCATTTCTCCTTTGGCGGAGGGTTTGTCCTGTTTGCCCAACGTAGAGAACTGAAGGGCATTGTTGGCATTTAATGGCATATATAATGTCAGAAGATGAATGAGCCTGAGATGGTATAGTTAATGCTGTTAGGCCCAGTGATTGTGTTGTCTGGGTGTATGTGGCAGCAAAGTTGGCACTTGGGTTTATTGCAAGCTCTGGTACCAATGTCCATGCTCAGATGAGATGCTGCATTGTTGTGGGTGAGGAGTTGTTTGAGGTTGGGGTGCTGTCTGTGTGCAAGAAAAGGTTTACCCCCCCCCCCGTGCTTTTGAAAGAGTTGTCACTGTCCAAGAGGTTGTAAGTTGTTGCTGATACGTTGAACTGCTTTAAGTTGAGAGTTGTGTGTGACCGCTAGTGGTATTCTGTTATTTTCCTCATCCTCAAAGATAAAGACTCCACAGTTTAGAGGAAGCACTGCCCACAAGCCCTTTTTATGCCCAGGAAGACAAGAAATGGCTCATCTTGGGGTGGATGGACCTAATGGTAAGACAGTGATAGCTGCCTTCTTGCAGGGGGAGAAGAGAAGCAAAGAGTTTGCAGGTTGTACTGCGGAACTGCTAGAAAGAAGCGCTCAAAAACCAGCGGGAGGGGCCGCCAGAGCCTGAAGGATGCTGCCTCCTGATTCAGAAGCTGAGACTAATCCCTCAGGACTGGCTTTCTCTCCTCTTGCATTACCCGCAGTAAAACGGCAAGCATGTCCCAGCTATCCTTCCGGGCGTCCTTGTGCACGTACCACCTAAACAGCACATGCAGAAAGACAAGCTTCTGGAAGCCTGCAGAAGTTAAGACTCCGGAGTCGTCGAATGCTTGAGGGGCCAGGAATAAAAGCAGAGTTGCCGAAGGATGGGACATGGCTTGTGGTCAGCTTCTTGGCAGTGGCCAAGAAGGCGCCAAGAAGTTGGGGACCTCTGGCCTAGAATAAGCAAATGCACAATTATATGCTGGGGATCCATTATCGTAAGCAATTCTCATTTTCCTCCCGGCTCCCTTTCAGTCACCCTGACCTTCCTCAGTTCCATCGAAACAGTCCACATGGGTGCCATCAGCAGAAAGTATCTCTTTAAGGTTTCAAGCGCTCCGTTTTCAGACCATGCCCGCAGAAATGCTGCCTGGAAGACACACCAAGAAACCACAGGAACACTGTGTATGTATTTGTGGAACTGCAGTGGAAGATCTCTTCTCTACCACTACATAAGTGGGGAGGGACGGTGGCTCAGTGGTAGAGCATCTGCTTGGGAAGCAGAAGGTCCCAGGTTCAATCCCCAGCATCTCCAAAAAAGGGTCCAGGCAAATAGGTGTGAAAAACCTCAGCTTGAGACCCTGGAGAGCCGCTGACTTTGATGGACCAAAGGTCTGATTCAGTATAAGGCAGCTTCATATGTTCATAATGGTTTGCCCTTTATACTCAGACCTAAGAAGCAGATTCCCATCTGGAATTTTTAAGCCAAACACGTAACTTTCCTGACGAAAAGCTGGTTTTTCTACTGTCAAGATATGAATCCTTTGGTCTCACGTAGGGTAGTGCTCTTTGCACTGACAGCTAGAAAAGTTAGATCCAAGGTGGCTCCTAGCAATTCATCACACTGAGCTCCATAGGTCAGCATAGTTAATATTATTTAACTATTTTAAACATTGTGTGCTTGAAACTTTTGAAGCGCCATAATTTTAACCCAAAGACTTGGGTTTTTAAGCTTGGTATTTTGAATGTCAATTCTATATCGTGTTTTTTATAATGTGCTTTTATATCGTAACGGCCAATGGCCATGTGCAATAAACTATTCACTACTCCTCTTGCCTTGCAGGATATGGCAACGTGGTTGAGGGAGAGTGGGCTGAAACTGAATCCAGCGAAGACAGAAGTCCTTTGTCTGGGTCGGGGCGCCCGGGAAGGGGAAATACCTCTGCCAGTCTTCGACGGGGCACCGCTGAAAGCGGCGCACCGGGTTAGGAGTCTGGGAGTTCTACTGGAGCCTTCATTATCAATGGAGGCCCAGATAGCAGCCACTGCCGAGTCAGCCTTTTTCCATTTGAGGCGGGCAAGGCAGTTGGCTCCCTTCCTAGAGCGCCAAGACCTGGCAACGGTACTTCATGCAACGGTCACCTCGAGACTGGATTACTGTAATGCCCTCTACATGGGGCTGCCTCTGTACCGAACCCGGAGGCTGCAGCTGGTGCAGAACGCAGCGGCCAGACTGTTGCTGGGGCTCCCTAAATGGGAGCACATATGGCCTGGGCTGCGCGAGCTGCACTGGCTGCCGGTTATATTCCGGGTTCGTTACAAAGTGCTGGTCATTACCTTTAAAGCCCTATATGGTCGAGGACCTGTCTACCTTAGGGACCGTCTTTCCCCATATGAACCCCAGAGAGCACTGAGGTCAGCTGGAAAAAACTTGTTGACCACCCCCGGACCAAGAGAGGTGAAGCTGCAATGCACCTGCAATCGGGCCTTCTCCTCTGTAGCCCCGAACCTATGGAACCAACTTCCAGAGGAAATGCGGGTCCTGCGGGACCTTGATCAATTCCGCAGGGCCTGCAAAACTTTCCTCTTTCGACTGGCTTTCGCTGACGAAGAAAGTAGTTGCTAATGATTACCGCCATCATAAAAAAGAACAAGCAGCATTAGCACTTTTATTATTAATTAATTAATTAATTTTAAATTTATCAGAATTTTAATGTTAAATGTAACTTTGTTTTTTGTATAACTGAATGATGTTGTTAGCCGCCCTGAGCCTGCTCCGGCGGGGAGGGCGGGATATAAATAAAATTACCTACCTACCTACCTTTAAGGTTTAAGGGGTTGGAGGCGTGGCCGAAAAGTAGTGAGGAAGCCCCCCCCCCCCTGATGAAGCTATGTAGGAATTGCTCCACTCAGTCAGCACCTGGGCTTGAGATTGCCTGGGGAAGACACCGCAGAGCCTTGTTAGGCCTCAACTCTGGCACCGACACACAGGTCAGACTTGCTGTAGCCAAACGTGATCCCCGCAGCACAGAAGGGCATCAGCTGCCTGTTCGGATCAAGAAAGGCCAGCGATTATCCCAACCGCCCGCCTGCCAAGGTGTTCTGGATGTGCCTCTTGGCCAGTTCAGTGAGCTGCCAGCTTGCCATCTAGTGGTCACAAAGGAGCCATTTCATGCTTGACAGGACAGGACAAGCGTCAATCCGCCAGAGAAACAGCAGAATCCGGCGCTGCGCTTTGCAATACAGAGCGCCGAGCAGCTGCAGGATCGATGCTGCAATCCATGAGAGGGGATGGTAAATGTGCCCCTGGAGTTAGAGCTAAGTCAGTTCTTGTTGGGGGGGCAGGGAGAGGGCACGGCTGAAAGGCAGGGGTGCAGACGCCTTGCTGAAGCCACGCAGGTCTGGGTGGGAGACTGCCTAGGAAGCTTACATCGAGAGCCAGTTTGGTGTAGCGGTGAAGTGTGTGGACTCTTACCTGGGAGAACCGGGTTTGATTCCCCACTCCTCCACTTGCAGCTACTGGAATGGCCTGGGGTCAGCCAGAGCTCTCTTATTTGGAAGAACCGGGTTTGATTCCCCACTCCTCCACTTGCACCTGCTGGAATGGCCTCACGTTAGGCATAGCTCTGGCAGAGCTGTCCTTGAAAGGGCAGCTTCTGTCAGAGCTCTCTCAGCCGCACCTACCTCTCAGGCTGTCTGCTGTGGGGTGGGGGTGGGGAGAAAAGATAGGAGATTGTAAGCCACTCTCAGTTTCTAATTCAGAGAAGGGCGGGGTATTAATCTGCAGTCTTCTCCTCCTCCTCCCCAAAGGACTGTCAAGCTATAAATATACTTAAGAGGCACTGAGGTACACACAAAAGGCAGCTACAGAAGCAATGCTTCATATCAGTGTTATTCAGCCGCATGTTCGGTAACCTGGCAGCCAGGCTTCCTTCATGAGGCAGCGGGGAGAGGAACAAGGAAGGCTCCGCCATCTCAAATGACCCGGAAGTTTCTCTAAAGCCTTGCAGGGTTCTCCTAAGGGTTTCAGGGCCTCGGAAGGAAGGCCCTTCTGGCTTCTGAAGAAACGAGGCACTCAAGGAAATTCTGCCACTAATGGATTCAGATGGCAGTTCTGAGTGAAGGCACGCAGTGGCCGGAGCGCACGTTCCAGTGGGGCAACCACAGCGGTCTGTTGCAGCAAACATTAGGAAGTGTTCTCCTGTGGCGCTTCCAAGGTTTACTGTAGCGTAAGCTTCATCAGACGCATGAAATGAAACGTTGGTTATTTATCAGCATTTATATGCATCCTGAGGTTTCCCTTCATGCATCGACATCTGCTAGTCTTCAAGGTTCCATAAGACTCCTTGTCCTGAATTGTAGCCCAGGCTAGCCTGACCTCATCTCAGGTAGGGCTGGTTCCAGTTAATAGTAAAAGAAGAAGAAGGCTGCAGATTTATACCCTGCCCTTCTCTCTGAACCAGAGACTCAGAGCGGCTTACAATCTCCTTTATCTTCTCCCCCCACAACAGACACCCTGTGAGGCGGGGGGGGGGGGCTGAGAGAGCTGAAAGAAGCTGCCCTTTCGAGAACAACTTCTGCGACAGCTATGGTTGACCCAAGGCCATTCCAGCAGCTGCAAGTGGAGGAGTGGGGAATCAAACCCGGTTCTCCCAGATAAGAGAACTATGGCTGACCCAAGGCCATTCCAGCAGCTGCAAGTGAAGGAGTGGGGAATCAAACCCGGTTCTCCCAGATAAGAGAGCTCTGGCTGACCCAAAGCCATTCCAGCAGCTGCAAGTGGAGGAGTGGGGAATCAAACCCGGTTCTCCCAGATAAGAGAACTATGGCTGACCCAAGGCCATTCCAGCAGCTGCAAGTGGAGGAGTGGGGAATCAAACCCGATTCTCCCAGATAAGAGAGCTCTGGCTGACCCAAGGCCATTCCAGCAGCTGCAAGTGAAGGAGTGGGGAATCAAACCCGGTTCTCCCAGATAAGAGAGCTCTGGCTGACCCAAGGCCATTCCAGCAGCTGCAAGTGGAGGAGTGGGGAATCAAACCCGATTCTCCCAGATAAGAGAGCTCTGGCTGACCCAAGGCCATTCCAGCAGCTGCAAGTGAAGGAGTGGGGAATCAAACCCGGTTCTCCCAGATAAGAGAGCTCTGGCTGACCCAAGGCCATTCCAGCAGCTGCAAGTGGAGGAGTGGGGAATCAAACCCGATTCTCCCAGATAAGAGAGCGATGGCTGACCCAAGGCCATTCCAGCAGCTGCAAGTGGAGGAGTGGGGAATCAAACCCGGTTCTCCCAGATAAGAGAGCTCTGGCTGACCCCAGGCCATTCCAGCAGCTGCAAGTGGAGGAGTGGGGAATCAAACCCGGTTCTCCCAGATAAGAGAGCTCTGGCTGACCCCAGGCCATTCCAGCAGCTGCAAGTGGAGGAGTGGGGAATCAAACCCGGTTCTCCCAGATAAGAGAGCTCTGGCTGACCCAAGGCCATTTCAGCAGCTGCAAGTGGAGGAGTGGGGAATCAAACCCAGTTCTCCCAGATAAGAGAGCTCTGGCTGACCCAAGGCCATTCCAGCAGATGCAAGTGGAGGAGTGGGGAATCAAACCCGGTTCTCCCAGATAAGAGAGCTCTGGCTGACCCCAGGCCATTCCAGCAGCTGCAAGTGGAGGAGTGGGGAATCAAACCCGGTTCTCCCAGATAAGAGAGCTCTGGCTGACCCAAGGTCATCCCAGCAGCTGCAAGTGGAGGAGTGGGGAATCAAACCCGGTTCTTCCAGATAAGAGAGCGATGGCTGACCCAAGGTCATCCCAGCAGCTGCAAGTGGAGGAGTGGGGAATCAAACCCGGTTCTTCCAGATAAGATATGGGTCAGCCATAGCTCTGGCAGAGGTTGTCCTTGAAAGGGCAGCTGCTGTGAGAGCCCTCTCCAGCCCCACCCACCTCACAGGGTGACTGTTGTGGGGGAGGAAGGTAAAGGAGTTTGTGAGCCGCTCTGAGACTCTTCGGAGTGAAGGGCGGGATATAAATCCAATATCTTCTTCTTCTTCTTCTTCAAGTGGAGGAGTAGGGAATCAAACCCGGTTCTTCCAGATAAGAGAGCGATGGCTGACCCAAGGTCATCCCAGCAGCTGCAAGTGGAGGAGTGGGGAATCAAACCCGGTTCTTCCAGATAAGAGAGCGATGGCTGACCCAAGGTCATCCCAGCAGCTGCATGTGGAGGAGTGGGGAATCAAACCCGGTTCTTCCAGATAAGAGAGCGATGGCTGACCCAAGGTCATCCCAGCAGCTGCAAGTGGAGGAGTAGGGAATCAACCCTGGTTCTTCCAGATAAGAGAGCGATGGCTGACCCAAGGTCATCCCAGCAGCTGCAAGTGGAGGAGTAGGGAATCAAACCCGGTTCTTCCAGATAAGAGAGCTATGGCTGACCCAAGGCCATCCCAGCAGCTGCAAGTGGAGGAGTGAAGAATCAAACCCGGTTCTTCCAGATAAGAATCTGCACACTTCACCACTACACCAAACTGGCTCTCTAGTGGCTCCTGTTTTGCAAAGCGCAGTACCTGACTCTGCTGTTCTGCTGGATGGGAGACTGGCAAGTCAGTCTGACAAGATTGCTACACAGAGGCAGGCAACAGGAAACCACCTCTGAATGTCTCTTGCCTGAAAACAACAGGGGGTCACCAGAGGCTCACTTGCCAGCAAAAAAGGGTACAAACCAGACATGCCCAGAGAGGAGCACAGCGGGCTGAGCTGGATTCCAAATGCATAAGCACCTGAATCAGACCCTGGGTCCGCTGAGGTCAGCCTTGTCCGCTCAGACTAGCCTTGGCTCTGCAGGGTTTCAGGTGGAGGTCTTCCATGTTACCCCCTACCTGATTCTCGGCTGGAGAATGAACCTGGAACCTTCTCCACGGAAAGCAGAGGCTCTAACGCTGAGCCACAGCCCCGCACGATTACCCAGCGGCGGGGCCAAAGAGGCCTCTTGCATTTGTGCAGACACAAAACCTGACCGAGACCCCGCCCAAAAGAGACTCCCGAGCTGCCCTGTGCCAGACTTCCGGAGGCACCTGGAGCCCGCTGCCCGCCGGAGCACAGAGTCTGCGGCTCCTTCCCCTGAAGTGGGGAAGATTAATGCCCTCATCAGCTGCTCCCAAGAGCTGATAATGATATATAATTTTACATCCGTTGCTCTCGAGGGTTAAGAGGCAGGGAACATAACAGCCGTCTAAAAGGGAAGAGTGTTTGAAATCAAACAAGTCGGTCCTTGGCTTTCCCCCGCAGCACAGGCTGACGGCCTGTTTGCCTCCGATCACCGGAACTCCCATTAGGAGGCCGGAAGGCTGGGAATCCACACTGGCCGGTTCAGCGGCCCCTACTCTGCTCTGCACCAGAGCTGTGCTGCAGGAAAACTCACTTCTGGCTACCAGCCACGTGTTTCTCCCACCTTTCCAGAGAGCCAGTTTGGTGTAGTGGTGAAGTGCATGGACTCTTATCCGGGAGAACCGGGTTTGATTCCCCACTCCTCCACTTGCACCTGCTGGGATGGCCTTGGGTCAGCCAGAGCTCTCCTAGGAATTGCCTTGAAAGGACAGCTGCTGCAAGAGCTCTCTCTGTCTCACCTACCTCACAGGGTGTCTGTTGTGCGGGGAGAAGACATAGGAGATTGTAAGCCTGAGTCTCTGATTCAGGGAGAAGGGCGGGGTACAAATCTGCAATTCTTCGTCTTCTTCTCTCCTAGTTGTCCTTGAAAGGGCAGCTGCTGTAAGAGCCCTCTCAGCCTCACCTACCTCACAGGGTGTCTGTTGTGGGGGAGGAAGGGAAAGGAGATTGTGAGTCGCTCTGAGACGCTGAGATTCAGAGTATAGGGCAGGATATGAATCCAATTTCTTCTTCTTCTTCCCTCTAAGGAGTTCAGGGCAGTGTGCAGAATTCCTCCCTGCAGGGGAGGCCAGGCTCCGAGAGAGCGACAGGCCCAACGCCAACCACATTATTCATTTATTAATACCATCAGTTAGCCGCCTTTCTTCCTTGTGGAGCTCAAGGTGGCTGACCACGTGGATAAAATGCAGGCAATGAAGTACCGTACATAAAAAAATCAAACCCAACATTTAAGATCAATTCAAAGGAAAACAATTCAGGACTGCCAGGAAACCTTACCACGTGGGGGCTCAAATAAAACAATCTTCATCTGCCCCCCAGACACCAGAAATGGGGGGGAGGGGGGCTGGGCGCACCTCCCTGGAGATGCTGTGGGGCTGCCGCTCAACAGGCCCTCTCTCACGTCTCTACCCAATCAGCTTTGAGCTTCTTGGACTGATGGGATAGTCAAGAGCAGGGGCAGCCAAACTGTGGCTCAGGATCCACATGTGGCTCTTTCACACGTGTTGCGTGGCTCCCAAAGCCCCCCACCCCACCCTGTCAGCCAGCTTGAAGGCATTTCCCTCTTTACATCACTTCTCTAAGCCAGCTGGCAGCTTGGAAAAGGCATTTCAAGTTGCTTTCTTTCCGCTTCTCCCTCCCTCCCCACCCCATCTACTTGCCTTCCTTCCTTGTGGCTCCGAAACATCTGGTGTTTATTCTATGTGGGTCTTACATTAAAAGATCCCCATGGCGCACAGTGTTAAAGCTGCAGTCCTAAGCTCTGCTCATGACCTGAGTTCGATCCCCGGCGGAAGCTGGGTTTTCAGGTAGCCGGTTCGAGGTTGACTCAGCCTTCCATCCTTCCGAGGTCGGTAAAATGAGTCCCCAGATTGCTGGGGGGAAAGTGTAGATGACTGGGGAAGGCAATGGCAAACCACCCCGTGAAAAGCCTGCCGTGAAAACGTTGTGAAAGCGACGTCACCCCCAAGTCAGAAACGACTGGTGCTTGCACGGGGGACCTTTCCCTTTCCCCTTACATTAAGCAAGTTTGGCCACCCCTGGTCAAGAAGGCCTTTCCCTGTGATCTTAATTCCTAGGAAGAAAGGAAACTTTGGGAGAAGATGGTCCTTCAGATCCCCCGGTCCCAGGCCAAGGGGGACTTTAAAGGGTAAAACCACCCCCTTGAGTTGGGTTTGTGAGAAGATCAGTAAGCAGGGTGTTTGCGACAACATCAGGGCCATGTGCTACCAAGACCTGGCCCCGACCAGCAGTCTGGCTGCAGCTTCATGGCAAAGTAGGGATCTGAACCCAGGTCTTCCGAGTCCCTCACCCACTCTCGGACCTCTGCACCATCACTTGCACCACACTGCTGCTGCCGCTGCTGCTTGGGATCCGGACTCAAAACAAAGCACATATGAACATATGAAGCTGCCTTGTACTGAATCAGACCCTCAGTCCATCAAAGTCAGTCTTGTCTACTCAGACTGGCAGCAGCTCTCCAGGGTCTCAAGCTGAGGTTTTTCACACCTATTTGCCTGGACCCTTTTTAGTTGGAGATGCCGGGGATCGAACCTGGGACCTTCTGCTTACCAAGCCGATGCTCTACCACTGAGCCACCGTCGCTCCCTAGAACATATGAAGCTGCCTTCAACTCAATCAGACCCTCCTGGGTCCATCGAAGTCAGTCTTGTCTACTCAGACTGGCAGCAGCTCTCCAGGGTCTCCAGCGGAGGTTTTTCACGCCTACTTGCCTGGACCCTTTTGAGTTGGAGATGCCGGGGATCGAACCTGGGACCTTCTGCTTCCCAAGCAGATGCTCTACCACTGAGCCACCGTCGCTCCCTAGAACATATGAAGCTGCCTTGTACTGAATCAGACCCTCAGTCCATCAAAGTCAGTCTTGTCTACTCAGACTGGCAGAGGCTCCCCAGGGTCTCAAGCTGAGGTTTTTCGCACCTATTTGCCTGGACCCTTTTTAGTTGGAGATGCCGGGGATTGAACCTGGGACCATCTGCTTACCAAGCCGATGCTCTACCACTGAGCCACCGTTGCTCCCTAGAACATATGAAGCTGCCTTCAACTCAGTCAGACCCTCCTGGGTCCATGAAAGTCAGTATAGTCTACTCAGACTGGCAGCAGCTCTCCAGGGTCTCAAGCTGAGGTTTTTCGCACCTATTTGCCTGGACCCTTTTTTACTGGAGATGCCGGGGATTGAACCTGGGACGTTCTGCTTCCCAAGCAGATGCTCTGCCACTGAGTCACCGTCCCTCCCCAAAACTGGCCAGCGTCCTGTTTACCTGCCGCTAGGAAGCCCGACTTAAATGGCCGTTTCTTCTCGGCAAACGGCTTCAGCTGGAAAGAAGCCAAAGGCTATTCCGGAGCTAGAGATGCAACTGCCTGTCATGAAAGGGAATCTGGTGATGGGCGAGGCAGGAGGCCAGGCAAGGCACAAAGCCATTCCAGCCCAGGCTCTGCTCCTGGGCGTGATTCTCCCTCAGTTCTCCTTCCAGGGCTTTTATCTCCCATCTGCAAAGCAACAAAGCTGGGGGCTGCCTGTCATGAATTCTCTTTTATTGAGGGGGGAGGGAAGACAGGTGCGGTCTTGGCCAGAGCAGGCATCGTGGATTTACTGCAGAGTACCGTCAGCAGAGTTTAAAATCCTTGCACATACTTCACCGAGGAGCTGAGGACTGCCATTCCGTTGAGCTCCCGCAGCCGGCTGGTGTGTCTGCAAAAAAAACACAACACCGAGATCATGCGAGGAGCAACTGACAGGCAAAGGGTGGATTTCAGGTTCACTTGTTGGGCAGAATCTCAGGTGGCAGCTTTCAAGGAAGAAGAAATTGGATTTATATCCCGCTCTATACTCTGAATCTCAGAGCGGTCACAATCTCCTTTACCCTTCCCCGCCACCTCCAGAACAGACACCCTGTGAGGTGGGTGGGGCTGAGAGGGCTTTTTACAACAGCTGCCCTTTCAAGGACAACTCCTATGAGAGCTCTGGCTGACCCAAGGTCATTCCAGCAGGTGCAAGTGGAGGAGTGGGGAAGCAAACCCGGCTCTCCTAGATAAGAGGCCGCACACTTAACCACTACACCAAACTGGCTCTAGAATAAACGTCAGATGTTTGAGGGTCCTTGGATGGAGGACGGAGAGGGAGAAATTGGATTTATACCCCGTCCTTCACTCGTCTCGGGACAGCTCACAATCTCCTTTGCCTCCCCGCACCCACGACAGACTCCTGTGAAGTGGTGGGGCTGAGAGAGCTTTTTACAACAGCTGCCCTTTCAAGGACAACTCCTACGAGAGAAAAGGCTGACTCAAGCCTATTCCAGCAGCTGCAAGTGGAGGAGGGGGGAATCAAACCCGGTTCTCCCAGATAAGAGTCGGCACACTTAACCACTACACCAAACTGGAGCCAATAAAGCAGTGTCAATAGATTCCTCAGCAACCAAACATACATGCATGCCCTGTTCCATTCTTTGCATAGGATTCCTCCTCTCCACACCACAGGAAGATGACTCTGTGGACATATGCACCCTTGGTCTATATGAAGGGAAGGGAAGATGTGACCAGTCTTCCCATCTCAGTCATGAAGGTCCAAGGAAGAGAGGTTGCACCTCCCTTGGCAACTGGCCATACATCTTAGGGAAGCCTTCTGCATACTCTGAGGACTATCAGTTTGGGGTGAGGTGCAACCAAAGTCCCATTCCTGCTGCAGATGCCCGCACAGCGACTGCAAAAATCGACTTTGATGCTTGGAAACTGGAAAACCTGCCCTGCTTTAAAAAGTAGAATCAGGCAACAGACTTGAGCACCACTAAAATGCCCGCACAGTTCCTGGCTTTTGAAGTGAAACAAAGCAGAAAATGAATGCTACCAGAACTGAAATCACATCTACTTTTTAAAGCAGGGAAGGTTTTCCAGTTTCCAAGCATCAAAGTCTGGCTTTCCAAACCAAACAGTAAGTAGTTTTCTGCTGCTTGTGGACACTTTTCATTGATTTGCACATTCAGCAAATTGTAGAATCGTAGAGTTGGACGGGACCCCTGGGGATCATCCAGTCCAACCCCCTGCACCGTGCAGGAAATTCACAAATGCCTCCCCCTCAATTCACAGGAATCAGAACTGGTTTCCTTGGGCAACTACCTTAGGAGCGGGACAGGGAAGTCTGGCCAGGAGGAAAGCCTTGTGGCCGTCTCCTTTGCTGGATGGAGAAGCCACTCAATGAGGACTTTGCCACTTGGCTGTGTTGTGTCAAATATTCAAATGAAGCTGCTGCACCAATGAGAAAATTACTCCCATCTTCAAGTACTTGAAGGGCTGTCCTAGAGAGGATGGTGTGGAATTGTTTTCTGTGGCCCCGGAAGGTCAGACCAGAACCAAGAGGTTGAAATTAAATCAGAAGAGTTTCCAGCTCAACATTAGGAAGAACTTCCTGACTGCTACAGTGGTTCTTCACAGTGAACCTCATTTGCCATGTTGATGCCCATTCGCCCAGCCTCAACAGATCCCTTTGGAGTGCTTCACAGTCCTCTCTGGTTCTCACCACCATGAACCAGTGTCATCTGCAGTGCTGAGTCTTCCTCAATAACTTTTGCTCATCAGTGTGCCTACTAATTCTCTCTTTAATAAGTTTCCACCAACTTTCCCGGTACTGAAGTCAGATTGACTGGCTAGAGCAGTTCTTCAGTGGAACAGGCTTCTTCCTTGGGAGGTGGTGGGCTCTCCTTCCTTGGAGGTTTTCAAACAGAGGCTAGATGGCCATCTGACAGCAATGAAGAGCCTGTGAATTTAGGGGGAGGTGTTTGTGAGTTTCCTGCATTGTGCAGGAGGTTGGACTAAATGACCCTGGAGGTCCCTTCCAACTCTAGGATCCTATGATTCCTCAGTGGAACAGGCTTCCTCCTTGGGAGGTGGTGGGCCCTCCTTCCTTGGAGGTTTCTAAATAGAGGCTAGATGGCCATCTGACAGCAATGAAGAGCCTGTGAATTTAGGGGGAGATGTTTGTGAGTTTCCTGCATTGTACAGGGGGTTGGACTAGATGACCCTGGAGGTCCCTTCCAACTCTATGATTCCCCTGCCCCGGTCAGTGCAGTGGAACCTTCCAGCAGCAGAAGTCACACACAGAGACACCCCTCCCCCACCAGTGCTTCCCTTGGTAGCTCCATGAGCTCCCAGCTGTTCCCATGGCTCCCCTGAAGGAAGGAATCCATTGCTAGGGATACCTGGCATCCGCTGCGCAGAGCTTTCCTATGGCAATCGCCGCGTTTTCTTGCACGGAGCTCTTTTGTGCATCCCTGCTGGCGAGTTTCAGTAATGTCCTCACCACGTCAGTGCCTAACAGATCCGTGGCCGTCCCGGGCACCTCCAGGCACTTCCCAAGGCAGAAAGCGGCGTTTCCTGCCACCCCCTCATCTTGGGAGCACAAAAGCTTGAGCAGCAGGCTACATCCTGGAAAACAAGTGAGGAAGGCAGACGAGATGGCAGGTTAGACCTCGGAGGAAGAGGGGAAGGGCTGCTGTGCAGCTAAAGGCCTCCCCCCCTCCCCACAGTCATCTGGCAAGACCACTGAAAGGATGAGAAGCGAGGCATCTGCTCCCAAAGCGGGGAGGGGGAGAGAATGCAAACAACCCGCAGGAAAAGAGTGACGAGCTTTTAATGCACAACCTGACAAGGGCTTCCAAGAACCTTTTAAAAAAAAAAATATATATATATATATATATATATTTAGGATTGTTGGGTCCAGTGCGCATTACTTTGCACTTGGCCACGTTGAACCTCATTTGCCATGTTGACACCCACTCGCCCAGCCTCATCAGATTCCCCCCAGAGTGCCTTGCAGTCCTCTCTGTTTCTCACCATCCTGAACAATTTAGTGTCATCTGCAAACGTAGCCACTTCACTGCTTACTCCCAATTCCAAATCGCTAATGAACAAGTTAAAAAGCATGGGGCCCAGTACTGAGCCCTGCGGCACCCCACTGAGAAAACTGCCCATTTATACTCTCTGTTTCCCATTAATTAGCCAATTTTTGATCCACAAGAGGACTTGTCCTTTTACCCCATGACTCTCCAGCTTACTAAGGAGTCTTTGATGAGGAACTATTAAAAGCTTTCTGGAAGTCAAGGTAAACAACATCTATTGGGTCCCCTTTGTCCACATGCTTGTTCACCCCCTCAAAGAACTGTAACAGGTTAGTGAGGCATGATCTTCCCCTACAGAACCCATGCTGAGTCTTCCTCAATAACTTGTGTTCATCAGTGTGCCTACTCATTCTGTCCTTGATAATGGTTTCTACCAACTTTCTCGGTATTGAAGTCAGACTGACTGGCCTGTAATTTCCTGGATCTCCTCTGGAACCCTTTTTAAAGATGGGGATGACATTTGCTACCTTCCAGTCCTCAGGAACGGAGGCAGATGTCAACAAAAAGCTACATATTTTTGTCAGGAGAGCCACAAGTCCACCTTTGTGTTCTTTCAGAACTCTTGGACGTAAGCCATCCAGGCCTGGTGACTTCTCAGTTTTTAAATAGTCTGTTGTAGGATCTCTTCCCTCGTCACCTCAGTCTGACTCAGGACTTTCAACACCCCTCCCGACATCGGCGGTTCTGGAGTGGGCAAAGACTTCTCATCTTCCACAGAGGAGGCAAAAAAATGCATTCAGCTTCTCAGCCATTTCCCTGTCCTCCTTCAGTAATCCTTTTACCCCTTGGACGTCCAGGGGCCCCACTGTTCTGTCAGCACCCAAAGGGATCCACTGAAGGAGCCAACACAGAGAAGGGCCTCGTAGAAATATAACTTGGTGCCTGAGAACAAGAGCTGCAAGGGAGTCCTGTGCTGAAGAAGTGAAACAGCCGGGGAGGGCCCCTTTGAGTGACTTTCTGCAGCAAGAAGCTTCACACTAAAGCTGAGAGGGAGCCAACGCTTCCTTGGAAGAGCACAGCAATTGACAGCAAAAACAAAACACATGTGGTTGACCACACAGACATATATGAACATATGAAGCTGCCTTATACTGAATCAGACCCTCGGTCCATCAAAGTCAGTCTTGTCTACTCAGACTGGCAGCAGCTCTTTCTCCAGGGTCTCAAGCTGAGGTTTTTCATGCCTACTTGCCTGGACCGTTTTGAGTTGGAGATGCCGGGCACTGAACCTGAGACCTTCTGCTTACCAAGCAGATGCTCTACCACTGAGCCACCTTCCCCCCTGTTTCTGACACACTATTTTAAAGGGGAGTCCAGGAGGTGGGGAAAGCAAGCAGTTGGCAACCGGCTATTCCCCTGGGGACATGCAAGATGTTAATCTGTCCCCCAGGTGCTGGGCTAGTGGGAGACACTGAGGCAAGGCCTCAAAGCTTGGAAGGGGAGCTGAAAGTCCTGATGCCTTCAGTGGGAAATCCCTATGTTCATCAGGTGGTGGCTACTCAAGAGTAAAGGGCAAGCCCCTTTAGGGAGTCGGCAACCCCTAGGTGGGCGGGGTGGAACAGGGCCCGCAGGGCAAAGTAGGTGTGTTCTGCCACAGCATGCAATTAGACATTTGCACTTATTTCTCTCCGGCAGTTCTCAAAGCTCTTGGCAGGTGCAAAAGGTGGCGGCGGGCACCGCGGCATCCATGCTATAGGTGCCATTTTGCCAATCCCTGCTTTAGATCTCGCAAGGCGAAGCAAAAGGCAACCAAGCAGCCAGCTGCGCCCATTGCAACAGCAAGAGATTGAGGGACACATCCAAGCTGAAGATTTAGTCCCCACCTGAAGGGAAACAGCCGGGGAGGCCCTCTTTGAGTGATGTTCTGCAGCAAGAATCTTCACACTAAAGTTGAGAGGGAGCCAAGGCTTCCTTGGAAGAGCACAGCAATTAACAGCGGCACTTGCACAGGAGAGGAAATCGGAGAGATCTGAAGGGTTTTGTTTGATGCTCCCCTGCTAACTCTTCTTGGCCCTCCTTCCTGGCTGAGTAATGTGTTCACATGTTTTAATAAAACTTGTTTAAAGACTGCATACACGCATATTTGTAAATGCCATTTTGATGCCTCGGTGTTCCAATACAGCAGTGTTTTCCTGTTCACCACCCTGGGGGACCCAATTTAGGTAGGACAGTGGCACCGAAATGTTTTAAATAAATAAATACAACAGAAGCCTCTTCTGTAATGACCAGGGCAGCAACACTGAGCCCTTTCCTAGGGCCAGTCCAGTGCATCTGGCTAGCAAAGTATTCTACACAAATGATCCAAGTGGATCTGCCCCAAGGAGGGTCTATTTTAACTCGCAGGTCCCAAAAGGGCCTGGAAAACGAGCAGCGATTCTCTTTGGAGATGGATAAGCGTCGCTTCAGCTTGTCACAGCAATATCAGCCTCCGCTGTACTTATTTTACCTCCTCGCAGTAAAAATCAAAACAAGGGAGTCAGTGATCACAGAGGAGACCTTGGGTCTTCCCAGAAGAGGCTGAGACTTGAGACAGCTTTCAGGCAGTGTTTTGGGGGGAAGGGAGAGCTGTGAAGTTTGCGCTTTGCGGCGAGTGATGTTTCTTTCCCCCTGCCTTCTGTCCCCAAGGGGTGTCCAGCCTGTTTTTCCCAGCTTCAGAAGGAAGAGGAGCTTTGTTGACCGCAATGGGGCTTGTTTTGCAGGAAGAGATCTTTTCTCATTGAAAAAAGGAGCACGGGAAGAATGGCTGGAAACCAGAGGGCACCCTGGTCTGTAAATGGGCTCAGATCCACTTGGCCATCAAATCGGAGGGAAGCCCTTCCTTAAAAGCGTAAGTAAATATGGAGAGAGGTCACTCATAGACTGAAAAAATATACACAACCACACGGTTATAGTGACCAAGCAACAAAATAATATTGATAATATCAAATATGACAATAACAAAATGAGGAGTCCCATTGTGCAGGGGGTCGACTTGAAATTGCTGCTTCGTTCACGCTTCACGCGAGGGGTGCTCCATACAAGTCAATTCAAAAAGTCCCGCTCAGACCAAAATCAATACGGGTATTCATACGACGTTCAATGACTGCAAATTAATACATATTTCATAGGGACACAAAGTGTTTCCGAAACAACTGTAAAGACAGGCGCTGCGCTCAATGGCACGAACGAAGCAGGAGTTTCAAGTCGACCCCCTAGTTTTTATTTATTTTATTATATATTGTTACTGTTCTATTTGATACTATCAATATTATTTCGTTATCTGGTCACTATAACCGTGTGGTTGTGTACATTTCTTTCTTAAAAGGGGCCTGCTTGCCTGCCTGCAGTTCCTCCCCAGGTGAACTATTTGCAGAAGAAAAGCCAGGGCTTACTCTTGTCCAGCTTCGCAATCTCTTCCTGAGCCTGTCGGCTGTTCTTGGTGCAAACAGCGAGGGTCTTCATCGCGTAGCCGGAGGTGATCTGCCCACCTGCCTAGATAGGAGTTAGAAATTCAACTGAGTTTCCCAGGACTTGCAAGTAGGGTTTTTTTTAAAGTTGCTAACGGACATGCTTTACAATAAGAACAACTAGTTTTGTGAGACATCTCGGAGTGTTTGATTTATAGCCTTCTTCCTCTTTAAACGTATCAGCGCATGGTTGTGCCCCGGTGATGCCTCATAAATGGGACTCTACTTCTAACACTGCAACCATATCTGACTGGTACTGGGGACAGGGGCACCTCCAAGAATAAATCTGCAGTGCAAAAACTGCTTCTTGCAGGAAGAGATCTTTTCTCATTGAAAAAAGGAGCACAGGAAGAGCCAGTTTGGCGTAGTGGTTAAGTGTGCAAACTTATCTGGGAGAACTGGGTTTGATTCTCCACTCCTCCACTTGCAGCTGCTGGAATGGCCTTGGGTCAGCCAGAGCTCTCTTATATGGCAGAACCAGGTGTGATTCCCCACTCCTCCACTTGCACCTGCTGGAATGGCCTTGGGTCAGCCAGAGCTCTCTTATCTGGGATAACCGGGTTTGATTCCCCACTCCTCCACTTGCAGCTGCTGGAATGGCCTTGGGTCATCCAGAGCTCTCTTATCTGGGAGAACCGGGTGTGATTCCCCACTCCTCCACTTGCAGCTGCTGGAATGGCCTTGGGTCAGCCATAACTCTCTTATCTGGGAGAACTGGATTTGATTCCCCACTCCTCCACTTGCACCTGATGGAATGGCCTTGGGTCAGCCAGAGCTCTCTTATCTGGGAGAACCAGGTTTGATTCCCCACTCCTCCACTTGCAGTTGCTGGAATGGCCTTGGGACAGCCATAGATCTCTTATCTGGGAGAACCGGGTTTGATTCCCACTCCTCCACTTGCACCTGCTGGAATGGCCTTGGGTCAGCCATAGCTCTGGCAGAGGTTGTCCTTGAAAGGGCAGCTGCTGTGAGAGCCCTCTCCAGCCCCACCCGTCTCACAGGGTGTCTGTTGTGGGGGGAGAAGACATAGGAGATTGCAAGCCGCTCTGAGTCTTTGATTCAGGGAGAAGGGCAGGGTCTAAATCTGCAATTCTTCTTCTTCTTGAGGGGTATTTCCATACATGAACATGATAAAGGGAATAAATCTCTCAAAGGGCCGGTTCTGCTGCACACCAAATGCCCATAGAAAGGTCTCTTCATGCCTTCCATGTCCACCTTGACCATCTTCATTTTGCCACGAGGACATCAACTCTGTGGCATCAGCCTTTATCTCTGAAACAGTCACCAAACAGCCTGGGAATGTTTGTTTTTCTTTGCTTTGCTTTTTTCGCCTTGCTTCAAAAAACTTTAAAAGTTTGTATTGATACCGTGGAGCCCCAGAACATGTGGCACAAAAACACAGATGGCGCATGAATCACAACAGAAACTGGGCATTCGCTTCACTGCTGCATGCGGGACACCAAAGCCAAGCCCAGGACTTTTCGTCCTTTAAACAATGGCAGCTTGGGCAGAGTTTACATTGTGAAATTAAATCGGTTTTTCTAAAAAAAAAAAAAGGACACAATATATATTTTAAAAAATATTCTAGAATAGGACTAAGATTGCAGAAATCTGAAAACAAAGTTCAAGCAAGTATCAAACACAGCAAACAAGGAACCTGCAAGGAGTGGGGGGAGACACCTGCATCCCCCCTCCCCAATTTTCTTTCCTCTGTTCCTCCTCCTAGCAGTACCCGTATCCTCTCTCTTTCCTCCCCTGCTTCTTTCTCCCCACCCCAACCCTCCAGCTCTATAATTTATATAATTCATTTATACCCTGCCTTTCTCCCCAATTGTCACCTAAAGCAGCTGATATTGTTCTCCTCTCCTCTCTTCACAACAACCCAGTGAGGTAGGTCTGACAGTGAGTGACTGGTCCAAGGTCACCCAATCATAATAGCCGAGTGGAGAGTCGAACTTGGTTCTCCCAAATACTAGCCTGAAACCACTGCACTACGCTGGCTTTTGCTCATGGCTGCAGCCAGGAGTGGAATTCTAGCAAGAGATCCTTTGAGTATTAGGCCACACCCTCCTGATATAGCCAATCCTCCAAGAGCTTACAGGGCTCTTTTTTTGTAAGCTCCTGGAGGATTGGCTACATCAGGAGTGTGTGGCCTAATATGCAAAGGAGCTTCTGCTAGAATTCCACTCCTGATGGTGACAATGATGATGAATTATGGTTTTATGCCCTGCCCTTCACTACCCAAAGGAGTCTCAGAGCGGCTTGCAATCTCCTTCCCTTCCTCTCCCCACAACAGATGCCCAGTAGCGTTGCCAAGTCCAATTCAAGTAATATCTGGGGACTTTGGGGGTGGAGCTAGGAGACATTGAGGGCAGAGCCAAGAGCAAGGGTGTGACAAGCATCATTGAACTTCAAGGCAGTTCTGGCCATCACATTTAAAGTATGTAATTGGGACGACAGAATTTATAGCACCTATTTTTATCTATTTTAATCTATTTATGTAACTGTATTATATTTAAAATGTTGTTTATTTGTTTTAATTGAATCATGACGTGTCATGTCTGTGAGCCGCCCTGAGCCCGCCTTCTGGTGGGGGAGGGCGGGATATAAGAATAAAATTTGATTTGATTTGATTTGATAAAGGGACTGCACAAATTTTTAAATGCCTTCCTTCCATAGGAAATAATGAAGGATAGCGGCACCTTCTTTTGGGGCTCATAGAATTGGACCCCCTGGTCCAATCTTTTTGAAACTTGCAAGGTATTTTGGGGAGAGGCACTAGATGCTATACTGAAAATTTGGTGCCTCTATCTCAAAAAACAGCCCCCCCAGAGCCCCCAATACCTGCGGATCAATTCCCCATCATTCCCTATGGGAATCGTTCATGGAGGTGCATGATGGCTCTGGGGGCGGGGCTTCCCCCGCCGGCCAGCTGGCTGGGGGAGGGGAGAAGCCTATAAAACCGGGGGATCCCCCTCTGGGACCTGGGGATTGGGAAGCCTAATGCCCAGTGAGGATGGTGGGGCTGAGAGCGCTCAGAGAGATCTGCGACTGACCCAAGGCCACCCAGCCGGCTGCATGTGGAAGAGGAGGGAATCAAACCTGGTTCTCCAGATTAGCATCTGCCACTTGTAACCCCACTACACCATGCTGGCTCTCTTCACGGTCCCAGTCTCCAGATTGAAATATTCACAAATGGGGCCATGCTGAGAATTAGATACATGGATGTATTAACAATGTCAAAGGAGTGGGGGGTGGGGGGGGGGAGTCGTGACAGCAAGATCACAGAACAGCCGGGTATTATATAAGATGCACAGTCATGTATCCCGCTCACTTTATTAAAACATCTTTTTGAACCACTGCGTTATAACAGAGTCCTGTGTCTTTTATGAATATGCCCTCCTGAATAATTCTTCTTTATATAATATAACCCTGCTGCCTTTAAAGAGCGAAGATGCATCTCAGACAGCACTGCAGTCCCTCTTAAAGTGCTGAAAGAGTTCAGCAAAACTGAACGAAGACGCAGTTAACTGGTGGGCAAAGAGATTTGAGTAGGCAGCTGGGACGTCTTCACAGGAAGCCTGAAGCACAAGGTAGAGTCCACAGGCAGAACGCATGCTTTACATATAGAAGATCCCAGGTTCCATTTAGAAGAAGAATTGCAGATTTATACCCAGCCCTTCTCTCTGCATCAGAGGCTCAGAGCAGCTTACAATCTCCTATATCTTCTCCCTCCACAACAGACACCCTGTGAGGTGGGTGGGGCTGGAGAGGGCTCTCAAAGCAGCTGCCCTTTCAAGGACAACTCTGCCAGAGTTATGGCTGACCCAAGGCCATTCCAGCAGCTGCAAGTGGAGGAGCGGGGAATCAAACCCGGTTCTCCCAGATAAGAGTCCACACACTTAACCACTACACCAAACTGGCTCGCACAAGGACAGCTATGCCAGAGCTATGGCTGACCCAAGGCCATTCCAGCAGGTGCAAGTGGAGGAGTGGGGAATCAAACCTGGTTCTCTCAGATAAGAGAGCTCTGGCTGATCCAAGGCCATTCCAGCAGGTGCAAGTGGAGGAGTGGGGAATCAAACCTGGTTCTCTCAGATAAGAGAGCTCTGGCTGATCCAAGGCCATTCCAGCAGGTGCAAGTGGAGGAGTGGGGAATCAAACCCGGTTCTCCCAGATAAGAGAGCTCTGGCTGACCCAAGGCCATTCCAGCAGCTGCAAGTGGAGGAGTGGGGAATCAAACCCGGTTCTCCCAGATAAGAGAGCTCTGGCTGACCCAAGGTGATTCCAGCAGGCGCAAGTGGAGGAGTGGGGAATCAAACCTGGTTCTCCCAGATAAGACACTTAACCACTACACCGAACTGGCTCTCCTACTGAAGAAGGGAACTGCTTCTGGGATGGGGACACCCTCTCTGCATGAAAGCTCGGGGGGCTGAGGAAAGGATGGGGGGTAGTGTCCCCAATGCTCTCATTGCATAGAGTTCAGATTAAAGGACAAACACTTCCTGAGAGGAAGTGACAAGTCCCAATAAATCCAAAGACTCTATGTCCATTGGCTACACAGTGACATCTGGCAGAACGGCAGACTCCTCTGCTGCTGGAAAGGGAAACAATCACTCTGTACACGCGCCTGAAAACGGCGGGGAAGACATCACCTTCAGAACACGGATCATTTTCTTCACCAGTCCTTGCTTCACCGCCTCTTCCACGGCCACCGGGCTGGCAGGCAGGATGCGACTCAAAAGCCCGACTGCTCGCTTTAAACGAAATGGGAGGAAATTAAAAAGTTAATCGTTCTTCTCTGGAAGCAAATTATAATATCTGTTTGTCTGGCATTCGCCTCTTGCTTGAGCTGACCGAGCTCTTTGTCTCTGTGGGGATGCTGCTTGCAGCAAAAAAGAAACAAAGAAAGTGGCCAGCAAATGTTTCATATTAACGAACTGGAAAGATGGGACGTTATGGCTTTTAAAAAAAAAGGAATTAACCAGACGCAGATCCTAGTCCATCCTCTGCTGGTTTGGTCAATGTGATGGAAGGTCCTGAATGGCGACAAAACATCTTCCCACCTCAATCGGTGCTCAGAGTGACTGACACAGAGATATAACAAGCCACAACCAGAAGGCTTTGGAACACTTTCCCTATGAAGAAAGGTTAAAACGCTTGGGGCTCTTTAGCTTGGAGAAACGTCGACTGCGGGGTGACATGATAGAGGTTGACAAGATTATGCATGGGATGGAGAAAGTAGAGAAAGAAGTCCTATTCTCCCTTTCTCACAATACAAGAACTCGTGGGCATTCAATGAAATTGCTGAGCAGTCAGGTTAAAACGGATAAAAGGAAGTCCTTCTTCCCCCAAAGGGTGATTAACATGTGGAATTCACTGCCACAGGAGGTGGTGGCGGCCACAAGCATAGCCAGCTTCAAGAGGGGATTAGATAAAAATATGGAGCAGAGGTCCATCAGTGGCTATTAGCCACAGTGAGTGTGTGTGTGTGTGTGAATACACACTGTGTATATATGGCTACTGTGTGATACAAAGTGTTGGACTGGATGGGCCATTGGCCTGATCCAACATGGCTTCTCTTATGTTCTTATGTGACACAGAGTGTGGGCCTGGATGGGCCATTGGCCTGATCCAACATGGCTTCTCTTATGTTCTTATGTGACACAGAGTGTTGGACTGGATGGGCCATTGGCCTGATCCAACATGGCTCCTCTGATGTTCTTATGTGACACAGAGTGTTGGACTGGATGGGCCATTGGCCTGATCCAACATGGCTTCTCTGATGTTCTTCAGTACTTCTTCACCCAAAGGAAGTACTTCTTCACCCAAAGGGTGATTAACATGTGGAATTCACTGCCACAGGAGGTGGTGGCGGCCACAAGCATAGCCACCTTCAAGAGGGGTTTAGATAAAAATATGGAGCAGAGGTCCATCAGTGGCTATTAGCCACAGTGTGTGTGTATGTATAAAATTTTTTGCCACTATGTGACACAGAGTGTTGGACTGGATGGGCCACTGGCCTGATTCAACATGGCCTCTCTTATGTTCTTATGTGACACAGTGTTGGACTGGATGGGCCATTGGCCTGATCCAACATGGCTTCTCTTATGTTCTTAAGGCAAAACAGAACCCCCTACTGACCTACTCTCGACTGTGTAAGTGTCTTAACCCATTATGTCAGCAGTTCTCAAACTGTGAGTTGAGGGCCAAAAGGAGATCACAGTTTCTCACAAAAGACAGCCAGGAGAAGGAGCGGTGTGAGTTGGGCAATGAAGCTCAGTCACAAATACAATCTGTTGCTCAATAGTGCCAGATAGTTATAAGAAATCCTTGCCCCTAAGTTCACAGAATCAGCACTGCTGTCAGATGGCCATCTAGGCCAGGGGTGGCCAAGGGTCGCTCTCCAGATGTTTTTTTGCCTACAACTCCCATCAGCCCCAGCCAGCATGGCTGATGGCTGGGGCTGATGGGAGCTATAGGAAAAAAAAATATCTGGAGAGCGACCTTTGGCCACCCCTGATCTAGGCCAAAGAAGGAAAGCCCACCGCCTCCCGAGGAAGCCTGTTCCACTGGGAACCATTCAGGAAATTCTTGCTAATGTTTAGTCGAAAACTCTTTTGATTTGATTTCGGATCGTTGATTCTGGTCCGACCTTCTGGGGCAAGAGAAAACAACTCTGCACCATCCTCTATATGACAGCCCTTCAAGTGCTAGAAGATGGTTATCATATCACCTCAATAGCGTGGGATTCCTTTGCAAATGGTTCATACATTAAAAAAAAAAAGAAACTGGAGAGCAGTTTGCATGATGCAGCAAAATGGAAGACACAGAATGCTGAAAGCAACCAAAACATCTTTTATCCATTTCTGAAGACTAGGAATGAGCCTCATCCTCTGAATGTCAAATGCTGGGCTAAGATCCCCAGTGAAGAAGATATTGGATTTATATCCCGCCCTCCACTCCGAAGAGTCTCAGAGCGGCTCACAATCTTCTTTCCCTTCCTCCCCCACAACAGACACCCTGTGAGGTAGATGAAGATATTGGATTTATATCCCGCCCTCCACTCCAAAGAGTCTCAGAGCGGCTCACAATCTCCTTTATCTCCCTCCCCCACAACAGACACCCTGTGAGGTAGATGAAGATATTGGATTTATATCCCGCCCTCCACTCCAAAGAGTCTCAGAGCGGCTCACAATCTCCTTTATCTCCCTCCCCCACAACAGATTCCCTGTGAGGTGGGTGGGGCTGAGAGGGCTCTCACAGAAGCTGCCCTTTCAAGGACAGAGTCTCAGAGCGGCTCACAATCTCCTTTTCCTTCCTCACCCACAGCAGATACCCTGTGAGGTAGATGAAGATATTGGATTTATATCCCGCCCTCCACTCCGAAGAGCCTCAGAGTGGCTCACAATCTCCTTTACCTTCCTCCCCCACAACAGACACCCTGTGAGGTGGGTGGGGCTGGAGAGCGTTCTCACAGCAGCTGCCCTTTCAAGGACAACCTCTGCCAGAGCTCTGGCTGACCCAAGGCCATGCTAGCAGGTGCAAGTGGAGGAGTGGGGAATCAAACCCGTTTCTCCCAGATAAGAGTCCGTACACTTAACCACTACACCAAACTGGCTCTCTCTCTGAAGAGCCAGAGTTACAGTAAAGGATCCCAGTGAGAAAAGTGATCCCAAATGGACCCCTGCCTCAGTTCAGGCGGACTACGGGCTTCTCCAACCCACCCTCTCCTCTCACTTCCTCTAGCATTTGCAGGGCTTCCTATCAGCACCATAATGCGAATAATGATTTTTTTCCCCCCTTAAAGTACCCTGAACATGCAATACCTTAAGAAAAGGTGGTGGCAAACTCACCCGCCATAAGAAAAGAGAAGGAAGCA
Organism: Heteronotia binoei; assembly: GCF_032191835.1. Lineage (NCBI taxonomy): Eukaryota > Metazoa > Chordata > Lepidosauria > Squamata > Gekkonidae > Heteronotia > Heteronotia binoei. The sequence continues at coordinate 6,191,934 of NC_083234.1, forward strand.
CAGGTTATGGTTTATAGGGGGACGGGCCCATGGTGGAAAGTCATACCACTCAATTTAAGTGAGTAAGACTGTCTTGGTTGATGGAGAGCCCTAGAGGGAAGAAGGGCCTACCACTGACGCAGATCAGGGGCAAAGAAAGTTGCAGCTTCAGCACCAATTATCCCCTGTTAACTTGGATACCACTTACTGTCACAACAATTCCGTCTTGGCTGCTGAGGAGGCGCATGCATCTCCGACAGATCTCTTCTGCAAGCTCCTGAAATGAGTGCCAGGGTTAGAATGCTGGGGGACCATAAGCCCCTTCCCCTCTTCTGCCTGCCAGCGCCAACGCTCCCACCCTAGTTGTCCATTCCACCAAGTCATGTGACCCCCCCCCATCTGTACATCTACCCAGACCCACTTCCAAGCCCTCCCACCTCCCATATGCCTGCATGCCCTTTTTCTAACTAAGCCGGGCACTCTGTAGGGCTGGGAGTGCCAACATAGCCGCTGCTGGGCACATAAGAGAAGCCATGTTGGATCAGGCCAATGGCCCATCCAGTCCAACATGTGTCACACAGTGCCCCCACCAAACCCAAGTGTCATCAGGAGGTCCACCAGTGGGGCAAGGACACTAGAAGCCCTCCCACTGTGCCCCCCAAGCTCCAAGGATACAGAGCATCACTGCCCCAGACAGAGAGTTCCAACGATAAGCTGAAGCTAATAGCCACTGATGGACCTCTGCTCCATATGCTTATCCAAACCCCTCTTGAAGCTGTCTATGCTTGTAGCCGCCACCACCTCCTGTGGCAGGAATTCCATGTGTTAATCACCCTTTGGGTGAAGAAAGGAAAGGAAAGGTCCCCTGTGCAAGCACCAATCGTTTCCGACTCTGGGATGACGTTGCATTCACGTTTTCATGGCAGACTTTTTACAGGGTGGTTTGCCATTGCCTTCCTCAATCTTTTACACTTTCCCCCCAGTGAGCTGGATACTTATTTTACCGACCTCGGAAGAATGGAAGGCTGAGTTAGCCTTGGGCCAGCTACCTGAATCCAGCTTCCGCCAGAATCGAACTCAGGTCGTGAGCAGAGAGTTCAGACCACAGTACTGCAGTACTGCTGCTTTACCACTCTGCGCCACGAGGCCACTTTTTTGGGTGAAGAAGTACTTCCTTTTATCAGTTCTAACCCGATTGCTCAGCAATTTCATTGAATGCCCATGAGTTCTTGTATTGTGAGAAAGGGAGAAAAGTCCTTCTTTCTCTACCTTCTCTTTCCCATGCAGAATCTTGTAAACCTCGATCGTGTCACCCCTCAGTCGACGTTTCTCCAAGCTAAAGAGCTTCGCTTGGAGAATCACCACATCCAGCCAGGAACGTAGGTGGCCCAGCGGGCTGGGGAAGAGCAAGCGGTGGGGCAGGAGGTCTCACCTGGAGACTTGGGCTTTGGCAGCTGCTCCATCCTGGGGGATGCTGACATCAGAACAGAAGGGCCTGTGACGGAACCGGCCCGATTCTGCCTTCAGACCCGGTCCCGTCAGCTCCCTATGGAGTCGCCAACTCCTGGAGGGAGCTATTTCTCCTCCTGCCCCTTGGGCTCGCTGCCACCACCTGCTCAGTCCCGGGGTTCAGATTGAGAGGAACAGGACTCCCAATTCCCTCTCCCTCTATGAGGCTAGGCCTCCAGGTCCTCTGCCCCCTGCACTTGGGTTTCACAGAGACCTTAGCGCTTCTTTGGGGCACCCCTGGAGGATTGGCACCTTATCCAACTGCATGCCTTCCCCCTTCCCCGGGGCCCCCTTCTCAAACACAGCGTGGTCTAAAGCGGTCTGGGGATCTAGGTGGTACAGAGATTGACTGCCAGCATTTAAACAGTAAAAATATATTTATTTAAAAAGAGAAAGAGATCGGAAAAGAAAAACAAAACAAAAACAGTTGCATTTAAAAAGTTAGCACAGCACCGCACAACACAGCAAACAGCATAACAAAGAAAAGTTGATTATAAACGCATCCGGTTGGCCCTGATCTAGACATGCCCTGCCCTTTTTGAATGACTTACTTTGTCTTACTGCCTGGAGGCCTCATTTTCCTGAGCAGGCCTCCCCCACAGGCAGGAGCTCACCGGCAAGCACCCTCTCTTCCAGAGCGCCAGCTCCCAACTGAGCCTCTCTTCCTGCCTAACACATGGCAAGAACAAAAGCACTTCCTGCCTCTCTAGGAGATTTTCCCCCTAGCGTTGTTGGTTTGGTTCTGGAAGGGAGGGGGGGGAGTGAGAGGAAGGCTACAAAGCCGGCTGAGGGATTTACTGACCCCTGCCAAATGAAGCACCACCACTGACTAAAATGGCGTTTCTCCACAGGGCCCTACTGGATGAGACTGGTGGTCCATCTAGCCCAGCATCCCGTTTCACACAGTGGCCAACCAGTTCCTTGGGAGGGCCAACAACAGGGCACAGAGGCTGAGGCCTTCCCTTGATGTTGCCTCCTGGCTCTGACTGCCCCTGAATGCGGAGGTTCTCTTCAGTCACCAGGACTAGCAGCACGGATAGACACCGATGCCAGCCCTGAGCAAAACAGCACCTTAGCGCCATGCAAGGCTGTTACACTTCTCGGAAGGCTCCACGTAAGTGCAGCTTGTGTTGCTAACAAAGTCCAGGTCCACCTAAAGAGGCAGTGACCGCTCTGGGGCATTTAGCTGTCTGAAAGGAGCCCAAAGGAAAGGAAGGAAGGCCCTGCAGGGACTCACAGACGACATGATACAGGCAGGAAGGCTCATGAAAGGTCTCTTGAAGTACAGGTCCAGACTGCCAGAGAAAAGACATGCGTGCCCTACTGTACCTGAATGGCTAAGCTGGGTTCCAGAGAGAAGTTCATCATTAGGCCGAGGACTGCCTGCAGACAGACCGGGTATCTGGCGACTTTGCCTTCAGACCAGCACTCGTCCTACGCAAGCGGAAGAAGACAGAAGGTGCCTCTTTCATAACAACGAAGCCAACAGTCCCTTGAACATATGAACATATGAAGCTGCCTTATACTGAATCAGACCTTTGGTCCATCAAAGTCAGTCTTGTCTTCTCAGACTGGCAGCGGCTCTCCAGGGTCTCAAGCTGAGGTTTTTCACACCTGTTTGCCTGGACCCTTTTTTGGAGATGCCGGGAATTGAACCTGGGACCTTCTGCTTCCCAAGCAGATGCTCTACCACTGAGCCACCATCCCATCCCTAAGCCACCGTCCTGTCCCTTGAAAGGAAAGTCCGAGTGGCCACAGCCCCCAACCTCTGAGTGCCCTCTCAGCCCCACCCACCTCACAGGGTGTCTTTTGTGGGGGAGGGAGATAAAGGAGATTGTGAGCCGCTCTGAGACTCTTGAGTGGAGGGCGGGATATAAATCCAGTGTCTTCTTTTTTAAAAAACCAAGGTGAGTCTGTGACTGGCGACGGCCTGCCTGGGTTTACAGCAGACCCCGTAGCTGGCCCCTCTGATGCTTCAGGAGCTGACAGCTCCCCTCCGCTGCCCAAGAGAGCATTCAAGCGGCAGCCGGGTTGGTTTGAAGCAGTTAAACAAAGCAGGAGTCAAGTTGCACCTTTAAGACCAACCAAGTTTTATTCAGAACGGAAGCTTTCGTGTGCTCTCTAAGCACACTTCATCAGACGAGGGGATCAGGTATTGTGGGCTGAAATACATGCAGTTTGTTGTTTAAGAGTGCAAACTGGCTGTGGTCACATGATAAAACACGTTGGTCTGAAGCAGCTGAACAAACAGGAGTCAAGTGGCACCTTTGAGACCAACCAAGTTTTATTTAGAACGTAAGCTTCCGCGTGCTCTTAAGCACACTTCATCAGACGAGGAATCCAGCACATCTGATGAAGTGTGCTGAAGAGCACACGGAAGCTTACGTTCTAAATAAAAATTGGTTGTTCTTAAAGGTGCCACTTGACTCCTGCTTTGTTCAAGGTAGCATTCCGCGCACGTGAGCCAGCAGCAGCAGAAGAGGCACAGCTGCAAGTGGGAAGCCCACCAGACTCCCCCCCCCCCCCGGGTAGCTCGGCTGAGGGAGCAATTCTGCTGAGACTTAGCGACCCACTGGAAGGACACGGGCCTGCAGGGAAGGGGGTTGCTGAGCCCGGAGTACTAACAGAAGCCCTGCCGCTTGCTAACGGAAGGATCCCTGGAGGCCCATTTAGCTCCTGCTTGGGGCTGGGCTCTCCATAGAAGCAAGAAGTCACATTCGTTACGCATCCACCCCAGCTCTTGCACTCCTGCTTGAACTCTCTGGCTTTCTGACTTTTGGCTCCCGACGACCTTGCTCCCCACCCGGACTCAGCTACCTGACTTGGCTTCAGTTAGAACTCCCTGGCTCAACCCCAGACTAGCTTTGGCCTTTGCTCCCAACTGCACCCGGCCCGTGACAGGGCGTGTCCTATTCCCACCTGCAAGTGGCTTCAGTCTCCAACCTTCCGGCACAGGGTCCAGGGGCAGCCCTAGCTGGCCCAGCTTGTCATTTTTTTGAAACGTTTAAAATCATAAAATAAATTAGTGAGTCAATTTTGAGAAGCTGGAGAGGCGACAGGAGGCTGGGGGGCGGGAGAAAGGCTTCACGCCAGGCAGGCGGGGTCAAGGCGAGGGGCCGCGCCGACTCACCACGAGGTTCAAGCAGGCCTGCCAGGTATCCTGGCTTTCCGCCATCTGGATCCGGATAACCGCGTCCGAGCAGAGGTCCCCCATGATGGAGACGCACTGCGCCAGGGCCGTCTGGTCCACCGTCTTGACGGAATTCTTTGGGAAACGAGAGCAAGAACGGGTTAGCTGTTAACACTGCCCCCCCCCAAGAAGTCCCCAAAGATTACAGCACAGCTGCCTTTAAAATCTGACGCTGTACTTAGAGGATTCTCTTGGCCAGAAACAACCCCATTATTCTTAAAACCAACGTTCTGAGGAGACACCAGCTCTCTAAGAAGAAGAACACAGATTTATACCCCGCCCTTCTCTCTGAATCAAGAGTCTCAGAGCAGCTCACAATCTCCTTTCCCCACAACAGACACCCTGTGAGGTGGGTGGCGCTGAGAGAGCTCTCACGGAAGCTGCCCTTTCAAGGACAACTCCTGCAAGAGCGATGGCTGACCCAAGGCACTCCTGCTTGAACTCTCTGGCTTTCTGACTTTTGGCTCCCGACGACCTTGCTCTCCACCCCGACTCAGCTACCTGACTTGGCTTCAGTTACTTGCATTCCTGCAAGAGCTATGGCTGACCCAAGGCCATTCCCGCAGCTGCAAGTGGAGGAGCAGGGGAATCAAACCCGGTTCTCTCAGAGAAGAGTCCTCACACTTAACTGGCTCCGGGGAGCACAAAGGCACAGGCAGGCAAAATAAAAGATTTTCAGAATGCAAGGAGTGGAGAAGGGTTCTCTCCAGCTGTCACAGGAGCCCCATGCCACGACCCTTGTCATTCAAAGACCAGATATGTGCGTGGGGGGAGCTGATTTCCAACACTGATGCTTAAAACGGCTTCGTCTTGAAGTGAGGAACATTACCATGGGCTCACCTCCCACCAGTGCTATGGACAGCTGTGGCCAAACTGAGATGAGAAGGAGACAGGAATACAGCGGGTGTGTGGGGAAACGCTTTGTTTCCTGGGAGGCTGGCAACGAGCCCAAAGCTTCACTCTGCGTTTTAACCATTTCCCCCCCTCTGAGCTAAGAACAAGCGGGAGGGGGGGAGGAAGTTAGCCCGCAGCCCTCCAGACGCATCTCTTAAGGAATGCTAATTCATCCAGCAGGGAGAGACGACGAGATGGGTCCGTTCACACACACACACCCCTTGTCCAAGCAGGGAGCAGAGAGAGATCTGGGGGTGTCAAAATCCTAGAGAGGCTTGAGGAAGTAATTTTGGAGGAAACAGGAAAAGAAGCCGGGGTCAAGGAGCAGGATTTTGTTAAAACTGCCTTGTGAGGGGAAGGGGGGCTCTTTCTATCCTCGGAAATGTTGAGCTGAACAGACCTCTTGTCAGAGGATGGGCGGAGGAAGCCATTTTTGGACCATGCGGCCAGCCACAAGAGCTGGGAGTCACCATCATGGTCATGGAAGAGCTTCAGAGAACTGGGACACTGAAGATAAAAGAGCCTGTCCCGAGTTTAACATCTAATAAGGGCGAGTTTTAGAGAGAGGGACAGAGGATTTGCGTTTTACCAGTTTCTTTTGTTCTTCCTTGCTTCAGTCTGGTGTGGTGCTAAAAATATACTTGCAAACATTTTCTTTTTCATAAATACTTGAAACCTGATTTTGGAAGTGGTTCTCTGTACCACATAAACTGTTTCTGACACACTATTTTAAAGGGGAGCTGGGGGGGGGGGAAGGCAAGCAGTTGCAAACCGGCTATTCGCCTGGGGACATGCGAGATGTTAATCTGTCCCCCAGGTGCTGGGCTAGTGGGAGACGCTGAGGCAAGGCCTCGGAGCTTGGAAGGGGAGCTGAGAGTCCTGATCCCTTCAGCGGGAAATCCCTATGTTCATCAGGTGGTGGTGGATACTCAAGAGTAAAGGGCAAGCCTCTCTAGAAGACGACGACTGCAAGTATACCTCGCCTTTTTCTCTGAATCAGAGACTGAGAGCGACTTACAATCTCCTATATCTTCTCCCCCCACAACAGACACCCCGTGAGGTGGGTGGGACTGAGAGAGCTCTGACAGAAGCTGCCCTTTCAAGGACAACCTCTGCCAGAGCTCTGGCTGACCCAAGGCCATGCTAGCAGGTGCAAGTGGAGGAGTGGGGAATCAAACCCTGTTCTCTCAGATAAGAGTCTGCACCCTTATCCGCTACACCAAACAGGCTCTACACCAAACTGGAGTTGGCAACCCCTAGGTGGGCAGAGCGGAACAGGGCCTGCAAGGCAGCGTAGGTGAATTCTGCCGCAGCATGCAATTAGACACTTGCACTTATTTATTTCTATCCTACTTTCTCCCCACAGTTCTCCAAGCTCTTGGCAGGTGCAAAAGGTGGCAGCGGGCACCGTAGCATCTATGCCATGGGCACCAGGTTGCCAAGTCATGTTTTAGATCCCGCAAGGGAAACCAAAAAGCAACCAAGTGACCGTTTCCCTCCAGCTGCCCCCATTTCAACAACAAGAGACTCAGGGACGCATCCAAGCTGAGGATTTACTCTGCCCATCAGTTCCCAGAACTGGATTTTGTTGTTTTGATTTTAGCCAAGGAAAGGCATTGCAAAAATGAAGCACAACTGCAGGACAGAAACCGGACCAAAAAGAAAAAATGTTTTTGCAGCTAAATATTTGAAGGGCGAGGCGAAGGTCTTTCTCACCAGCAACTGCGCGAAGAGCGGCAATACCCCAGTGGAAAGCTTGATACGGCACTGGATCTTGAACCTGTTGACGAAACACGACTGATTTTAAGTTGAGGTTTCTGAGAAACAAGAGACAGCCTCCAGGGCACAGAAGCGCTGTCAAGCTTCTCCGAGCTGCTGCCCCAAGCTGCACTTTTCTCCTGTACCCTTAAAGATGACATCAAGTTATAGGGATCAATAAGGAGCTGAAAGGTGGCCAACAGGCACGGCTCTTTTGTCAGTCTGGAAAAACGAGAAAGGAGCCAGTGGAAACCTTCACGTCTTTGGCTGCCTTAGGAGACAGGGGCAAAAAGGGGGCAGGGGGGAGCAGACCTCTCTAAGATTGACTTAGGACAGGGGTGGCCAACAGTAGCTCTCCAGATGTTTTTGCCTACATGGCCATGCTGGCTGGGGCTGATGGGAGTTGTAGGCAAAAAAAACATCTGGAGAGCTTCCATTGGCCACCCCTGACTGAGGAGACAGCAGAATTAACTTAAGAATCCAGTGGCACCTTTAAGACCAGCAAAGTTTTATTCAAAATGTACACTTTCGTGCGCTAAAACCACATTTCATCAAAAAGATGACATTTTGAGTCAAACTTTGTTGGTCTTAAGGATGCCGCGGGACACCGACTTTATTCTCCTGCTTCAGGCCAACACGGCTGCCCACCTGGATCTACCTAAGAAGGCAACCAGGCGAGGCTGCATCAGGGCTCAGTTCTCACGGCCCTTTCTTACGTGCCCAGGGAAATGCTGATTGACACTTTGGGGTCAGGCAGTGATTTTTCTCCAGGCCGGTTTGGCCCCAGGGATCCTGGAGGCTTTTTGCCATCTTCTGCGCATCGAGCAGGAGTCACTGGGGATGTATGTGGGGGGGGGGGAGGGGAGTATTTGTGAACTCCCTGTATGGGACTAGATCGGGGGCAGCCAAACTGTGGCTCTTACACATGTATTGTGTGGCTCTCAAAGACCCCACCGCATTTCTCTGTATCACTTCAAGCCGAGCCAGCCAGTGACTTGGAGACCGCATTAAAAGTTAAAAGTTGCTTTCTATCTCTCCCTCCCCATCTATTTGTCTGCCTCCCTCCCTTCCTGCTCTCATACATCTGACATGGACGTCTTGCGGCTCTCAAACATCTGATGTTTCTTCTACGTGGCTCTTGCGTTAAGCAAGTCTGGCCACCCCTGGACTAGATGACCCTCGAGCCCCCTTCCAACTCTGATTCTATGAAACTCCAGCTGCACGTGTCAAGGCCACTTAGATGAGACCGGTTGCCTTCTAGATCCTGTTAGGGCTCCAGGAGCCTTTCGAAGGAGCGTTTCTGCATCTGCCACTATCACTGGCACAAGGCGGAAGTCAGGGCTGGCATCCAGGACACACGGAGGTGGCACAGCTGCCAGGACCCCCGTCTTCCGGCAGTGCCCTCTGTCACCAATCCTCCTGACTGACACAGGCCCCCGCGCCTTTCCCTGCACACTGGATTGCAAGCGCTCCACCACCCATGCGCCCAGCACTGACAGGGAAGCGCATGCAGGTGGTGCCCACTGGTGGTGCTCCTGCAGTTGCAAGCATCAGCCAGTGCTGTTGGGGAGAAGAAGACTGCAGATTTATACCCCGCCCTTCTCTCTGAATCAGAGACTCAGAGCGGCTTACAATCTCCTATATCTTCCTCCCCCCACAACAGACACCCTGTGAGGTACATGGAGCTAAGAGAGCTCTGGCAGAAGCTGCCCTTTCAAAGACAACTCCTGAGAGAGCTCTGGCTGACCCAAGGCCATTCTAGCAGCTGCAAGTGGAGGAGTGGGGAATCAAACCCGGTTCCCCCAGATAAGAGAGCTCTGGCTGACCCAAGGCCATTCCAGCAGCTGCAAGTGGAGGAGTGGGGAATCAAACCCAGTTCTCCCAGATAAGAGAGCTCTGGCTGACCCAAGGCCATTCCAGCAGCTGCAAGGGGAGGAGTGGGGAATCAAACCCGGTTCTCCCAGATAAGAGAGCTCTGGCTGACCCAAGGCCATTCCAGCAGCTGCAAGGGGAGGAGTGGGGAATCAAACCCGGTTCTCCCAGATAAGAGAGCTCTGGCTGACCCAAGGCCATTCCAGCAGGTGCAAGTGGAGGAGTGGGGAATCAAACCCGGTTCTCCCAGATAAGAGAGCTCTGGCTGACCCAAGGCCATTCCAGCAGGTGCAAGTGGAGGAGTGGGGAATCAAACCCGGTTCTCCCAGATAAGAGAGCTATGGCTGACCCAAGGCCATTCCAGCAGCTGCAAGTCGAGGAGTGGGGAAACAAACCCGGTTCTCCCTGATAAGAGAGCTCTGGCTGACCCAAGGCCATTCCAGCAGCTGCAAGTGGAGGAGTGGGGAATCAAACCCGGTTCTCCCAGATAAGAGAGCTCTGGCTGACCCAAGGCCATTCCAGCAGCTGCAAGTGGAGGAGTGGGGAATCAAACCCGGTTCTCCCAGATAAGAGAACTATGGCTGACCCAAGGCCATTCCAGCAGGTGCAAGTGGAGGAGTGGGGAATCAAACCCTGTTCTCCCAGATAAGAGAGCTCTGGCTGACCCAAGGCCATTCCAGCAGCTGCAAGTGGAGGAGTGGGGAAGCAAACCCGGTTCTCACAGATAAGAGTCTGCGCACTTCACCACTACACCAAACTGGCTCTCAAATGTGGTGGAGGTCACAAATGTGGTGCAGCCAGCCGTCAGCACAGGTGGGGCGAGGAGGATTCACAGTCAGGTAGGAGACACAGGTGGATGGGTGGAAGGCGGCCTGGTAGTGGGCAGAAGCTAGCCCCTGGCCACTGCCTGCCAATGGCCATTCGTAACCTAGAACTGGCACTGGTGGAAGGCTTGCTTTGTTGAAAGCATCTATATCGTCTATGACTGCCAGTCAACCTCCAAAGCTGTAACTCCAAATTATAGTAAAACTGAAGCAGAACGCTGCTTACTGCTCTTCCACAATGAGGCTGGTCAGCAGGTTCATCGCCCGACTAGCTCTGCTGTCAAAAACGCTAACGAAGGACATCAGAGTCTGCAGCCACCTAGAAAAGAAGGTGACACAGCCTGGCTCAGAGAGGCAAGAAAGACCAGCAGCAGCTGAAGTTCCGAGGCAGCGGCACGGCCAAGCCTAGGGAGCCATGCCTGTACGCGACAGGCTCCCGGGTGTCTCAGAAAGCCAAAGCGACTGGTAGCAAGTGGGGGAAGCGCATTGCCGTGCCCAGACCAAAAAAAAGGAATCCAAGATGAACTGTTCGGAACCCAGGGCAAAGTTGGCGCTAAACAGAACCTTTCCGTCCCGGCCCCTACCTGGTGGATCGAGCTCCCGCTGGAGAGCCGGGCCCTGCGGGACTGATCAAGGTTTTGCGGGGCCTGTAAGACGGAGCTCTTCTGCCAGGCTTTCAATTAACCCAGTGGGCATCCTCTGAAAGTCATCGCTTCCCCCAGCATTTCACCATTACGGTGTTATGTGATGCTGTTGGCCGTCAGACGCAGGCCGTTTACCGCCTATGCCTGTAAGGTTGTTTACTGTGCTGCTCCCGTTTTGTAAAGCCTGTGTTTTGATGATACTATTTTAACTCGGTTGTTTTTATTGTTGTAAGCCGCCCTGAGCCCGCTTGCGGGATAGGGCAGGATATAGATATAAAAATTAAAAGTTTGGGGTGGGGGGCTGGGATCTGGAGCTGAAGGGTTGCTGACCCCACACGATTATCATGGTAAAGCACTGACACTTTTCCAAATGCATCAAGTGAAAAAGGGCAGCTGCACAAGCCTTCCTCAGGCATGTCATGAAGCAATTTATTGTTCTACACAGCCAAAGTGGGAATGGTAAGAGGCCCACTGGAAAGGGGAGGGATGGTGGCTCAGTGGTAGAGCATCTGCTTGGTAAGCAGGAGGTCCCAGGTTCAATCCCCGGCATCTCCAACTAAAAAGGTCCAGGCAAATAGGTGTGAAAAACCTCAGCTTGAGACCCTGGAGAGCTGCTGCCCGTCTGAGCAGACAATACTGACTTTGATGGACCCAGGGTGGAGAGGGGCCATGGCTCAGTGGTAGAGCATCTGCTTGGTAAGCAGAAGGTCCCAGGTTCAATCCCCGGCATCTCCAACTAAAAAGGGTCCAAACAAATAGGCGTGAAGAACCTCAGCTTGAGACCCTGGAGAGCCATGAATGGGGCTGTGGCTCAGTGGTAGAGCATCTACTTGGTAAGCAGAAGGTCCCAGGTTCAATCCCCGGCATTTCCAACTAAAAAGGTCCAGGCAAATAGGTGTGAAAAACCTCAGCTTGAGACCCTGGAGAGCTGCTGCCAGTCTGAGCAGACAATACTGACTTTGATGGACCCAGGGTGGAGAGGGGCCATGGCTCAGTGGTAGAGCATCTGCTTGGTAAGCAGAAGGTCCCAGGTTCAATCCCCGGCATCTCCAACTAAAAAGGGTCCAAACAAATAGGCGTGAAGAACCTCAGCTTGAGACCCTGGAGAGCCATGAATGGGGCTGTGGCTCAGTGGTAGAGCATCTACTTGGTAAGCAGAAGGTCCCAGGTTCAATCCCCGGCATCTCCAACTAAAAAGGTCCAGGCAAATAGGCGTGAAGAACCTCAGCTTGAGGCCGTGGAGAGCCATGAATGGGGCTGTGGCTCAGTGGTAGAGCATCTACTTGCTAAGCAGAAGGTCCCAGGTTCAATCCCCGGCATCTCCAACTAAAAAGGGTCCAGGCAAGTAGGCGTGAGAAACCTCAGCTTGAGACTCTGGAGAGGCTGCCAGTCTGAGTAGACAAGACTGACTTTGATGGACCGAGGGTCTGATTCAGTAGAAGGCAGCTTCTTATGTTCATATACGTTCAAAAGCGGACAAAAGAGGCTGACTCACTAAAATTTTCACTTACTACCTGAATAATTTTTTTTTTAATGTAGGAGGTGTTGGAGCATTATTTACAAGTTGCCACAAGTTGGAAAACCCTTTTCTTTGTCCCTTATTTCAAAGGGCTGGACTGAAATGTGGCATTTTCCAAGGTGTGAAAGGGGGAGGGGAGAAAAAAACGGACACATTAAAATAGCGTGGCTAGGCTGAGGATATCTTTCCTTTATTAATTCTCTTCAGCGGCTTACTGAAATTCCAATTACCAGGTCAATCAGCACTGGGATGAAATTCAAGGTATACAAAAGCAAAGAGCTAGACGATGCGAATGAAGAGGCAGGTGGATTTAACTGTCTCTTCCCTCCGACTCACGTTCATCATTAAAAATATGTCCAGAATATGCATTTACGTTGATAAGCTTGAGATGGTAATTGCAAAAAAAATGTGTTTTGGGTATGAAAACTACAATTTCTTGCAAAAAGTGAAGGCTTTCTACCTCTGTTGCTTGACTTAGCTGCATGGAGCTGATGTAGGAGTAAAAGGTAAAGGTAGTCCCCTGTGCAAGCACCAGTCGTTTCCGACTCTGGGGTGACGTTGCATCAGGACGTTTTCACGGCAGACTTGTTACGGGGTGGTTTGCCATTGCCTTCCCCAGCCGTGTACACTTTCCCCTCAGCAAGCTGGGGACTCCTTTGACCGACCTCGGAAGGATGGAAGGCTGAGTCAACCTCGAACTGGCTACCTGAACCCGGCTTCCACTAGGATCGAACTCAGTTCGTGACGTAGGGGACACACCGGCTTTCCCTTCCTCACCTCCTTTGGGACTTCACCGATCTCAGTGAGACCTCCACCAGGCTCTCCCCCTCCCCGTGCCACCCAAGAGAGGGCGATTTGCTCCCCCCGCCTGCATCCATAGCTGCTCTCGTCCTGTTAGGCCCCTGGAACAGAAGCCCCGAGGGCAAAGGCAGGCTGATTCTTTTGACTTCTGAAACTGAGAGGAAGTTACAAGGAAGCTCCACAAAGATAGATCTGATTTCGCCACCGAAGGCAAACTCTTGGAGAGAGCCGACATCTCTTCTGTGAGTAACAAGAACTTGAGACCAATTCCCTACTAGCCTTATGCCGCTTTCACGCTCCTCTTCTCCGCGGGGCTTCCGTCGGATTTCATACTATCTGCCTCAGGGCTGCAACTTGCGCCGCTTTTTTCATGCAGCAAACAAGATCCTCTAAAAACCGGTTTCTGTTTGCCATGCAAGAGGCGAAGTGAATCGCAGCCCCACGGCAGATAGTGTGCAATCCAATGGAAGCCCCGCGGAGGAGCGTAAGAGCGGCATAAGGCTAGTGGGGAATCGGTCTGACCTTTTGTCACTGGGGCTGGGGATACATGCGATGCCAGACTGCTATTTCTTTCAGCAGATCTGAAAGAAATAGGATCCCAGGAGGCTGAGGCTAGAAATGGCCAACAGCTCCAGACTCTCAGCCAGGAGTATTTCCTTATTTCTTCGCCAGAGGCAGGAGGGCAGCTCTCCCACATTTCTGTCAAATATTCGGCTATAAGCACACACATCAGATTCTGGATTGAAGCAAGGCACATACTTGGTGAGGTCCAGGTGTCTGAGCAGCAGACTCCTTCCATGTTCTGTCTGCGCATAGAGAGACAGGAGGGCCAAGCACTGTTCCTGGATTTCGGACACCTCCGAAAGCAACAGAGCGGGGAGCTGTGAGTTCACGTAGGGGTGAGTCAGAAGCAGGCGCTGGTTCTCCTCTGAAAAGGGGAAAAGGAGAGCTTTTGGCCTGCCAAACCAGATGCTGCGAGAGGCTTTACCGGCACTGCCATCTGCCATCCGGGAAACCACTCAGGTGGGAGAACATCATTCTGTTTCTGCTCAAGGGGCTCGATCTACTGGCAGGATGGGAAGGCAAGAAGGTGCTGCCTGAGCTTCCCTGTGCTCACGTCTTCCTCTCTTCCTCCCTCTCCCGTTTCTAAAGAACAGATTATGTAACTGATGCATGCCTGGCAAGCTACTCTGCTCTCCTTTAGTTCCACCTTTCAGGCTTCGTTTCAGGACACAAGTGTGAACTAAAGCCGATTTTGGTAACTTCACGCCCCAGAAATTAATACATTCTCCTTTTTCTCTCCCCCTCTCTTTTCTGAAGCAGGAAGAAAGAGGAGCCCTTTCTGCTCTGCTTGTATTCTGCATCTCTTTCGCTCCACAACCTTCACAGACACCTTAAACCAGCCAGGCCTGAGCCCCAGGAGTGGCTCGGACATGAAACTGACAGACCATCATTGCAAGATGGATCTTGAGGCAGGCTGCTGTTAGACTGCTGGAGTTAGGAAGGCCCTAGACGCTGAGACTTGGGGGGGAGGAAGGGAAGATGCTTTCACAAAATCCCCCCCCACACACACACACACACACAACTCTTCCAGCCTTTTCTGTGGTCCTGGCAGTGATGGTAAAGAGGTAGGGGCTCTGGCTCAGGGGAAGAGCCTCTATGCACACCGAGTCTCCCGGGCTCAATGCCAGAATCTCCAGTTAATGGGATCAGGTAGCAGGAGATAGGGGAGGGACGGTGGCTCAGTGGTAGAGCATCTGCTTGGTAAGCAGAAGGTCCCAGGTTCAATCCCCGGCATCTCCAAAAAAGGGTCCAGGCAAGTAGGCGTGAGAAACCTCCGCTTGAGACCCTGGAGAGCTGCTGCCAGTCTGAGGAGACAAGACTGACTTTGATGGACCAAGGGTCTGATTCAGTATAAGGCAGCTTCATATGTTCATATGAAAGACCTCTGCCTGAGACCCTGCAGAGCCATGGCCGGTCTGAGTAGACAAGACTGACTCTGAAGAACCAAGGGTCTGATTTAGGATAAAGGAGCTTCATGCGTCCTCCTCCACCCTGCCTCTGGTCACTATCCCCCCCCATGTCATAACAAGACATGATACTGAATGCAAGAAAAACTGGTGTGGCTTCAGACATCACATGTCAGTGCTCTTGATGGCACCTGGGATCTGGCCATTGTGTGACACAGTCTTGGACTGGATGGGTCACTGGCCTGATCCAACATGGCTTCTCTTCTGTTCTTATGTGACACAGAATGTTGGACTGGAGGGGCCATTGGCCTGATCCAACATGGCTTCTCTTATGTGACACAGAGTTGGACTGGATGGGCCATTGGCCTGATCCAACATGGCTTCTCTTATGTGACACAGAGTGTTGGACTGGATGGGCCACTGGCCTGATCCAACATGGCTTCTCTTATGTGACACAGAGTGTTGGACTGGATGGGCCACTGGCCTGATCCAACATGGCTTCTCTTATGTGACACAGAGTGTTGGACTGGATGGGCCACTGGCCTGATCCAACATGGCTTCTCTTATGTGACACAGAGTGTTGGACTGGATGGGCCACTGGCCTGATCCAACATGGCTTCTCTTATGTGACACAGAGTGTTGGACTGGATGGGCCACTGGCCTGATCCAACATGGCTTCTCTTATGTGACACAGAGTGTTGGACTGGATGGGCCACTGGCCTGATCCAACATGGCTTCTCTTATGTGACACAGAGTGTTGGACTGGATGGGCCACTGGCCTGATCCAACATGGCTTCTCTTATGTGACACAGAGTGTTGGACTGGATGGGCCACTGGCCTGATCCAACATGGCTTCTCTTATGACCGTGTGATGACACTGGAAGGAACACGGGAAGGCGGGGCACCACTAAGGCCTCGCTTCCTGCCTTTGTGTTGCGCTCCTGTGGTCAAAAAGTAAAGGGAAAAATTATTCCCTAAAGAATTACTGCTACTGCCAATAAGTGGTTTTGGAAAATCCCCCCCCTCCAATTTCCAAAAGGGGGGCTGCATTTTGCAGCCTGTGAACATGGTGGCAAAATTGGATGGGGTTAGATTAAGCAAAATCCGCCTCTGGTGATTACCCTGCCTGACACGGGGAGATTACTTTGCTGCACAGCTTGCGTGAGCTGAAAAGGACGCAAACGTCTAGCCGTCAGCTAAGAAAGGGCGTGTGTCATCTGAGCACACTCATGGAACAGACAGAAGAGCAAGAGAGATCTCCACGACAGAAGTTCCCTCTAAGCCACTCAGAAAGGTTTAGCAGATATGACTGGGGCGGGGGGGGGGGGGGAATCCGGGATCACGGCTCATGCTTTGCCCTCGCTGTCATTAAGCCTGACCTACAAATCCCTGGTGCGGAGCAAGTTCTCGGCATCACGACCACCCGCCACAGCATCGCTCATCGACAAGAATGCTCCACAGCCCAGCGAGGGTCATGTTAGCAGCACATTAACAGCGATTCACGTTGATTACCGTTCCCTTTGCAGACTGCTTGCCACAGGAGGAGAAGGGAAAGAGACAGCTCTTCTTCGGCAGGGGATTTCATCTCAGGACGGAATGCTCTGGGAAACGAAGGGGTTTCGTCAACACCAAGGAAAAGCGGGCAGGTCGCAGGAAAAGTCAGACGTCGCCTTTTATGCATGAAAGCAGCGGGTGGCGAGGTTTGGAATCACACAGGACTCTTCCTCAACCCAGACAGTAAAGCGGGGGGGGGGGGGAGGAAATCAGATCTTATGCAAACAAGCAAGCAATTTATTTATTTATACCCCACTTTCCTCACCAACAGGGGACACCCCGCCCCCCCCACAGCTTGCACCATTATTGTTTCCTCTTCCATTTCACCTCCAAGGTGCTGGTTATGGCCTTTCAAGCCCTTCAGAACCCGGGACCATGTCCTTCTACATGTCCCTGTGTGCCAACTATGGTCATCAGGCAGCCATCTCTTGGGGCCTCTTCTGTCATGTCTCCGGCTTGGTGGAGCAGACTCTCTGAAGAGGTGACAGAAGCCCCTTCCTCCCAGATTTTCAGGGGCGCTGCAAGGCCTGCCTGCTTGCCAGGACAAGCATCTTTTAAGGGAGGGGTGTCTTGACTGTTCTTGTAAGCTACCTTGAACTAAGAGGAAAGGTGGGATAGAAAGATTTTTCACACAACAATCCTGTAAGGGAGGCTAGGCTGTGTCACACGACAGGGGTCCAGGGAGTGAGGGCAACCTTGAGTGAGGGCACTCTCCTGCTTCAACATTCCCAAAGATAATACTTCTCTGTCCGCAGCCTCTCCAATGAGAACACAGCATGTCTGCAATTGGCCTATCTATGCTTTCCTCCCAGGTCTCACCTCTCCTTGGCCAGTTTTCCTTCTGAACTGCTGCCCACCCAATCAGAGGGACAGAAGGGATCCTGGGAAATGTAGGTCCACTAGCAGCTCCTAGGCAGGCTTCTCCAGGCCCTGTAGGCCTCATGGCCCACTGCCTAGGGACAGAGGGATTGGTCCAAGGTCTCCCAGTGAGCTTTGAGGACAGTCTTACGGATCCTAGGTCTCACAGATCCGACTTTGACAGTTTAACTGCTACACCATGCTGGCTCTAAGAGACACAGCATGTTGGCAAACTATCCATTCCCAAAGAAGTCAGATTGAGTTGCAACAGACAGTTTGGGCAAATGCGCCATTTTGGCCAGGGTTAGGCCAGAGCAATATCAACATAAGAAAAGGCAGGTGGCATGTTCCCAAGAGGGCCGTTTTCAAAGCTTTGTCAAATTAGAGCTGCAAAGAGGTTCTAGGTATTTAAGTCCAAATATCAGCCTTTCACAGACAAAGTCTGAGTCCAGTCAGACACCTTTAAGACCAAGGAAGTTTAACTCTGGGTGTAAGCTTTAGTGTGCATGCCCACTTCTTCACGGGCACCATGCAAGAGCCCTGCCTCGACCATCTACACCCACCCAGTCTCTGATTATTCCATTCGTCTGCCGACACTCCCGTCATTCACGGGACTGCTTTCCACTGAGCTGCTCTCTAAAAAATATCTCGTTTCCCACGGAATTAACAAGGAATCAGCAGCGACCAAATGCTTTTTGGATTTCTTCTGGGTCTTGCATGAGAAAGCTTTGGGAGACAGTTTGAGAATCAAAACAGGGCCACGGGCTTTCTTGCTCAGCAAGAGGTAAAATCTGACACAAATCCAAACTGACAGAACCAATAAGGAGCAAAGAGAGTAGAAATCCTGCAGGAAAATCCTCTCCCCGGAGTTGGAAAAAGAAATGAAAAAGACGTCCGGAAAAAGTTCCAGCAGTTAAAACAAAGATTTACGGAGGCCGAAGCAGTCGATGAAGCTGAGCTGCTTCCGGCACAGTGACTCCTGCTGCTGCTCGGTTCTGGGTGAATGTGGCACTGTGGAGTTCCACAATCTGACACCCCTCCGTGTCGCATTTTCCTAAGCTGCTCTTCCCCTCAGGCCCAACAATTTAAAAGGACTAATCCTTCAGAAGTAGTGCGAAGGAAGCCCTGATGCAGATTTCCGTGGGATCCCTACGAAAGAGCACCGTTTATTCTAAAAGGTTACTTAGGAGGAGTAAAGACTTCACAACCGGCCATGGCATTATCTGCTGATCAGGCCATCTGAATTTCATACGGCGATTGTGTTTCCTGCAAGCGGCCTTTCTTTGTTCGCTCCCACTGCAACCCCCCCCCCTACTGTTCCTCCTGAAGACAGCTCTTACCGTCTGATGACCTCGTTGTCATTGATGATACTGAATCCATTGTTTGTCCTGAACAAGGTCTGCTCAGTGCCTGTAATAGGTTCAGAGATAAGAAGTCAGACGTCACCTGAAGGCAGACCCGTCCTCACCCAAAGCTCAGCATTAAGTGACAAGGCTGCCAAAGAGATTGTCTTGAGAGATGAAAATGACAACCAGCGAGGAGTGCACAATATTCATTGCGTTTATTGTGACCCAAGATCCACCGACACCAATGCCTTCCTCTGCGCAGGCAAGCAAGCGAGTTTATTCACAGCAAAAGCCAGTAAAAACAATACAGATAAAACCGATGCCACTTACGGTAACCCATATAAATTGTGCTGAGAGAACAAAGGTAAAATTGCTACAATCAATTATAAAACATACATACAGTATACATACATGTGTACAGTATACATATGTTAAGAGCATAAGCCGATCACAAACAAAACATATTAATTCCGCTCTCCTTCCTTGGAGGTTTCTAAACAGAGGCTAGATGGCCATCTGAAGATCCTGTGAACTTAGGGGAAGGTATTTGTGAGTTTCCTGCATTGTACAGGGGGCTGGCCTACATGGCCCTGGAGGTCCGTTCCAACTCTAGGATCCTTCTATATAGAAACCATTTAAATTTCCAACTTCGTTAAGCACTGGCTTCAGTGATACAAGTGCTCCCTTGCTGACTAAGCAAAATTGCAAAATTTGGCCATCTTAAGAGTGATTTTTTTAAAAAAAAAAGTCTGCAAGGATAAGGGATATGTAAAATGTATCAGCCCCTCCTGGAAATTTAGATTAAATATCCAGCAAACAGGGCTTTTTTTGTAGCAGGAACTCCTTTTGTAGCAGGAACTCCTTTGTAGCAGGAACTCCTTATGGAGCTAATCCTCCTGGAGCTTACAGTAGGCCCTGTAAGAAGAGCCCTGTAAGCTCTTGGAGGATTGGCTACATCGAGGGTATGTGGCCTAATATGCAGAGGAGCTCCTGCTACAAAACAAAGCCCTGTCCTTACAAAATGAACGGTGAAGTGACACGTCTTCAACTGTTTCCAGGGCATTCGGCTAGTAAAAACCCGAACTGTGGAAATTAAAGGGAAACAGCTTGCGGAAGAACACTGAAACAGGCCAAAGTAAATGCTCTGCAGTATTTAGGAAATTCTAAGGCACAAGGGTAATTTGCCGGAACAAAATCTCGGCTGTGATTCCCTGCCGCCAGACAGGAGTGGACCCAGGCTCCCTGTCAACTTGAAGGGCTATTTCCCAGATACTCTGATGGTTTCATTAGCTCCCGAGATGGCACAGAGCTGGAGAAAGGCTGCGCAGTTTTTCTTCTCAACGGCTTCTGCCCAGCCTGTTTAGAACAATACTGCTAGGGATATCGCCAAACAGAAAAGCTGTTGTGTCCAGTACCCACTGGGAGGGAAAGAAGGGTACTTACAATCTTGTACGGTACCAGTCAAAAGCTGGATCCCGCCCGCATAGAAAAGGGCATTTTCATTAGGCCTGCTGAGTTTCTGGAGCAGCTGGCTCACAGACACGGCTTTGCACCTCCCCGATTCAAACTCCTCAGTGGCCTTCTCTTCCTCACGCTGTCTTTTTTCTTCCAAATCCACTTCGTTCATGCAGTCTGGAAGTCCCAAACGGCAAAACATAAACATGAGCAGGATGCAGTGCTGATAGCAGAAACGAACAGAATGAGGCTGTACAAGAATACATGGAAGGTGTCGAGCATCGGTGTTTCGAATAACCAAGCTTTTGTTTAATTCAAAGACTTGTTTTATTGATAATCCAGTACTTGCTCCAAGGAACGATACCTTGGAAGTGATACATAGTTTCACACGGCATAAAATCTTAAAGGCTACTTCAACCGCACCATAGTAGATAGCTTCAAAAGCATAACATACAGATGTGAATTGCAGGGAAGGTTCAAAGGGTACTATCAACTATTCATTTGGTCACTACAACATCTCCTAGTTCCCACACATTCCTGGCTTACTGATAAGACGTATGGATGGGAACTGGTGGGAGAGGCATTTTACTTACAAAGACAAGGTTACTTGCATATTCTGAATGCTTTAGAGTTACCAGTTGGGGGGGGGGAGCTTTGAAGAGCAGTCTTATGCAAAGAAGGAATAGAGAAAGAGGAAAGGGGGGGGGTGTGTTCAGTAATACGTACTGATTCAATAACTAGAAATATCATGCTTGACGGAAGGACCTGGCCACTCAGGTGAGGAGACTCAAAGGCACAAACAGCAGGGAACAGCTGAAGCCGGAACCTCAGCTGACAGCAGAAGGACAGCAAGAGATGGACTGATGGACTCCTTACCTTTGCACAACTTCTCTTTGTGGGGATCATTTTCTAAAATCTTCATGTAGCACTCTCTGGACTTGAAGAATAAGGACAGGATTTTAGGTCAGGGCCAGTGAAAGGACACAGGATGTTAACTAAACATTCACAAAATGCAAAATGCAAATCCACGGCTACTCCTGCACACAGTCAAGTCCTGTGTGATTGAAATCAGCACTCTTGTCTTGCTTGACTTCCTATCTGTTTGTCGAGGTAACCACAGAAAGCGAGAACTGAATTTCTCTTGGACACCCTGAATTCAGACCCAGATTCCACCCCACACTTCTCCTGCTCTTTGACCAAGAGCAAAATAATTTAACTCAGCATTCTAAAGATGCTTTTGTACGTGCCAGTGAGTTCACCGCAAAAGCAGAATGCTTACAGATTTTGAGCATGGCCGCATTAGAAAAAGGCACATTAGCATACTTGTCTTGCTATCATTTTTTTTAAAAATAAAAGGTGCTTCACGATAAGCGGGAGAGAGATGCTAACCAAGACTTGAGCTGTGCAGCCTTCTCAATGGATACGGACATCCAACAGTCGTAGAGAAATAACATGGTACAGAACAGGAAAGGCTGCTGAATATCCACAGGCCTTACCTTCCCATAATGCTTCAGAGCCAGGTATGCTTTCCCCATATGAAAGAAGGCTTTGAGATATTTTTCATCGCACTGCATTGAACAGAATCGTTAAGCAAAACTTGTAAAACATGGTGGCTTTTTACCAGTAAGATAGCATTACAATAATAAGAAGATGATACTGGATTTATATCCCGCCCTCCACTCCGAATCTCAGAGTCTCAGAGCGGCTTACAATCTCCTATATCTTCTCCCTCCACAACAGGGGAGGGACGGTAGCTCAGTGGTAGAGCATCTGCTTGGTAAACAGAAGGCCCCAGGTTCAATCCCCGGCATCTCCAACTAAACAGGGTCCAGGCAAATAGGCGTGAAAAACCTCAGCCTGAGACCCTGGAGAGCCACTGCCAGTCTAAGTAGACAATACTGACTTTGATGGACCGAGGGTCTGATTCAGTATAAGGCAGCTTCATATGTCCATGTTCAGACACCCTGTGAGGTGGGTGGGGCTGAGAGAGCTCTCACAGGAGCTGCCCTTTCAAGCTATGACTACCCCAAGGCCATTCCAGCAGGTGCAAGTGGAGGAGTGGGGAATCAAACCCGGTTCTCCCAGATAAGAGTCCGCACACTTAACCACTACACCAAACTGGCTCTTTTACCACAAACTGGAATTCTTTTATATTTGCAAAAAGTTATTCTTAGGCTTCTGTGTTACGATAAACCCTTCACGGGGCCAGAGCAAAGGGCAGCTGCTTAAGCAAGTGCCTGCCACCGTTCGAAGGAACTTGAGAGTAGCGCAGAACAGCCAACACAACCACGGAAGACACAGTGCTTCTTCAGAAATTGCTTTCCATCGTTTGGAAAGGTCTGTGGGCAGATTGAGACTCAAGCATTGGTCAAGCTCTTCTGCTGTGCTGGCGACTGGTGACGGAGCGCAGAACTTTCCAAGCTGCTTTCGAATTAGAAGGCAGAGACGCTTTGCTCGGAGTTGGAAGCGGCAGCCCTGGAAACGCCTCTGATGTCTTAAAGAAGCTTCCACCCAGCCATGCAAAAACACTGCTCAGAGAGCGCAACTGAAGGACACTGAAACGTGCTCATTGTTTGTGTCGACGCTTCCCCATCAAACATTTGGGAAGGGGCAGTTTTGCTTCGGCGTAGCTGACCTGCTGTCTAGCCAGGCCCCTTAAATCAAGGGCACTTAGAGCATTAGAGACGACAGGGGAAACTCTCTTTCAAAAAGCTTTCAAGATTTCAGCGTCTAAGTGGACATCAGTCTTTCTTCTCGTCTGCAAGGGAAACGGCTGGGGTGGCAGCAGGGGCAGGAGCTCTCGGCTGGAAGTGCTGGGGGGGGGGATGGGAGGGGGAGGGACAAGCAACCGGAAGCCGTCATATGAACATATGAAGCTGCCTTATACTGAATCAGACCCTCGGTCCATCAAAGTCAATATTGTCTTCTCAGACTGGCAACGGCACTTTCTCCAGGGTCTCCAGCTGAGATTTTTCACACCTATTTGCCTGGACCCTTTTTTGGAGATGCCGGGGATTGAACCTGGGACCTTCTGCTTCCCAAGCAGATGCTGTACCACTGAGCCATCGTCCCTGCCATCTCATGACACGGATCGGGACAGTGAGCCTACTTTGTGACGCCACCTTGAGCCTGTATATACCGACTGCTTTGATTTTTAATCTACTGCTGCGGTCACTGTTTTTTAAAATTAATTTACAGTATTTCCTAACATGGATGTCACCTGCCCTGAGCCCTGCTTTGTGGGGAAGGGAGGGCTACAAGTTGAATGTAATAAATAAATCTCGTCTGCTTAACCTCACTGCCTACAATGCACAAGAGCAGCGGCTCCCAACCTTTTCGGCATCAGGGACCAGTTTCGTGGAAGACAATTTTTCCATGGACTAGTCTGTGCGTGTGTGTGTGGGGGGGGTGGCGCTGGGGTTTTGCCACCCCAGGCTGCCCCTCTGCCCACGCCCCATTCCTGCCCCCCATGGTGGGGAGGCTGGGTCTGTTTCTGCCACCACCCCGCTAGGTGGCCAGGTAGTAGAAGGCCAATCTGCCTCCACCTCCCACCTCAGTGCCACTGCCCCCCCCCCACCACCACCGATGCACCTTCCTTGACATCTGCCTGCAGCCATGCTCCCAACGGCCCAGAGCCACTGCGAAAGTGCATGTTGCTCGTTCACAGCCTGGGGGAAAAGACAGCAGCACTCCCAGACTGTACAGACTGGCCAGCGTTGCCAGGGAAAGCCCAAACAGGTGAGGCAGGAAACTAAGCAGGGGCAATCAAAGGGCTTGCAAGCAGAAGAAGACGACTGCAGATTCATACCCCACCCTTCTCTCTGAATCAGAGACTCAGAGCGGCTCACAATCTCCTATCTCTTCTCCCCCCACAACAGACACCCTGTGAGGTGGGTGGGGCTGAGAGGGCTCTCCCAGCAGCTGCCCTTTCAAGGACAGAGTCTCAGAGCAGCTCACAATCTCCTTTACCTTCCTCCCCCCCAACAGACACCCTGTGAGGTAGATGAAGATATTGGATTTATATCCCGCCCTCCACTCCGAAGAGTCTCAGAGTGGCTCACAATCTCCTCTCCCTTCCTCCCCCCCACAACAGACACCCTGTGAGGTGGGTGGGGCTGGAGAGGGCTCTCTCAGCAGCTGCCCTTTCAAGGACAACTCCTGCGAGAGCTATGGCTGACCCAAGGCCATTCCAGCAGCTGCAAGTGGAGGAGTGGGGAATCAAACCCGGTTATTCTAGGTAAGAGTCCGCACACTTAACCACTACACCAAACTGGCTACACCAAACAGGAGAAGAATGCATGAGTAGGTAGGGGGGGCATGCTGCATGGGGGTGGGAAGGAAGGCAAGGGGGCTGGTGGTGGGGGCTGGTGGTGGGAAGACGTGGCCCTGGCCCTGGGATGGGGGGTGGGGTTGCAGCAGTCATGAGATCTGAAGGAGAGCCTTTTTTTTAAAACCAACCAACCAACCAAGGGGGAAGAGGAGGCTCCAAAGGCCAGCAGACTGCCTGGGCTCTTCTGTCTCAAATGAATATCACAAAAAAATGAGTACCCTGACGCATCTGAGAATACAGAATTAAAATATGTCAAGTCATGGAAGCCAAGAGCTTTAAAAATCACTTCGCATGCTGGGAGAACTGAACCAGCACATTATATTTACATTTTTTAAACAGATCTCAAGAGATGCTGCCAGATAAATTAATTTACCATTTATGAAATCAATCTTTAATTAAATATTTGAATTTTTTTTTTAAATAAAAAGCCTGGAGACTGGTTCTGCAAAGCCGGAATGCAAATGTTTATAATACTCAAGCATCTATTTGGGGGTTTTTTACTTAATAGGGAAGATGAAAACTGTGCCCAGCAAGAGACTTAATTGTCCTGTGAGGAAGTGCCACAGCTTACTTTAATCCATACTATTAAAACGATCAAATTACAACGGAGAGCTTTAAGAATTATTAACGCATTGGAACGCATGTTACTTCCACTTCCCTGAATATATAAATGGGGGCAGGGAGGCAGAGAGAGAGCGTGTACTTGTGAGATCTTCAGGGTACTCACAAAACAATACAGCTAGATTCAAGACCAGTGGCACCTAAGAAGAGGATACTGGATTTATATCCCGCCCTATACTCTGAATCTCAGAGTCTCAGAGCGGCCTACAATCTCCTATATCTTCTTCCCCCCACAACAGACACCCTGTGAGGTGGGTGGGGCTGAGAGGGCTCTCACAACAGCTGCCCTTTTAAGGACAGAGAGCGGCCTACAATCTCCTATATCTTCTTCCCCCCACAACAGACATCCTCTGAGGTAGGTGGGGCTGAAAGAGCTTTTTACAGCAGCTGCCCTTTCAAGGACAACTCCTACGATAGCTATGGCTGACCCAAGGCCATTCCAGCAGCTGCAAGTGGAGGAGGGGGGAATCAAACCTGGTTCTTTCAGATAAAAGAGCTCTGGCTGACCCAAGGCCATTCCAGCAGCTGCAAGTGGACGAGTGGGGAATCAAACCCGGTTCTTTCAGATAAGAGTCCGCGCACTTAACCACGACACACACTGCCTCTCAGATCTACCCTGTGAGGTGGGTGGGGCTGAGAGAGCTCTCCCAGAAGCTGACCCTTCAAGGACAACTCCTACAAGAGCTCTGGCTGACCCAAGGCCATTCCAGCAGCTGTAAGTGGAGGAGTGGGGAATCAAACCCGGTTCTCCCAGATAACAGAGCTCTGGCTGACCCAAGGCCATTCCAGCAGCTGCAAGTGGAGGAGTGGAGAATCAAACCCAGTTCTCCCAAGTAAAGAGTCCGTGTACTTAGCCACTACACCAAACTGGCTCTCTTAAGAGACCAACTAGATTTCCCAGGTACGGCCTTCAAGAGTCGGAGTTCCCTTGTCAAAGCTCTCCTTCAGTTCGCAAAAGCTCCCACACTTCAAATCTTTTTGGCCTCCTGATGGGCTACTGGATCAGATCTTAAGTGTTCCGATGCAGACAACCACAGCTACCCTCAGAAACTACCTTCGTGAAAAGAAATACAGACGTGTGCATGTAAGTGAAAGGAGGGCCACCAAACTCATAAAAGTGAAGGAGCTCCCTCTCTGTCCACGATTCAAAGCCTGGCTCACCTGGTCGCCTGCTTGCCCACTTACACAGGTTAGCTGACAAAACACAGGAAGTTCTTACCCTTAAAGCCCATTCACAGTCAAGGACGGCTTTCTCGTGTTCCTCCAGCTTGATGTAAGCCTGAAACGAAACGAGCCAGCAAAGGCAGGATGCTTTAAGCAGCAGAGACGGACCTCAACCGATTCACAAACCGTCGTTCGCGATTAATTCGGGCAGGTTTGTGGTTTGCAAACTGCAGCCCGGCCATGAATCTCTATGAACTTTTAAGAAGAAGATATTACTTTACTTTATTCGATTTATATATATATTTATATATTGGATTTATATCCCGCCCTCCACTCCGAAGAGTCTCAGAGCGGCTCACAATCTCCTTTCCCTTCCTCCCCCACAACAGACACCCTGTGAGGTAGATGAAGATATTGGATTTATATCCCGCCCTCCACTCCGAAGAGTCTCAGAGCGGCTCACAATCTCCTTTCCCTTCCTCCCCCACAACAGACACCCTGTGAGGTAGATGAAGATATTGGATTTATATCCCGCCCTCCACTCCGAAGAGTCTCAAAGCACCTCACAATCTCCTTCCCCTTCCTCCCCCACAACAGACACCCTGTGAGGTAGATGAAGATATTGGATTTATATCCCGCCCTCCACTCCGAAGAGTCTCAGAGCGGCTCACAATCTCCTTTCCCTTCCTCCCCCACAACAGACACCCTGTGAGGTAGATGAAGATATTGGATTTATATCCCGCCCTCCACTCCGAAGAGTCTCAGAGCGGCTCACAATCTCCTTTCCCTTCCTCCCCCACAACAGACACCCTGTGAGGTAGATGAAGATATTGGATTTATATCCCGCCCTCCACTCCGAAGAGTCTCAAAGCACCTCACAATCTCCTTTCCCTTCCTCCCCCACAACAGACACCCTGTGAGGTAGATGAAGATATTGGATTTATATCCCGCCCTCCACTCCGAAGAGTCTCAGAGCGGCTCACAATCTCCTTTCCCTTCCTCCCCCACAACAGACACCCTGTGAGGTAGATGAAGATATTGGATTTATATCCCGCCCTCCACTCCGAAGAGTCTCAGAGCGGCTCACAATCTCCTTTACCTTCCTCCCCCACAACAGACACCCTGTGAGGTAGATGAAGATATTGGATTTACATCCCGCCCTCCACTCCGAAGAGTCTCAGAGCGGCTCACAATCTCCTTTCCCTTCCTCCCCCACTCTTGTGGACTCTTGTGAAGTAGCTGGCAGTTGCTCTTTACTCTCTGAGGCTCACCCACACACTTGTGTGTCATTAAGCTACACAAAAAGGAAGAGGAAGCCAGAGAATGCCCAGGGAGTAGTCTTGGAGTTCTTTCTACACCAGAGGGCAAAAGGCACAAAGTTCCAGCCTTATTAAAAATCACTGTCAAAGGTACCATTCACTGCAATAGAGAGAATGCGCTCAACAATAGAGATGAAGAGGTACAGCTCTAAATGTGCCTGGCAAAGTGAGCTTTGCCTCACAGCCACTCCTACCCTGGAAAATTCTGTTGATCTTTAAGAGGCTTCTGGGCTCAAATTACATTCTGCTACTACAGACTATCCTGCCTATCTGCCTGAGGGGCTCTAAATTAGGGAGTGTCACACAACAGGGGGCCAAGAAAGGCCTTCTACTGGCTGCCACCACTCTGGGAGGGCTGAGAGCATCCGCCCACTCCTGCAGCTTCCTTTTCAGCAAAACCTTTCAAAGGTGACCAAGGAGACACGAGGACCCAGTCTAACGACAACAACAGTTTACTATAAGTGCTCAAAAACAAACAAGTGGGTAATGAAACGTTTGGCCCACAGTGAATACAGAAAAGAGTAACGGTTGGCGTAAATAAATAAACATCTGACCAGACTTTCCCTTCCTCTTGGATTGGATAAAAATATGGAGCAGAGGTCCATCAGTGGCTATTAGCTACAGTGTGTGTGTGTATTGGCCACTGTGTGACACAGAGTGTTGGATTAGATGGGCCATTGGCCTGATCCAACATGGCTTCTCTTATGTTCTCTGATACCAATGACTCTCCCGCCTTGATATATACAAACCCATCTTCCACTATATTTTAATGTATTCTTTTTTCTAACGGCAAACTAGGATTATGTTTATATGTGTGTTACGTGTTTAAATTGAACACCTGAGAAACCTATGCCCTCATTTTAACCCACAGCTAACATTCCAACAGACTCTTTTATTGCAATTCACACCCAGGAATACTTAATGGGTCTAGAACACGGACATCGATCTGCGTTCTATTACCCTTCAGTGTTGTCTCAGCCCAGTTAACACTAACTAACAAGCACCATACCCCAACTTGTGATTCTTTGAATCTGATAAAAACATTTCCATGGCTCTGCATGCTAATTCACTGCCCACTTTCTCTATATTTAGGACTGCTTGCCCTTCCAAACTTTTCTCTGATGCAGTGTGCTTCTAGCACATGAAAGCTCACATCCTGAATAAAGCTTTGTGGGTCTTAATGGTGCCAATGGACTCTTGTTTTGTTCTCCCTCCTTGAGTGAGGGAACCCTCCTACTGCTGTGGCTTCTGCAGAGAAAACCTTCCTCTTTGACAGAACACACCTTAGCGGTGGCTTGCTCTTTTATGCTTTCTTCCCAGGTCCCATTCACCCCCTTCTGGGCAAGTTTTCCTTCCCAATCTGCTTTCACCCAATCAGAGGGACAGGAGGGATCCTGGGAGTTGTAGGCGTACTAGCCACTCCTACACAGGCTTCCCTGGAGCCTGCAGGCCTCACTAGGATCATAACAGCGAGTAGGGTTGCCCATCCCCAGGTGGGGGCAAGGGATCCCCCGGTTTGGAGGCCCTCCCCCCACTTCAGGGTCGTCAGAAAGCGGGGGGAGGGGAGGGAAATGTCTGCTGAGAACTATTATTCCCTAGGGAGATTTATTCCCAAAGAAAATCATGGAGAATTGATTCACGGGTATCTGGTGCTCTGGGGGGGCTGTTTTTGGGGGTAGAGGCACCAAATTTTCAGCATAGTATCTAGTGCCTCTCCCCAAAATACCCTCCAAGTTTCAAAAAGATTGGACCAGGGGGTCCAATTCTATGAGCCCTAAAAGAAGGTGCCCCTATCTTTCATTATTTCCTATGGAAGGAAGGCATTGAAAAGGTGTGCCGTCCCTTTAAATGGGATGGCCAGAACTCCCTTTGGAGTTCAATGATGCTTGTCACAGCCTTGATCTTGGCTCCACCCTTAATGTCTCCTGGCTCCACCCCCAAAGTCTCCTTGCTCCACCCCCAAAGTCCCCAGATATTTCTTGAATTGGACTTGGCAACCCTAACAGGGAGTCATGATTTTTGTGGAGGGAAAGAAGTTCCAAACCATCAGGCTCACAAGTTCTGCACTAGAACAAAGTTTGAGTCCAGTGGCACCTTTGAGACCAGCAAGCTTTTACCCAGAATTACACTTCGTTGCGTGCCCATGAAACTTCATACCCGGAACCAAATGCCGTTGGTCATAAAGGTGCCCCTGCACTCAAACTTTGTTCTGTTGTTCAGACCAACGCAGTTACCCATCTGAGTTCTGCACCAGTTAAGTCAGAAGACACACTACTACCACAGTTGATCGTTTCAGAGAACAGCCTCTTTAAACACTTGACAAATTAATTGTAAAGGGCCCACAAGTCTCATTCTGGTAGCAGAGGCGGAGGGCAAAGGAGGGGTGGAAATCCTAGGGCTGCCAAGTCCCTGGTCTGGGCAGGGGTTCCCCCGCCCGGGAGGTTCCCAAACTGCCAGCCCACATTGGGCCAGCGGGGGGAGCCTCCCCCATGTTGCCGGCACGATGACGTCACCCAGAAATGACGTCATTGTGCTGGCGATGACCCCACGTGGCCGCTCTAGGCCACGTGGGGTCATAGAGTTTTCCCGGATGCTCTAGCCATTTGGGAGGGGGAAATATGGTACAATAGGTACCATAGGGAGTGTCACACAACAATAGGTACTATAGAGTTTTCCCCTCCTAAATGGCTAGAGCGTCTGGGAAAACCATAGAGTTTTCCCAGAAATGCCTAGAGGGTCACGCAGGGACGTTGCTGGAACGATGACATCATTTCCAGGTGACGCAAAAGTCCCCCGCCGCAGAACACAGCGCACTTGGCAACCCTAGGAAATCCTAACATTCCCATCGCTTTCTGAGCGCAGCCTGTTATCTCCCCTACCACCAACAATGTCATAAGAACATAAGAGAAGCCATGTTGGATGAGGCCAATGGCCCATCCAGTCCAACACTCTGTGTCACATAAGAACATCAGAGAAGCCATGTTGGGTCAGGCCAATGGCCCCTCCAGTCCAACACTCTGTGTCACATAAGAACATCAGAGAAGCCATGTTGGATCAGGCCAGTGGCCCATCCAGTCCAACACTCTGTGTCACACAGTGGCCAATATATGTGTGTGTGTGTATACACACACACACACATATATATATACTATGGCTAAAAGCCACTGATGGACCTCTGCTCCATTTGTTTCTCCAATCCCCTCTTGAAGCTGGCTATGCTTGTAGCCGCCACCACCTCCTGTGGCAGTGAATTCCACGTGTTAATCACCCTTTGGGTGAAGAAGGACTTCCTTCCTACGTCTATGTAAAACATTAACACAGGAATCACAGAAGATGCCTGTGACTGCAATACGTAAACCGCAACGATGATGCAATTCTCCCCTCTAGGAGGGAAGCCGGCGCGATGACATCATTTCCGGGTGGCGCAAAAGTCCCCCACTGCAGAACACAGCGCACTTGGCAACCCTAGGAAATCCTAACATTCCCATCGCTTTCTGAGCGCAGCCTGTTATCTCCCCTACCGCCAACAATGTCTGTGGAAAGAAACAACACAGGAATCACAGAAGATGCCTGTGACTGCAACACGTAAAGCACAACGACGATGCAATTCTCCCCTCTAGGAGGGAAGCCTCAATCCACCTTGGGCCAAGAGGACATGTGGGGTAGACATATTTTAATTAATAAATACATCTACCCGAGGGTGATGTCAGCTGATCTAAGGCAAGAAATACGTGAAGGCCAGGGATGCATGTCTAACTCAGGGCATCCAACAGAGGACCAAATGCAGATGTGATGAAAGGAAAGCAGAACGAGGGTTGTGCTGACCAGAAGGCTGCCTGGACTAATTTACAGTGAGAAGCCCGGAAGCGCCACAGCTGCTGGCGTGCTATACTGACCTGCGCTCTGTTGGTGTAC
This sequence comes from Heteronotia binoei, assembly GCF_032191835.1. Classification (NCBI taxonomy): domain Eukaryota; kingdom Metazoa; phylum Chordata; class Lepidosauria; order Squamata; family Gekkonidae; genus Heteronotia; species Heteronotia binoei. The sequence continues at coordinate 6,223,456 of NC_083234.1, forward strand.
AGCACCGGCATATCCTTCTGCTTCTTCAGGCCTTCTGTGTATTTCTGGATGGCTGCTGAATAGTCCCCTCTGTTGAAAGCATCGTTCCCCTGCTCTTTCAGTGCTGCAGAGGGAAAAGCCATAAAAGAGGCCTGGCCTTGGGAAGGGTATGAATAAACTCTGCCTTACATAAAAGTCCTTTATTAGATTCTTGATCACAACGCGCACAGGATCGTGAGTGAGAAAGACTTCTGAAACAGGGATTCACCGTAACCACTTAAGGTCTTCTCAGAGGGTAGCTCTGTCGGTTCAAGGCTGAACAAGTGTTGTGATAGCGAAGGAAGGATCGCACGCTGCCCAAGTGGAGAGGCAATCGGAGGGTTGCAAAGTTGTTCAAAAGACAGAAGGGCTGATGTTGCCTGGAAACTAATTGGGGACTAGAAGTTTCTTCTCTCAGTTTCTCTTTCACTTGCTCCTTCCTTGCTGGAACTGGGGCAGATAAGAGTTACCAGTCTCCAAGGGGCGGTCTGGAGATCTCCTGTTTTTTACAACTGCTCTCCAGCTGGCAGAGATCAGCTCCCCTGGAGAAAATGGCTGCTTTGAAGGGTGGGCTCTAGGGCATTGTACCCTGATGAGTCCCCTCCCCTCTCCAAATCCCGCCCCCTCCTGGCTCCACCTCCATAGCCTCCAGGTATTTTCCAGCACAGACTTGGCAACCCTAGTTACAGACAAGTAACCCTAGTTACTGAGCTTTCAGGGACACGGAATAAATAACCATATGTGATCTAACTTCTGATCAGCATTTATTTATTCTGTGTCCCTGAAAGCTAAGAAAAAGCTTGGGCTCATATTTATTTGCAAAAACTGCAACATTTATAAATTGGGATTCTAATCTCACTACAGACACTAATTTTTTGCTCCTCAGTATTTCTCCTCTGCGCAAATCAAGCTGATTCCAACGTCTGCCTGGTCTCTCTGCAACCTGACCCCTTTCTCTGCAATACCCCTTCCAACTTCAGACTGGGATTTAAGGACTCTGGGATCCCCATTCCTACTAGTATCTGACAAAGGGAGTTCTGACTCTTGAAAGAGTATATCCTGGAAATCTTGTTGGTCCCTCAGGTGCTGTGATACCTAGATCTTGGGATCCAACTCAATTGTAACAAGTTACATTAATCACAAATTCCAGAGGGGCTTGTGCCACAAACTTTTTGTTTTCAGACTGTTTTTAAACTATTTAAATACTTAATTGTTAACTGTATTGAACTGTATAATCTTGTTTTATTGTTTTAATATGGCTCTTGCCATGTCCTGTAAGCCGCCCTGAGCATGCCTCGGCAGGGAGGGGTATAAATAAAATTTTTTATTATTATTAAACTTTCTTTTAATCATAAACTCACAGGGTTGAAATGAAGTGATCCTATGAATACTATTTTAGCTACGTTTGACGGCCTAAAATAAGCCAAACAGAAATTATTTGACTGAAGGAATTTCTTATCACTGCTAGTTAAAAGATAACGGATGGTTTGGAATGCACAAGATTCTTCCCTTCAGAGAGCCTTGTAAGGCCACAGGACATGACCTCTGAACTCTAGCAGCTGTCCTGTTCACCAAAGTATTCTCTCCCCACTCCCATCTCCCCCCAAACAAGTGAAATAAATGTCCATGTCCAATTGTTACCATTGGCAAGGGCTTCATTCTGTTTCCTTCTCTTGGCTCGTTCTTTGGCGTCCTTTTCCAAAGCAGCCATGAAGGGCTCTGAAACAGTGAAGACAGAAGTTCAATTTAAAAATAAATAAATAAAAAAGCTTAACCCTTTAAAAAAAAACAACAACAACCGAAAGAGCAGGAAAGAGCAAAGTCATTTTTCTAAGATGTGGAACAGAAACCCACACAAGACTTTTCCTTAATATGTCACCAAATCAAAATTAGAGTAATAAGCTCTTGCCTACTGAAATGCTCATAGTGGTTTTAAATCCTTTTGCCTTTGAAAGAAGCGACATCTCTGGCTGATGAGGGCTTCTAATCTCCAGATAATGAAGAATTTGATAACATTTGCTGGATGTCATCTTCCAAAGTACTGAAGATCCAAGACATTTAAAGGCTTGTTACGAAGATGCCTGCGGTCCCAATGAAATCAATGCGGATCGAACTAGTTCTGATTTTGGAACGGAAAAGGAAAAACTGGCTTCCGAGCCTGTGGAATTCTGGTTAAGTCAGAACCAGGGAGCTGATGGAGATGGAAGGGACAAGTTTTGAGGTGTATCCACACTCACAATCCCTAGCCCTCTTGGAAGCTCACAGAGCCATTGCCAGAAGCAGCACAACTGCAGAAACATCAACTGAGGGGTGACACAATAGAGGTTGACAAGATGACGCATGGGATAGAAAAGGTAGAGAAAGAAGGACTTTCCCCCCATTCTCACCATACAAGAACTTGAGGACACTCAATGAAATTGCTGAGCAGTCAGTTTAGAATGGATGAAAGGAAGTGCTTTTTCACCCAAAGAGTGAGTCATGGAATTCCCTGCGACGGGATGGGGTGGGGGGTGGCAGCTACATGCATAGATGGCTTCAAGAGGGGATTGGACCAACATCTGGAGCAGAGGTTCATCAGTGGCTATTAGCCACAGGGTACACATGGAACTCTCAGACTGGGGCACTGATGCTCTGTCTTCTTGGTGCTGGGAAGTGGGGGCAACAGAACAGTGGGAGGGCTTCTAGTCTCCTGGCCCCACTAGAGGACCTCCTGATGGCACCTGTTTTTTTGGCCACCGTGTGACAAAGTGTGTTGGACTGGGTGGGCCACTGGCCTGATCCAACAGGGCTGCTCTTATACTCTTTAACTATTCAGTAATTTAACTTAGAACATGTGAAGCAGTTTGAGAGAGCTCACACAGCAAAAACACAATACAAATATCCAGCATTAGAAACATCCTAACAGTGAAAAACTCTCAGCAGATTAACAGCAGCCTCCAAAAACGGTTCTCAGGCTGGAAGCAGACTATAAAACGATGTTTTAAGATCACACCCTTAATTAAAAGCTTGAGTCGAAAGAAAGAAAGAAAACGTTTTGGGCTGGTGCCTAGCCTCCTCCACTGCGGCTGCCAAGTGAGTGAGGGGACCAGCTCATGGCACAGCCGCTGTTCCCGTCACCCCCCCCCCCCAGCCCCACCCTGGAAGCAGTGAAGGAGTCTCCTGGGATCTTGATTTCACTCCTGTTCTTCAAGACCCACCTAGACGTGGGGAGAGCTCAAAACACACATGCGTAGCATCAGGAAAGCTGTAAACTCAGTGCAACACAGCTCTTCATGTGCTGTTTTAATGATAAATATATAGGAGGTGATTTATCTTACCAGGATTTGTCATCCCCTCCTGATTTGGCAAATCCTACAAGAGACAGGAGGAAGCAAAACATTAGCTCAGAGGTCTGGAGGGAGAAAAAAAACAGCGCATATTTGCTGTAACATATTGTTCAGTGATGATCCTTAACTTATATCCGGTGGAAAGGACCCGCTGCATGAAAAATATGAGAAACGAGGTAGAACAGATCAGCCTCGTTTTTCAAAGCCACTTAAAACCACCACTCGGCCATAATCCCCACTTCAAAAGTGGAGCAGGGCTTCCAAAGCTGTCAGAATTAATTCCGTCAGGAACGTTAAAAAACCACGGGAAGGAAAGAAAACAAACAGTGAAGGAACATCATAATTCAGAGCTTGGGCGATGAAATCAATTTGGCACAAGATTTCAGAGCTACCTCGACTGGGCAAACTGCAGCTGCAGGTCGAGGCTTTCAAGCGCAATAAAAGCCGGCTGCCGTGCATGCCACAATGAAAGCCCCTGCTCTGAAGAGACGGCCCTGCAAAGGTTTTGCACCAGTGTGGAATAGGGGAGCGGAGATATCATGAGCTACATAATTTGGGAGTTGCAATTTAGGCCTGTCTGCCTGGGAAGGCTGGCTGAGTGCATTGGTTTATTTTAAAGATTTGCATGCCACTCTCCATCCAGTCAGGGCCCACAAGGCAGTGAACATAAAAAAAAAAAAATTACATGATTAAAAATCGTTAACATAAAGTAATTCAATTAAAAACTTATAGAATCACAGAGTTGGAAGGGGACTCCGGGGTCATCTAGTCCAACCCCCTACACAATGCAGGAAACTCACAAATCCCTCCCCCTATATTCACAGGATCTTCATTGCTGTCAGGTGGCCCTCTAGCCTCTGTTGAAAAACCTCCAAGGAAGGAGAGCCCACCGCCTTCCAAGGAAGCCTGTTCCACTGAGGAACCGCTCTAACGGTCAAGCAGTTCTTCCAGATGTTGAGCCGGAAACTCTTTTGATTTAAATTCAACGCATTGGTTCTGGTCAGACCTTCCGGGGCCACAGAAAACAATTCCACACCATCCTCTATAGGACAGCCCTTCAAGTACTTGAAAATGGTGATCATATCACCTCTCAGCTGCTTCCTCTCCAGGCTAAACATCCCCAGCTCCTTCAGCCTTTCCTCATAGGACTTGGTCTCCAGACCCCTCACCATCTTTGTTGCCCTCCTCTGGACCCGTTCCAGCTTGTCTATATCCTTCTTCAAATGTGGTGCCCAAAACTGAACACAAAACTCCTGGTGAGGTCTTACCAGAACAGAATGAAGTGATACCATCACTTCACATGTTCTGGACACTATTCTTCTGTTGATACAGCCCAAATTTCATTTGCCTTTTTAGCCACCACATCATATTGTTGACTCATGTTCAGCGCATGGTCAACTAAGACCCCTAGATCCTTTTCGTACATACTACTGCTAAAACAAGTCTCCCCCATCCTATAGCCATACATTGGATTTTCCCTACCTAAATGCAGAACTTTACATTTATCCCTGTTAAAATTCATTTTATTGGTTTTAGCCCAGTTTTCCAGTCTGTCAAGATCATAAGCAATACCACTAGAAGGGGGCTAGTAACTATTATTGGGGTTATGCCAGATGAAACAAAAAAGGCTTCACGCACTGGCAAAAGCACCGATAGAGGAAGACGGACAAATCTCCCTCAGAAGAAGGTTCCAGAGTTTTGGTGCCACAACAGAGAAGGCCCTTTCCTTGGGTCATCATGGCCAACTGGGAGAACCAGGAAGACCTGGCCTGCCAGCCCCGCCTCTCTCCTCTCCTGTTTGGTCAAGCAAAATGGAAGACCAAGAGGCTGCAGGTCTTCATACTCTCGCAGCTGGCTGGCTGCAAAAGCAGGAAGTCCCAGCCCTGCCGTTTTAGGTTGGGGGGCTTTTTAAAAATTCCAGTGCCCTTTGAATTTTTTAAAAGCCCCCCAACCTTAAAAAAAATCCTGCTACGCCCCTGAATACCAGCACCCTGAATTAAGCTTGGAAATAAACTGGAAGCCTGCATATATGGCGCAAGACTGGAATGTTACAGCTTCTATGATCCATTCCAGACAACACTCTACTCCTGCAGCAGAATGTGGCTGGGAAAGAAGTGACCAGATCCTGAAGTGACAGAATGCACAGTGCCAGGGGCACAGTCTGCTGTAAGAGTTGAGCCGTCTTTAGTTGGCTACAGCTGAGTAGCGCCTGAAAATGACTAAACTGGTATCGTCAACAGTTACATAATCAGAAGCAAATAAAGTAAAATTGAACAGTGCAGATAAAGGAAACAGAAATGTTGTCGAAGGCTTTCAAAAATGATTCTTAAGAAAACAAAACAGTTTCAAATAACATGTTTTGCAATGTTCTGTGAACTGTAACACATTCTGGAAAGGCAAACAGCGATGGAGAAAGGTCGACTGAGGGGTGACATGATAGACGTTTTCAATATTATGCATGGGATAGAGACGGTAGAGAAAGATGTACTTTTCTCCCTTGCTCACAATACGAGAACGCATGGGCACTCAATTAAATTGCTGAGCAGTTGGATTAGAAAAGAAAGTACTTCTTCACCCAAAGGGTGATTAACACATGGAATTCACTGCCACAGGAGGTGGTGGTGGCTACAAGCATAGACAGCTTCAAGAGGGGATTGGATAAACATCTGGAGCAGAGGTCCATCAGTGGCTACTGTTGGAACTCTCTGACTGGGGTAGTGATGCTCTGTATTCTTAGTGCTTGGGGGGGCACAGTGGGAGGGCTTCTAGTAGCCCTGGACCCACTGATGGACCTTCTGATGACACCTGGTTTTTTTGGCCACTGTGTGACACAGAGTGTTGGACTGGGTGGGCCTTGGCCTGATCCAAAATGGCTTCTCTTACGTTCTTATGTCTGGAGCAGTGATGCTCTGTATTCTTGGTGCTTGGGGAGGGGCACAGTGGGAGGGCTTCTAGTGTCCTGGCCCCACTGATGGATCTCCTGATGGCACCTGGTTTTTTTGGCCACTGTGTGACACAGAGTGTTGGACTGGATGGGCCTTGGCCTGATCCAAAATGGCTTCTCTTAGTTCCCTATACAAGCAGAGTTGGAAAACCAAACAGGGCAAAAGCTACAGTCTGTCATCCTGGCTAAATGTTTGGTTGCCTGGAGCCCCAATTATTTTTTTAAAAAGACAGAACCTTTACAGAAGGCCGCGTATTGATGACTGTTCGGTCCACCCTGTGTGTGCATTCATCCTCTTCTTTCTCCTTAGTAGATCCAAGTCTTTTCTCTGTATCTGCAATGGCTTCCTCCTGAACTGCCAGGTCGGTGGAATTCAGACCTTGAATCAAGTTAGCTGAAAAGAATGACAAAGAGAAGTAAGTGCACGAGTCTAAGACAAATCATAGGATGCTCAGTGTAACAACCCAGAGATATTCCCCATTTCTATCAAGCTCTGGCTAGAAACCAGTACACTTGATTCAACTACAAAAAAAACAACAACTTTGAACCCTTTTGGGAGCTGCAGAGGAACAACTGAAATCACAGGAGGTAAAAAACTAAACAATTCAAGAACTGAGCACCTAGCTTTGTGACTCTGGTTAAAAAAAAAAAGAACCCCAACAAAGCCAAGTAGGATCGAACGCACAGCTATAAGATGGGGAACAGAGCAGTAGTATATGGGAATTTCAGGGGAATACAGGCTGAACTGTGCTGGGTGAGCGAGGCTAGCCCATATGCCTCATCTGATCTCAGAAGCTAAAGAGGGCCAGTGCACCTGGTTAGTACTTGCATGGGAGACTACCAAGGAAGTCTGGAGCTGCTCTTCGGAGGCAGGAAGAGCAAACCGCCTGTCCGTCTCTTGCCTTGAAAACCCTAGAGCAGGGGTGTCAAACTCATGAAGTTTGACATAAATTAGGCCTTGCCAGGCCGAGCCATGTTGGGTTGGGCCGGGCCATGTGTGTACCTATTTATGACTAGGTAGCAGAGATATAAATTTTATAAAGGACATAGACAAACACAAAGATTTAAAAAAAAAAAACTCTTAAAACATGTTCATAACATTAGCACTTGTTGGTCTTAAAGGTGCTTTTTTATATTTCTCTGATGGGATCAAGGGAACTGGGCAAAGGAAGCTCTGGCTCTTTCCTTCCTTCCCCAGGGGACCAGGAGGAGGAGGAGCCTCAGCCAATAGAAGGAAGAGAGGCTTGAGCCCGCTTCGGTGGGGTAGGGCGGGATATAAATCAAATAAAATGAAATGACATGAAAATGAAATAGCTCTGCTGTGTGATTGAGAGAGCCTGGCAAGGTAAGTTCTCCCTCCCACCCAAGAGAGGAGCCTCAGCCAATTGAGAAAACAGAGGCTATGCTCTGTAGCTCCTGTGTAATTGAGGAAGCCTTGCAAAGCAAGCCGTGAGGCAGAAGGAAGCAAGGGATAGGGAGAAGGAAGGAGATGACAGCCAGTTGCTCGGGGGCCTGATTCAGCCCCCGGACTGCATGTTTGACACCCCTGCCCTAAGTCACCTGTGCCTTGACAACCCTTTCCACCAGCCCAAGCTGAACACCAGCTGGCTGCAACGAAGACTCGTGCAGTTGAAGGTGGGATTAACAGAAGTGCTACAAACAGTCCTGGGTACTGCAATGCAGGACACAGGCATATTGGGATGGCTTCAGAGGGATCTGGAAAACCTGCCCTGCAAGGAAATGTAGAAGAAACTGGGCGTGTTTAGCCTGGAGAAGATAAAACTGAGGGGTACGTGATCTCACTGTTCAAATGCTTGAAGGCCTGCTACATCGACCGCTAGCGGTGGTAGAGAACAGAGGTTAGAGGGTAGGGCTAGTTTGTGAGAGACATGGGTCCAGATCCCCACCCTGCCACAGAAACTCACTGGGTGACCTTGGGCCCATCACACTTTTTCTGCCCAGCCTTCCTCACAGGGTCGTTGTGAGGAAGAGAGAATGATGCACGCCGCTCTGAAAACTCTTTGGGAAAGAAGGTGGGGTAACCGTGACCTAAGCAAAAATAAATGGGAAAGGGCAAAGCTACCTATAAAGGGCTCACATCACAGAAGCGCAAACTTCAGCTCAGCATGAAGCTTCCTAACAGTAAGACTGCGGAACTACTTGTCTAGGAGAGTTGGTGGGCTCTTTCAGCAGAGTGGTAAAGCTGCAGTACTGCAGTCCAACCTTTTCTGCTCATGACCAGAGCTCGAGCCCGGCGGAAGCTGGGTTCAGGTAGACGGCTCAGGGCTGACTCAGCCTTCCATCCTTCCGAGGTCGGTAAAATGAGTACCCAGCTCGCTAGGGGGAAAGGGTAAGAGACTGGGGAAGGTAAGGGCAAACCACCCCGTAAAAAAAGTCTGCCGTGAAAACGTGAAAGCAACGTCACCCCAGAGTCGGAAATGACTGGTGCGTTTTCTTGACCTTCAGCAGAGGCTGGACAGCCATCTGCCAAGACTGCTGCAGCTTTGGATCTCCTGCATGGTGCAGTGGCTTGGAACAGAAGTCTTTTTTCAACTCCTGAGTTTCTCTCAGTGCAATCCTATGCAGAGTTGCTCCAGCCTAGGACTGCTGCTTTCAGTGGACTTAGGGTGGAGTAATTCTGCACAGGAGCACTCTTGTTTGTACTCAGAAGTCAAACCTCAGGCCTTTTGAAAGCCAGGGGCATATTTTTTACTCTTGATGGTACACATTTTGGCACCAGGAGTGTTGGAGAAATAGGTAGGATTCATCCCTCTGTTATGTTTTGGCAACCCAAATCCTCAGACGACAAGATGCAAACAACATGAACTGCAAATGTCTCAGATATGCCGCTCCCGGGCTCTAAAGGGCTTTTTGATGTGGACTTCAATGCCGGACAAATTGCCCGGCCCAGAGTTAATTGGAGGGCTTTGCCAGCACATGGCATAACGCACTGCACCTCTGAGCATTCCAAAAGATTTGAAAAGGAACACGTTTTTATGAGGGCGACGTAGCTATTCCAAAGTCAGCATTTTATCTCTGCTGAACAGATTGACTGTTCTGGATGCCTGCTCCCCAACTGAAGTTCTGCCTTTGTGGAGCTCATGTTTGTCGAAAAACAGATGACCCAGGCAATAATTGAAATTTCTCCAAGTGGTGAATTAGAAAGTCAATTTAAACCGACACAGGATGCAAATAAAGGGAGGAAAGATGAGTTGGCTGTTGCAGTTTTGCTTCCTTCTGCACTAGCCCAATTACAATCATCTTTTCATCACTCCATCTTCCCAGAGTCCCCCCTGACCCCTGTCTATGCTGTGCAAGGAAAGCAGACAATAAAGGAAATTGAAGCTTACAGCACTAGGGCAGCAAAGGACACAAACAGTGGCTGCGGAATAAAGCTGTTTTCCACGTGCAATAATATAGACGGCCCCAGGGATTGCAGTGCAGATTCCATTACGGAATCCTGGAATATACCTTATGCACCTGTCTGTCTGTTTATATTATCATTTGCTTCACCCACTTCTCTACTCAAAGGGGATGCAAAATGGTTGCGATAGGAAGTGGCAAAGAAAATGCAGAATACCATTTTCCATTAAGGTCTCTGTTCCCAGAGAGATAGAGTCCAGAGCCCTTAACAGGATATCCATTCCACGTTTTCCTTGCAACTTTGTACTGCAATGCGTCCCAATGGATGGAGGTCAGTTTCACTTTTCATTGTTCCTATAGCCAGCTGAAGCTCATGCTTCCTGGAGTTGCGCCCTTGCAAATAAAGGGCTGATGCTTTGAGAGCCAGTGTCTGTGCTCAATGGACCTGCGGACTGGTAGAAGAAGAAGACTGCAGATTTATACCCCGTCCTTCTCTCTGAATCAGAGTCTCAGAGCAGCTTACAATCTCCTTTATCTCCTTCCCCCACAACAGACACCCTATGAAGTGGGTGGGGCTGAGAGAGCTCTCCCAGAAGCTGCCCTTTCAAGGACAACTCCTACAAGAGCTATGGCTAACCCAAGGCCATTCCAGCAGCTGCAAGCGGAGGAGTGGGGAATCAAACCCAGTTCTCTCAGATAAGAGTCCACGCACTTAACCACTACACCAAACCACTACACCAAACTAACCCACAGCCAAAGGGGGATATTACACTAGAGAGCCATTGCCAATCTGAGTAGACCTGGGGAGGGACAGTGGCTCAGTGGCAGAGCATCTGCTTGGGAAGCAGAAGGTCCCAGGTTCAATCCCCGGCATCTCCAAAAAAGGGTCCAGGCAAATAGGTGTGAAAAACCTCAGCTTGAGACCCTGGAGAGCCGCTGCCAGTCTGAGAAGACAATACTGACTTTGATGGACCAAGGGTCTGATTCAGTATAAGGCAGCTTCATATGTTCATATGAGGGGGGAGGGGGAGAAGCTTGCAATGCCATTTCATTGTTTTCCCAGGCTCACAGCATTTTATATTTTTAGTTTCTGCTGTGATCCTCGTGCTTCTTCTTGATGTTTTTTTATTGCACTGCCAAATCCCACTAATCTCCCACCTTTCCATTTTAAACAAATAGTGCAAGAGTTTTGAGCATGTTTGTATTTTAAATTAAAACACAATATCTTTGCATTTGTCTGCGTCCTTTATAAAGTTTCTGCTACCTCACATTACATGTTATGACACACATAGCCCGGCCCCACAAAGTCCCATTTGTGTCAGATCTGGCCCTCCTAACAAACGAGTCTGACATCCCCGGCTTAAGGCAACAAAGGCATATATTAGCTGGAAACATTTACCTGCATGTTTCCAGACTTACGAAAGAAGCACCTCTGACTACACACAAAATAATTTTTTTCTACATTTTATTCCCGTGTCTGCAGACTTCCCAAGCACACAACAGAGACAGGAATTTAGAGCAGATAACCTAGTCACAAGTGCACCACATTAGTAAAGTTGCAATTTACTTCCAGTTCCACTTTCACCACTACTGCCCAAACACATACAAACTGAAAAAAAAAAATGTTCCATTTCGAAACATCAGAAGTTTTATTAAGAATTCGTGTCAGGTCTCTTGGAAGGCAAAAAAACCTAAAAAGCAAAACAAGACTGTCTTACAGAACTGGAGACTGAATCTGAAAAGTGTGCTAGGTACAACTAATCAAAGGCTAGCTGAAGCCGACAGCATTACAGCAAGTGAGACAGGAAATATGTTTCCGTTTGTAATACTGGCACACAATGTTTTCAAATGAATGCAACAGCATTTGCAATTTTATATAAGAAATGTCTCGTATATCTTGGAAGAATGATGATTTAGATCTACATTTCTGCCGCAGTTCCATCAGGCAGTGGGGGGGGGGGGTTGGAAGGGGGTGGGGGAATTCTTCAGTACCTCTGTACTGTTCTTGTCCTCAGTTACTATTTGCTATTCTCACTTTCAGACTGCAGAGTTCTTGTTCTTGGTGAAGCTCAGCAGTAAGGCTGCCTGCTTCAAAAAGATTTTGGTCGGGCATAAATAAATTAATGTTTACAAAAGGGTTCCAAAATTGTCAGATGAAACTATCTGTCAAGATGCCAGGTCTTATCACTATTTTTAAAAAAAGAGAATCTCACATGACAAAGCGAAGAGTGAAAAAGTTTTTAAATTATTGATTGTCATGAGAGCGTTTGCTAGCACCAGTTCTTAAGGCAATCTGTGCAACACAGAGACCAAACAAATCAAAAGACTACTTACAGTAAGTTTGTCATAGGTGCATAACTGTGCTTTCCTGTGATCAATTATTTGTACATTTATTACTGTACTTCTATGAGCTCTGTGGCGCAGAGTGGTAAAGCTGCAGTACTGCAGTCCAAGCTCTGCTCACCACCTGAGCGATCCCGGCGGAAGCTGGATTCAGGTAGCCAGCTCCAGGTTGACTCAGCCTTCCATCCTTCCAAGGTCGGACAAATGAGGACCCAGCTTGCTGGGGGGGAAAGCGTAGATGACTGGGGAAGGCAATGGCAAACCACCCTGTAAAAAGTCATCCCAGAGTCAGAAGCGACTGGTGCTTGCACGAGGACTACCTTTACTTTACCTTTACTATATCTCCGCAAACTCTTATCAAGCAAAGCTGTTCTAATTAATCAAAATACCTTTTCTGTTCATCTCAAAATTAAGGGTTTTTTTCATAATGTCTGAATGGCTACATTTTGTTGTTCAGTTGCACAGTCGAGTCCGACTCTTTGCAACCCCATGGACCAAGATGAAGATTTTTTTTTCATAACGTCTGAATGGCTACATTAGGGACAGATAAATCACAGACACTAGCATTCAGAAAAGCTAGGAATCTGAAATATGTTTCTGGACAGGGGGTGGGGGGACAGCATACACCTGTGAACTACTACATGTATTGTTTTTTGATTCTTACAATGTAAAATAATGAAAGGGTTGCCTAATAAAAGCCCCAGACAAGCTGCATTTAATTTCACCATAGCTGCAACACGTCAAATGTGACAATACTGTGACTTGGAAAAAATGCAGGACTTGGACATTGGGAAATCCTGCATAGGAATAACAAACTCACCACATGACATAACCACTATTTGCCTCAGGGATGGAATGCTTCTGGATCATACTGATTGACAGAGAGCAAGATAAAGTCACATTTTGTACAGGACAATCAATGCACTATGCAAAATGGGGTGGGGGGGGGGGAGAATGAACAGTCCCTATTCTACAGCTTGGCAGAAACTTTAAAATGTGAAATGTGTTTCACACCAAGCGCTGTCTAAATAAGTCTGCTACCCCTCCTGCAATGCATTTTAAGATTTCTACAAACCGCAGACTTGGAGCTTTTCCATCATGCTCGGCAACATCTCGCTTTTCTCACCCTTCCCCTTTGTTTGGATACACAAAATATAATGCCTGGTGAAAAGTTCTGAGACAAATGTTCGCTTGCTTATAAAAAGGCTGTATTCATTTCTGGGTGGAATCAAGTAACCTGCAGCTGCAACCGCAGCAGCTAGAAGTGCTTAAAGTGGCCCCAATTCCCAACACAAAAACTGGCTCAGCAACTACTTCCATTATTCCAAACTCCCTAATACATAGCAAAATAAAACACACCAGGCTTCCCTTAATTGCAGCTGGGATTCCTGAAGTCACAACCCAGCTTGAGTCTTTCAGACTGTGCCCTGACTTCTGTGGCTCAACTCTCTCCAAACATTTTCACAGTCTACTTACTAATTTCATCCACATCCCTGAGGAACTTCTGCAGTTCCTGCTCTTCTTGCCGCTTAGACATCTCGACCTCAGGTCGGGAAGAGGCAACCTGTATGAAGAGGCAAAGGGGGGATTAGAATGGCAAAATTCCCCCAAGATTCATTACCATGTTTAAAGGCTGCCACCTTGTGGCTGCTGGACGTGTTTATTGACACAGCATCAGAGATTGCTAATGAGGATTTTGGCTGAAGATGTGCTTGCGTTATATATTTAGCAAGTGACTTTCACTCCCACGGCTGGCCCTCAAGTAATACTGCAGTTCAGGGAGGAAGGGAGCTACGGGGATTTCTGACACGCTTTGCAGCACCATAGCCTTGCGAAAGGAGAATGCCCATCGTCCTCACCTCAAGGATGGCTGGGGGTAAACTGCCATGCCAATTTTAAGGTTCTGCCTTATTGCTAAGGGTCGAGCAACGTCTGAGACTTGAAAACGCTTTCCTGGGAACAGACCTAAGCTGGATTTTGAGCAGAGCTGGTGAACGGTTGCAGTGCTAAACGCAGGCAAATGGGCCACGTCTCTAATGCTTCATGGCCACTTTAGACCAAAGTCCCTCAAGTGAGAAGCTAGAGCAAGGCTGGCCAAGCTTGCTTAGCTTAAGAACCACATCGAATAAATGTCAGAGGTTCGAGAACCACAATACATGAACATCAGATGGTTTGAGAGCGAGGAGGAGGGAAGGAATGATTGAAAGAAAACCAGAAAGAAAGCAACTAGATGGGGGGGAGAGGCAGAAAGAAAGCAGCTTTAACTGCATTCTCCAAGCTGCAGACTGGCTTGGCGAAGTGATTTAAATAGAGAAATACCTTCTCCAAGATGGCCAATGGGGCAGTGGGGTCTTCCAGAGCCACACGTGACTCCCAACCTGCAGTCTGGCCACCCCTGAGCTAGAGCGCAACTGGGGATTTGGAAAGGGGAAGATGCTGAGGACTCCATGGGGTGGAGGGGGGCAGACTGGAGAGCTCTCGAGGGTAGTGTTGGGCGGGAAACAGCATGCTATACAGAAGGGCTTTTTTTTCTGGAAAAAGAGGTGCTGGAACTCTCAAGAGGGAAATAAGGGAGAAGCACACAGATGCTCCTCAGAAACTTTAAAAGCTTTTTTTGAGAATGTTGTTTCCCTAAAGAAGTTTTGGAACTCGGTTCTGCCACATTCCCCAGGAAAAAAAGCCCTGCATGCATGATAGCAGGTGTTTCTGTTCCTTGCCGCAGCCAATCCGAGGGCTGCCAATCCTTGACAAAGGCTTTTTGCTTTTGACGGACAAGCAAAAAATGCAACTGGACAAGTTTCCGCTCAGCTCTGTGGCCAGGTTTCTTGCTTAATCTTAGGTGTTTCTGTCCTGCGCTCTAAGCTGAAAATTTCTATTTAGATAGGGGGGAAAAAAATCAGGATAAAACATCAAAACCTATACAAATACACATCAAATCATCCTTTTTAAAAAGTCCTGAAACATAACAGTATCAGCTAAACACACACACGAGCCACACAAAAAAAAAAAAGATCAGAAATCCTAAGTATTAAAATTGATTTAAAAAAAACCCCAACCACCACCAGTCAGTTGCAATAAATCAGGCAACACAAACACATGGAATAGCACCATATTTTGGTGGGGGTGGGATGGGGAACTCTGTTTCAGCTCATGGGGGAAAAGAAACAGGAGCTCAGTAGCCTGGGTTTTTATCACAAGAGATAATGCTGTGAACTGGAGCCCAGCTGCATCAGATGCCATGCTGTGGAGATGATGTGACTGGATGGGTGTTCCAGGTGCCTGTTATCATATTATATCCAGGTGGTCTGAAGCAGCAGAACAAAGCGTGAGACCAGGGGCACCTTCAAGACCCACCTAGTTTAATTCTGGGTAGAAGCTTCCCTATGCATGCTGGCCTTTGATTCTGGGCATACACTTCCGTATGCATGCACACCTCTACACAAAAGTCGGTGTATACCCAAAATAAAACTTGTGTTTGTCTTAAAAGTGCCACTGGACTCACTCATGTTATTATAACAACGCAGGAGGTCAAGTGCACCTTTAACACCAACAAAGTTTCATTCAGAATGTAAGCTTTCGTGTGCTAAAAGCACACTCCGTCAGACAATAGGGTGGAATGGAAAGCAGTGCTTAATATAGAGAAAGTGGGCAGTGAGTTAGTATGCAAAATCATAGAAATGCCCACTTTATATTAAGGACTGCTTGCCATTCCACCCTATTTGATGAAGTGTGCTTCTACCACACGAAAGCTTACATTCTGAATAAAACTTTGCTGGTCTTAAAGGTGCCCCTTGACTCCTGCTTTGTTCTACTGCTTCAGACCAACACGGCTGCCCACCTGGATCTTTCGAAGCGGGCAGCCATGTTGGTCTGAAGCAGCTGAACAAAGCAGGAGTCAAGTTGCACCTTTGAGACCAACCAATTTTTATTCAGAGAGCCAGTTTGGTGTAGTGGTTAAGTGTGCGGACTCTTATCTGGGAGAACCAGGTTTGATTCCCCACTCCTCCACTTGCACCTGCTGGCATGGCCTTGGGTCAGCCAGAGCTCGGGCAGAGGTTGTCCTTGAAAGGGCAGCTTGTGTGAGAGCTCTCTCAGCCCCACCCACCTCACAGGGTGTCTGTTGTGGGGGAGGAAGGGAAAGGAGATTGTGAGCTGCTCTGAGACTCTGTCCTTGAAAGGGCAGCTGCTGGGAGAGCCCTCTCAGCCCCACCCACCTCACAGGGTGTCTGTTGTGGGGGAGGAAAGTAAAGGAGATTGTGAGCTGCCCTGAGACTCTGTCCTTGAAAGGGCAGCTGCTGGGAGAGCCCTCTCAGCCCCACCCACCTCACAGGGTGTCTGTTGTGGGGGAGGAAGGGAAAGGAGATTGTGAGCTGCTCTGAGACTCTGTCCTTGAAAGGGCAGCTGCTGGGAGAGCCCTCTCAGCCCCACCCACCTCACAGGGTGTCTGTTGTGGGGGAGGAAGGTAAAGGAGATTGTGAGCTGCTCTGAGACTCTGTCCTTGAAAGGGCAGCTGCTGGGAGAGCCCTCTCAGCCCCACCCACCTCACAGGGTGTCTGTTGTGGGGGAGGAAGGTAAAGGAGATTGTGAGCTGCTCTGAGACTCTGTCCTTGAAAGGGCAGCTGCTGGGAGAGCCCTCTCAGCCCCACCCACCTCACAGGGTGTCTGTTGTGGGGGAGGAAGGGAAAGGAGATTGTGAGCTGCTCTGAGACTCTGTCCTTGAAAGGGCAGCTGCTGGGAGAGCCCTCTCAGCCCCACCCACCTCACAGGGTGTCTGTTGTGGGGGAGGAAGGTAAAGGAGATTGTGAGCTGCTCTGAGACTCTGTCCTTGAAAGGGCAGCTGCTGGGAGAGCCCTCTCAGCCCCACCCACCTCACAGGGTGTCTGTTGTGGGGGAGGAAGGTAAAGGAGATTGTGAGCTGCTCTGAGACTCTGTCCTTGAAAGGGCAGCTGCTGGGAGAGCCCTCTCAGCCCCACCCACCTCACAGGGTGTCTGTTGTGGGGGAGGAAGGTAAAGGAGATTGTGAGCAGTTCTGAGACTCTGAGAGGAGGGCAGAATATAAATCCAGTGTCTTCTTCTTTAGAACGTACGCTTTCCTGTACTCTTAAGCACTCTTAAGTGAGATTCAAACTGTGCTGGATTCCTCATTTGATGAGGTGTGCTTAAAGAGTACACGAAAGCTTACGTTCTAAACAAAAATTGATTGGTCTTAAAGGTGACATTTGACTCCTGCTTTGTCCACCTAGATCTTGTCATTATCAATTCCGTATTATTTTAAAAAATTAGGTAGGCATGCATCTCTTATAAATTATAACTATAGATCGATGCACTGCTTGAAATAAACCTCCCTGCAT
Source organism: Heteronotia binoei (assembly GCF_032191835.1). NCBI lineage: Eukaryota > Metazoa > Chordata > Lepidosauria > Squamata > Gekkonidae > Heteronotia > Heteronotia binoei. The sequence continues at coordinate 6,240,801 of NC_083234.1, forward strand.
TTTACCTAGGGTTGCCAAATTCAATTCAAGAAATAGCTGGGGACTTTGGGGGTGGAGCCAGGAGAGTTTGGGGGTGGAGCCAGGAGAGTTTGGGGGCGGAGCCAGGGGAGTTTGGGGGTGGAGCCAGGAGAGTTTGGGGGCGGAGCCAGGAGAGTTTGGGGGCGGAGCCAGGAGAGTTTGGGGGTGGAGCCAGGAGAGTTTGGGGGCGGAGCCAGGAGCAAGGGTGTGACAAGCATAATTGAGGGAGTTCTGGCCATCACATTTAAAGGGACCGCACACCATTTTTAAATGCCTTCCTTCCATAGGAAATAATGAAGGATAGGGGCGACCTGTTTTGAGGCTCATAAAATTAGCCTCTCCGGTCCAATCTTTTTGAAACTTGGGGGGCATTCTGGGGAAAGGCAGCAGATGCTATGCAGAAAATCTGGTGCCTCCACCTCAAAGAACAGCCCCCCTCCGAGCCCAAATACATGGGGATCAATTCCCCACTATCTCCTACGGGAATCAGCCTCCATAGGGAGTCATGGTGCCCAGCAGACATTCCCCCCCCCCCCCCGCTGCTCAATGATGACCCTGAAGAGGGCGGGGGGGGGTGCTCCAAACCGGGGGTTGGCAACCCTAATTCCCCCCACGTCTACCTGCCGCCTCCGGGCTCTGGAGCAATCCCCCTCCCCCAATGCCCCCCCAGCCTTTGCTCGGGCGAGGGGGGCGCGGAAGGTCGGAGGCGCCGGGTCCAAGCGGGCCGGGGGTTCCTCCGCAGGCCGCTCCGCTCCTCCTTCCCTCGCAGGCCGCGCCGCGTCCCGGCGGTCTCCATGGCAACCGACTCCAAAATGGCGGCGGAGAGCGCGAGACTGGGGGCGTGGCCTACGCCCAAGAGGCGGGCGGGCGGGAGCAAGAGAACCTCGAGGCCCCGCAATGGATTCTGGGTGTTTTTTCCCTGTTTTTGCCTCAGAGCGGTTGATGCGATGGGGGAGGCGGGGTTTGGAGAGGGGCGGAGCCTCGGGGATATTAGAAGACACTAGACTCCGCCCCCCGAAGCGGCTGTTTCCTTCAGGGGAGATCTCTGTTGCCTGGAAACCAGGGCGACGAGTTCTAATTCTGGGAGATCTCCAGGCGTCACCTGGGAGGGTTTCCAATCTCCAGGTGGAGCCTGGAGATCTCCTGGAGTCGCAGCAGCTCTCCAGGCAGTGGAGACTTGTTCCCCTGGAGAAAAGGGCTACTTTGGAGGGCAGACTCCATGGCAGGGGTGGCCAAACTGCGCCATGGGAGTCAAGAGGCTCTTTCGCACATAGCGTGTGGCTCTTGAAGCCCCCTCCGCCCCGCTGGCTGACGTGGAGAAAGTATTTCTTTTTATATCGCTTCTCCAAGCCAAGGCAGTCAACGGCTTGGAGGATGCATTTAAAGTTGCTTTCTTTTCACCTCTCTCTCCCTCAGACGCCATCTATTTTCCTTCCACCCATCCATCTTGTGGCTCTCAAACATCTGACATTCGTATCTCGCGTCTCACAAACATCTGACTTTATTCGATGTGGCTCCTGCGTTTGGCCACCCCTGGTCTATGGCATCATATCTAGCAGAGGTCCCTCCCCTCCCCAAACCTTGCCCTTCTCAGGCTCCACCCCCCCCCCAAAAAAATCTCCAGGTATGTCCCAGCCAAGAGTTGGCAACACTGCCACCTGGCAACTCTACCTGAGTGGGCGCTTTCCCTTGCAGCTGGGAGGCTTCCTCCCATTGCATTTGCATCCTGCCCCTTCCTCCAAGGAGCGGCATGCACGGCACTCCGTTCCCCATTCCATCCACACCACAACCTTGCAAGGTGGGCTGGCTTGACAAAGCGGGAGGGGCCTGAGGTCACTTCATAAAGTTCCGACTTGAGGGGCAACAGAAGCCTTGGACTCTTCACGGGCTCTGTGGTCCTTGTTTGCCCTTGCCGTCTTCCAAAGTTTCAATATCGGCACCTTCCAATTTTTAACAAATCCAGGTGGGCAGCCATCTTGGTCTGAGGCAGGGGTGTCCAAACATGCTTAATGTTAGAGCCGCATAGACTAAACGTCAGATGCTTAAGAGCCGCAAGACGTGAATGTCTGATGCTTGAGAACCGCAAGGTGGAAGGCAGGAAGGCAAACAGACAGGGGAGGGACATGGAAAGAAAGCAACTTTCAATGCATCTTCCAAGCTGACAGCTGGCTTGGTTTAGAGAAGTGATTTAAAGAGACAAATGCCTTCTCCAAGTCGGCCAATGGGGTGGGGGCAGGGGTTTCGAGAGCCACACGATATGTGTGAAAGAGCCACATGTGGCTCCCGAGCCACAGTTTGGCCACCCCTGGTCTGAGGCAACAGAACAAGGATATCGAGTCCAGCAGCACTGTGGCACAGAGTGGTAAAGCTGCAGTACTGCAGTCGGAGCCCTCTGCTCACGACCTGAGTTCGATCCCCGGTAGAAGTTGGGGTTTCAGGTAGCCGGCTCAAGGTTGACTCAGCTTCCATCCTTCCGAGGTCGGTCAAATGAGTCCCCAGCTTGCTGGGGGGAAAGTGGAGATGACTGGGGAAGGCAATGGCAAACCACCCTGTAAAAAGTCTGCCGTGAAAACGTTGTGAAAGCAACCTCACCCCAGAGTCGGAAACGACTGGTGCTTGCACAGAGGACTACCTATATCTTTTTTGCACCTTTAAGACCAACGCAGTTTGATTCCAGGAGAGAAGGGACCTAAAAAGACAAGATTGTCGTCGTGAAGGAAACATCAATCTCCAATTCTGACATATCGATTGCCTTTGCAGTCCACCCACCCCCCCTCCAGCTAATCCCAAACATGAAAGCTTATATCAGAACGCCAAAGCTTTGTTAGTTTTATTCTTTAGCTGGTGTTATTCTTCAAAGCGTGCCTGCGCACAAAAGGTTATACCTTTTATCAAACTCTGTTGGCCTTAAAGATGCCACAGGACTTGAGTTTGTCCTGCTGCTTTGGACCAACACGGCTGCCTCCCTGAATCTGTCTTTACAGTCTTGAAGACGGCTGGTAAAGTGGAAAGTTTCAGAGGGCAGCTGTGTCAGTCTGCAGAAGCACAGCTCCAGTTGAGTCCAAGAGCAACGTCCAAGACCAAAAAGATTTTCGGTTGGTGTGAAGTTATTTCTCCTTTTTTCCCTGTATTTTGTATTACAAAATTGCCTTTATTGGAATTGCCAAAGCTAACAGATAGCTTAACCGAAAGATCCATAATATAAAATACTAAAATGTTGATGATGTTTAGTTTAGAGATAATAATATGTGACAATTTATGTATTTTAAGGAAGTCTTGCAGATGTAGGCTTGTATTCTTTGAAAGGATCTTCATGCAGAATAAGATTAATATGTATTTTGTTTTCTATTCCCTACCCCTATTTTTCTGAAATGAATAAAACTTTTTAAAATCAAAAAGATTTTCGGGGTGTAAGATTTGGAGCACCCGGTAGCCCCTTTCTCAGATAACAAAGGAGCTTTGGCTCTCTCAAAAGCTTACACATACACCCACACCCGCCTCTCAAAAGCTTACACGCCTACCCACCCACACCAGCCCCCCAATAACTTGCTGGTCTTGAAGGAGCCCCTCAACTCAAATTGAGGTGTAGGAAAGGGGGGGGGGATTTTCTGTTCTTACTGTTTTGACACAGCTGTTCTAAAAGGTCATTCTGGCAAGCAATCCTAAGAAGGTCTGCTTATAAGTAAATACCATATTATTCAGTGGGGATTACTCCTAGGAAACTATCTTTAGGATTCCAACCTCTAGCATGCAACAGTTTCCGTGGATGTGCAATAAAAAGGTGAAAAAGGTAGTCTCCTGTGCAAGCACCAGTCGTTTCTGACTCTGGGGTGACGTTGCTTTCACGTTTTCAGGGCAGACTTTTTACAGGGTGGTTTGCATTGCCTTCCCCAGTCATCTCCACTTTCCCCCCAGCAAGCTGAGTACTCATTTGACCGACCTCTGAAGGATGGAAGGCTGTGAGTCAACCTCAGGCCGGCTACCTGAATCCAGCTTCTGCTGGAATCGAACTCAGGTCCTGAGCAGAGAGTTCAGATCACAGTGCTGCAGTACTGCTGCTTTACCACTCTGCGCCACGGGGCCGCTAAAAAAGGATAGACACACGGACAAAGAAGAGGAGACGTCCTTTAAAAAGAGGACATCTGGTAACGGTGAGAATTTTTTTTTTTTTAAACGCAACCTTGGTACAAAACGGCTCTTTGGTCACCTCCTTCAGTATTTTATCTTCCTCTTCTTGCTACAGACACGTAAAATGTCTGCATGGATTGTAACGAAACCATATCAACAGCTAGATGGACATTCCCCTCTCCCCCTCCCTCCCCACAACTGCCCATATTTCTTCCTCATCTGTAATGACAGTTATTTGTATTGACTGGTTTCTACCATCCTCAGGGCAAGTCATTAAATCACCGCCAGGGATTCTCTGAGTTTATCACAATGATTATTTGCAGTTTATTTTATGACCCCCAATAAAAGCTTTTCACCCTCTCCCCGTCCTGTGGATTTATTTCCAAGGCGAGAGGTAACATCTGCGGTCTCTTGTGCAGTTCTCTAGAACTCTTCTTCCAGCGAGCTGTTGAGAAAGCGAAATAAAAGAAATAGGAGAGAGGGGAGGGAGAGCAGGAAAGATTCTTTAGGGCACAAGGCTGAAGAGCCTACAGTGCACAACGGTTTCAATACGTGCAGTGCAGATTTATAGGCCCAGTCTCAGGCATTCAGAGAACGTGGGTCATAAAAGTTTTAAGGAAAGAAATGAATAAATAACGGGCACACAATTGTGTCCTTGATTAGACGGAAAAGTGCCCATCGCAAAAGAGATTGCAGTCCTGAGAAAAAAACAGGAAGCAAGGGCTAGTCCCCCCAACCCACCCCCTTAAAACTCTACAAGCTTCCAGCAGTTCTGATCTGTCTGCGTCACAGATCAGTTGTAAAGCAGAGAGAAGTACGGTAAACGTAGTATTGGCAAACCGTATCCTCTTACTAGCACTGAGGGCAGATCTGGACTTCTTGGGGCTTTTACTCTTTCGGAGGGAGAACGGCCTTTGGATATTCTTCCCAGGGGTCGCTGGGTGCAACTGAAAAGCCTTTTTGCACCTTGCTTGATTCACCTGATTAATATTGCTTGGACATTTTAGGGACATCAGCCTCCAGGTGGGACCTGGAGATCCCCTGGATTTCCAGCTTATCTCCAGATGACAGTTCCCCTGGAGAAACTGGATGCTTTGGAAGGAGGGGGGACTCTGTGACATTGTACACCACTGAGGTCTCTGTCCTCCCCAGGTAAAAGGAAAAGATAGTCCCCTGTGCAAGCACCAGTCGTTTCTGACTCTGGGGTGACGTAGCTTTCGCAACGTTTTCACGGCAGACTTTTTATGGGGAGGTTTGCCATTGCCTTCCCCAGTCATCTACGCTTCCCCGCAGCAAGCTGAGTACTCATTTTACCAACCTCAGAAGGATGAAAGGCTGAGTCAAACTGGAGCCGGCTACCTGAACCCAGCTTCTGCCGCGATCGAACTCAGGTCATGAGCAGAGAGCTCGGATTGCAGCATTGCAGCTTCACCACTCTGCGCCATGGGGTTCCTCCCCAGGATCCATCCCCAAATCTCCAGGAGTTTCCCAACTTGGATCTGGCAAGCCCAGCCCCCACCTGACCCTCATTAATGATCAAGGGGAACACAGTGTCCCTACCTGTTGTGTTCTGTTATAAGAGTACCCCAAACGGCTCTGCAGTGATCTTAAAACTTCTTTTCTCCTTCTGTATAATGGAGGAGGGGGAGGATGATATAGGATTTATATCCCGCCCTCCACTCCGAATCTCAAAGCGGCTCACAATCTCTTTTATCGTCCTCCCCCACAACAGACACCCTGTGAGGTGAGTGGGACTGAGAGGGCTCTCACAAGCAGCTGCCCTTTCAAGGACAACCTCTGCCAGAGCTATGGCTGACCCAAGGCCATTCCAGCAGCTGCAAGTGGAGGAGTGGGGAATCAAACCCGGTTCTCCCAGATAAGAGTCCGCACACTTCACCACTACACCAAACTGGCTCTCACAAGGACAGCTCTGCAAGAGCTACGGCTGACCCAAGGCCATTCCAGCAGCTGCAAGGGGAGGAGTGGGGAATCAAACCCGGTTCTCCCAGATAAGAGTCTGCACACTTAACCACTATACCAAACTGGCTCTCACAAGGACAACTCTGCAAGAGCTACGGCTGACCCAAGGCCATCCCAGCAGGTGCAAGTGGAGGAGTGGGGAATCAAACCCAGTTCTCCCAGATAAGAGTCCACACACTTAACCACTACACCAAACTGGCTCTCACAAGGACAGCTCTGCCAGAGCCATGGCTGACCCAAGGCCACAGTAGCAGCTGCAAGTGGAGGAGTGGGGAATCAAACCCGGTTCTCCCAGATAAGAGTCCGCACACTTAACCACTACACCAAACTGGCTCTCCAGTGGGTTCAGTGCAAAAAAGAGGCAAGGTGGCAGTGATCATAGCTCTTTTATTCCATACAGCATAGTATAGGGCTGCACTCTAAGACTGGCTAACTGCGCCAACAGAGCCAACTATATACAACTCAAGGTTCCGGCGCAAGCACGTTATTGGACCATTAGGGGAGGGATGGCGGCTCAGTGGTAGAGCATCTGCATGGGAAGCAGAAGGTCCCAGGTTCAATCCCCGGCATCTCCAAAAAAAAGGTCCAGGCAAATAGGTGTGAAAAACCTCCGCTTGAGACCCTGGAGAGCCGCTGCCAGTCTGAGAAGACAATACTGACTTTGATGGACCAAAGGTCTGATTCAGTATAAGGCAGCTTCATATGGGGAGGGACGGTGGCTCAGTGGTAGAGCATCTGCTTGGGAAGCAGAAGGTCCCAGGTTCAATCCCCGGCATCTCCAAAAAAGGGTCCAGGCAAATAGGTGTGAAAAACCTCCGCTTGAGACCCTGGAGAGCCGCTGCCAGTCTGAGAAGACAATACTGACTTTGATGGACCAAAGGTCTGATTCAGTATAAGGCAGCTTCATATGGGGAGGGACGGTGGCTCAGTGGTAGAGCATCTGCTTGGGAAGCAGAAGGTCCCAGGTTCAATCCCCGGCATCTCCAAAAAAGGGTCCAGGCAAATAGGTGTGAAAAACCTCAGCTTGAGACCCCGGAGAGCCGCTGCCAGTCTGAGAAGACAATACTGACTTTGATGGACCAAGGGTCTGATTCAGTATAAGGCAGCTTCATATGTTCATATGTTCAAACCAGTAGGGGGCTCATGATTGGTCCAGGGCAACAGGGATTTGGATCCCATCATGCATTGTTCCTGAGTCCCCTTGCTCAGTCCTTATGGCTCCAATCAGCTCAGCAGGAACACCCATATAAGTCTTCGCTTTGGTCCGCATACACAACACTCTGGCACACAAGCTGGAGTTTTTGTCTGCTCCCCTCCCCCCTTTGTTAGCAGTAAACAGCTATTGTGAAGAAGGGTGCAGGGCGGCTAAGTCTTTGTGACATTTTACTCGGTCCTAATAAAAGCCATTATTACACCACTGTCGCTTTTGGATTTTTTTTTCTAACGGGCCGGCACGGTTACCTGTAATTTTTCTCTTAAAGCACAAGGCTGGCAAATGGCTTCCCTTGAATGGGAAAATATAGACGACATGACAACAGAGGCGGGAGACCCACAAAGGTCTGTCAAGAGGCCGCGAACACTCAGCGATCATCAAACATCTAATCAACAGTTTTCAACAGAGCACAGGGCAGAATTCTTCCCCGCGAGCGTTCGGTCGGCATTGCAGAGCGAAACGACCGTTTCCCTGACAAAGATAATGACTCACATTTACAGCCAGTTTACCGTGTATTTAATGTAGAAACTCAGGCAGGCGGGAACGGAGGAGCACAACAGCAGAGCTGCCTCTACTTGGATGCGCTGAACCGCCTTTGATGCGCGGAACTCCTATCCATGCAAAGATTCACCTGGAACAGCAGAACACCCATTTTTTTTCCCAGTGTCATTGACTTTCCTTGTGAGCAATAACAATCAAAAAGGGGCTCAGATGAAGGCACTTCTACATTTCTGCTGTAATAATCTTGCATGGCCTCAGTTTCCCCGTTTGCAAAGCATGCGTTCCCCTGCACGGCCCTTAGAGGAAAGGCTGCTGGAGCATAAAATATTGCTCTTGCTGCCAAGTTCTTCACATTTAATTAAAGAGCAGTGAGAATGAGGAGAAAGTCAGCCTTCCTGTCTCGTTAGGGCTTCAGAACCCTTTGCAGGAAAACGGCCTAAACATTCTCGGTGACTCAAGTGCATTAAATTCGCAGATGGTACAAAACTGTGAAATCCAAATCTCTGAGAACCTTCTCTCTCCAATTCCCTTCCCGGCTCAGCCCTAGTATTCCAGAGGGCCACCAAGGAAAAAGAGCCTTATACGTGGATGCATGCAGTGTCCCCCCCCCAACCAAAGGCTGAAAGCGCTTCACAGCTGTTATCTCTATAATCTAGGGTTGCCAAGTCCAATTCAAGAAATATCTGGGGACTTTGGGGGTGGAGCCAGGAGACATTAGGGGTGGAGGCAAGATCAAGGCCATGACAAGCATAATTGAACTCCAAAGGGAGTTCTGGCCATCTCATTTAAAGGGACGGCACACCTTTTCAATGCCTTCCTTCCATAGGAAATAATGAAGGATAGGGGCACCTTCTTTTGCGGCTCATGGAATTGCACCCCCTGGTCCAATCTTTTTGAAACTTGGGGGGTATTTTGGGGAGAGGCACTGGATGCTATACTGAAAATTTGGTGCCTCTACCCCAAACAACAGCTCCCTCAGAGCCCCAGATACCCGTGGATCAATTCTCCATGATTTTCTATGGGAATAAATCTCCCTAGGGAGAAATAGAGTTCCCAGCAGATATTTCCCTCCCCTCCCCCCGCTTTCTGACGACCCTGAAGCGGGGGGAGGGCCTCCAAACCGGGGGATCCCCTGCCCCCACCTGGGGATTGGCAACCCTACTATAATCTCAAGGCTAACTCTGCAAGATCGGCCAACGTTTGCCCCAAAGTAGCAGGGAGCTTGTGGCAGTTCTCCAGGGGTCCAGACAGCTTGAGCAGCGAAGTTCAGCAAAAGGACGCAGGAGTTCTCTTTTGAGCACAGATTTAAAATGTGAGCATCTAAACGGATGGAATAAACCACACGCCAGTCTAGAGAGGCCCGCGGGGCAATGAAGTATCGGACGGCTTGCACCTACTTTGGCTTGTTTGCTTTCCTTCTTGTCCTTTGTGGACTAAGGATGCTATTACCTGTGTTCCCGCCTGGCTCACTGGAGCCTTTAGGTCTGCGCTTGGAGACGAGGGAACAATGGGCCATGGGATCCCAATCCCTGCTCCAATCACAGGCCCCCTGCTGGTTTGAATGATCCAATGGCGTCCTTGCACAGGAACCTTGAACTGTATATAGTTGGCCCAGTAAACCAGGCTTAGAGTTCAGCTGTTACCCAATGCTGCACTGAACAGAGCTATGATTACGGCAACCTCGTCTCCTCTTTGCATTGAACCCACTATATTATATCTTTATTTAGGGGAAGGACGGTGGCTCAGTGGTAGAGCATCTGCTTGGGAAGCAGAAGGTCCCAGGTTCAATCCCCGGCATCTCCAACTAAAAAGGGTCCAGGCAGTAGGTGATGGAGATGGAGGGAGGGTGGCTCAGTGGTAGAGCATCTGCTTGGGAAGCAGAAGGTCCCAGGCAAATAGGTGTGAGAAACCTCAGCTTGAGACCCTGGAGAGCAGGGGAGGGACGGTGGCTCAGTGGTAGAGCATTTGCTTGGGAAGCAGAAGGTCCCAGGTTCAATCCCCGGCATCTCCAACTAAAAAGGGTCCAGGCAGTAGGTGATGGAGATGGAGAGAGGGTGGCTCAGTGGTAGAGCATCTGCTTGGGAAGCAGAAGGTCCCAGGTTCAATCCCCGGCATCTCCAAAAAAGGGTCCAGGCAAATAGGTGTGAGAAACCTCAGCTTGAGACCCTGTCTAAGAAGACAAGACTGACTTTGATGGACTGAGGGTCTGATTCAGTATAAGGCAGCTTCATATGTTCACCTTTATTTCTCAGGGAACTGCAAAAATATCTGTCACCAGCTTTGCATAGGGCAGCCGAGTCTCCTCAGAGCTCAGCTAAGCAGGTCCAGTTGGGGTTAGTATTCGGGCGGGAGACCACCAAGGAGTTCCAGGATCGCTATAGCATCATCAGATCCAACTCCGGAAATATCTGGGGGCTTTGGGAGTGGAGCCAAGACACTTTGGGGGTGGAGCCACGAACAAGGTTGTGACAAGCGCAATTGAACTCCCAAGGGAGTTCTGGCCATCACATTTAAAGGGACCACATGCCTTTTCAATGCCTTCCTTTCATTGGAAATAGCGGGGCATCTTCCATCCATAAGTATTCCTTTTGGCGTCTGCTCTGGTGGGAAGGCAGCTCTCTGGTGCCATCCGTGGCGATCAAGTCCCTTTCTCCTGGACAGAATCCAGAGCCTCCATTTCTCTCTGCAAAGTGCCATTTCTGAACCTCAGTGCAACAGAGCCGCGTGGGCTGCCTCGGTACTCAGAGGCTGAACACAAACATTCCATGAGCACTAAAAACCTTCTGTTGGGTGGCTGAACATCTCTGCCCTCACCTCTGGGAGGCCTTTGCTGGGAATAAAAGTGGCCTCTGTGTTTGTTTGCAGCCAGGGATGCTGTCCCACTCAGTAGTCAAGAGGTCTCCAGCGAAGAACACAGGGCCGTTCATCCCTCACGATTACCCATCTCTGCAAGGGCAGCACTCAGCTGCCAGGATAGGCTGAAAGGAGCTGAGTGATGAGGTCAGAGAACTCTCTTGGTTTCTCTGGCAGGCGTTACCTTGGACAGAAGAAGAGGAGGCAGAAAGAGCCAGGATGTCTTCGCTGTTGTTCTTAGGATCTTATTCTAAGGCATTTCTGAGGGGAGCCATCGTGCTGGTTGGCCGTAGAAGAGTCAGATCCGAGTCCCTCAGGGACCAACAGGATTTCTGGAGTTGGAGCCATAGGAAGGGGAAACAGAAAAGTCAAACTCTTGAAGCATCTAGGACACACGTGGCCAAACTGAGGCTCGGGAGCCGCATGTGGCCCTTTCACACATATTGTGTGGCTCTCCAAGCCCCCACTGCCCTGTTGGCTGCCTTGGAGAAGGCATTTTTCTTTTAAAATCATTTTTCCATGCCAAGCCAGTCAGTGGCTTGGAGAATGCATTTGAAGTTAAAGTTGCTTTCTTTCTACCTCTCCCTCCCTCCCTCCCCCATCGATTTCTGGGGAACCAATCCCATGCCACTGTCTGCTATATCGTTTCCATGTCTCACTCTGACACAGTTTGGGTAGGTCTCCTCCCCTCCTTCCTTCCTCCCTCCCTCCTTCCTTCCTGTTTTATGAATCTCAGATATCGTTCATGTCTTGCATCTTCAAACATCTGACATTTATTCTATGTGGCTCTTACATCAAGCAAAATGTATTTCTTTATTTTATTTCTTAATTCATTTCTCCCCCGCCTTTCTCCCCTAGTGGGGGCCCAAGGTGGCTGACATCATTCTCTTCTCCTCCCTTTTATTCTCACAACAACTCTGTCAGGACGGTTAGGCTGTGTGTATGTGACTGGCCCAAGGTCATGCAGCGAGCTTCCATGGCACAAGTGGGGATTCGAAACTGGGTCTCCTAGATCCTACTCCAACCACTACACCACCAAGGAACTGGAGGATTTCTTGGCTGGCAAACGGTTAAAAGAAGGACGGACTCTTTCCTGGAAGCTAACTTCTGTTCCTAACAGCTTTGTTTTATGGCTTAGAATACCAAGACTGAAGTTCATTAAATTCCACAGTGGGTTTTTTTCTTGTTGCTGTTCTTTCGTTTTCCTTCATGTATTATGCAGCAAAATTGCTTTTTCAGCTTTCCCCCCCTGCACGAAGCCTGAAGAGAATTGATGTGGCCTCCCTTGGGTTTATTGGCAGCCTGAAACCAACTCCTCGCCCGCATAGAATTAACGTGACGCCCCGCTGTTGCTTCTTATCTGCTGGGACCGAAAGTCTTTTGTAGAACGGCAACGAAGCGTCTTCTGCGCGGCAACAACATGTGCTTGTTTCCATCTCCTTGTTTGTCGCTATTGTGCGTGCCGTTGTCCTCTCTCCCAGTCACAGAGAACAACTCTTTCTCCTTATGCGATAACTTGCTCTCCAGGCAGTAAAATCCTTACGCAGAAAACATTTATTAATTTAGAAAAATTCTAAGAGGTTTCTCCAGAGAATCTGAAGCACAGGACTTCCCCCCACCCCACAATGCGCTCAATGTGGGGCCGCTCTTGACCACCAGACCCTTCCGTTGGGAGGAATTGGGACTCAGTGGGTGGAACACAGGAGCACGAACAGTTGCCTTCTACTGATTCAGACCGTTGGTCCCCCTTAAAGGGCAGTATTGTCTAGGGAAGGGCCCACGTCGGCCAACGAACTAAAGTTCATCATGAATTTTGGGCGGATCACAAAGCAACGGTTGCAGACTGAAGAACCATCATGAACGCCCACAAGTTTCGATGTAGTCGATGGTGGTTCGTGTCAATTTACGAAGAGCTGTCCGTGGTGGTTTGTGGCGAATTTGCGAAAAGCTGCGAGGAGCAGAAAGCAGTGTTTCAACGGCTCCTGAGCGGCAGTCCAACCTCCTGGTTTGTATGGGTTCACGGTTCGGTTTGTGGTTCAGCCACAATAATTTATGCAGCAGCTCACAGCTTTAATGCCAGTAGGTCACAAAGTAGATGTTTTGCTTAGAGGGAACGTTGCAGACTAAGCTGTCCAGCCCCTTCCAGGGTGGGCAGCGCTTTGTATAGCCTTGATGATGCATAAGCACATGTTAGCATATGCACATACTAATTGGCTGCGACATCCAGCATAATTTCGTGAGAGCCAGCTACACACTACTGATACACTCTGCCAGGTTGGCAAGAGCTCAGTGGACAGTATCTACGTCCCAGAAAGACATTCGACTTCACGTGCAGCTTGACCCGATAAATCCAGTTTGAGCTATAAAAGCCCCCTGCTATTCCTGCCAAGAAACAGTAGAAATACAGTAAGGCACAGCGCAAGGTTATAGATAAGACCGGAATGCTAGTAACGCTTCCGGTTTCTTGCCTTCTCCGTCAGGCCCAGCTGTGTGCTAAACCTGAAGGATGTGACTCGAGCATGTTTGCGGCCTCTGCAACGAAAGCTGTTTCCCACAAACTGCAGATGCCGAGTCCTGAACCTGGGAGCTCCTGCATGCCAAGCAGATGTTGTACCACCGAGACTCCGGCTTCGCATGCAGGGGGTCTCAGGTTCAGTCCCTGGGGTCTTCAGTGGAAAGGATCAGGTAGCGGGTGCCGTGCCGGCCCTAGGGCACGTGGCACCCCAGGCAGACTCCCTGCCCGTTGCCTCCCCGTCGCCACCCTCCCTCCACAGCGCTGCAATGCAGTGCCGCGTTCCTTCGGCCACCCCCCCCTGCCCCCCATCAGAGCGTGCCGCGACAAGGCTTGGCCCTCTTGGCTTCAACACAGTCGGCATCTGAGCCTTCTTTGATCAGAGCGCTGGAGGAGGTTTCTCCCCCCTACTTCCCGGAATTGGAAAGGGGGCGGGGGGAAGCAAAGACTCCTCCAGCACTCTGTTCAAAGAAGGCTTAGTTGCCAGCTGCGTCGAAGCTGGTATGGGCAAGCCTGTCACCGTGTGCTCCTCTGATCTCGCTGGGAGCGAGGGCGGAGCGTGGCACGCAACACTGCAGAAGGGACGGTGGCTCAGTGGTAGAGCATCTGCTTGGGAAGCAGGAGGTCCCAGGTTCAATCCCCGGCATCTCCAACTCAAAAGGGTCCAGGCAAGTAGGCATGAAAAACCTCAGCTTGAGACCCTGGAGAGCCGCTGCCAGTCTGAGCAGACAATACTGACTTTGATGGACTGAGGGGGGTCTGATTCAGTACAAGGCAGTTTCATCTGTTCATATTTAAGAAGGGAAGGGAGGGGGCGGGTGGTGGTGGCAGCAGCAGGGGGGAGAGGCAGGCAAATTAGGCATTTGTCATGTGCACCGGAGGGGAGCCCAATTCAGTGCCCCCCTCCCGGTGTCCTTGGCAACCACCTAGCTTGCCTAGAGGGCAAGCCGGCTCTGAGTAGGTGATAGGCCTGAGGCCCTGGAAAGCTGCTGCCAGTCAGAGTAGACAATGCTGGATGTGATAGGCTCTGACAATTCCGTGAGGTTGATGTTCCAGCATGCAGCCAGCGGCTTCTTGACTGGGATGAGGCGTCGTGCGCATCACCTGCTGATTTTAAAATGACAACAGGGCTTGCCAATTCATGTCTGAGTGCAACTGACAGTGCTGGGTCTTACAAAGTCCTTTTATGACCTGGGATTATTTACCTCAAAGGCTGCCTCTGGCCACAGCCCACACACCAGCGTGGATCCTCTCAGCAAACCCATCACTGATGGATCCCTCCATTAAGCTGGTCCAAAAGGCCACCGTTAGGACTCTGGACTTGTTGGTGTTGGCCCCTCCCCACTCTGCGGAATAGTCTACTGGGGTCTTCATCACAACTTCCCTGCACGACTGGGGGGCTGTTTGTGCTCGTAATCTTGACTGTCGATGTAGAGCAAAGAAGGTAGTTGTAGCATTTTGCGGCAACGCTCGACTTTGTAAAAAGTTCTCCAGTAAACAGTTCTCAATATCGAAGTTATACAATGTACAGTAAGCATACGGAGGTTGCAATAGAAAGATAATCACATAGAAAGATGAACATACATCAGTACTTACAGCGTTGTTACCATAAGCAAAGTTTATCTATTTCTTTCGGTATTTCTTCTTGTGCCGCTAAGAACTCAAAAATCGTATACCAAGTAGCTGTAAAGGGTCTGATAGATTGCTAGTTATTTTAGCCATAATATACATTGGCCACAATTTTTTATTCCATTGGGGCTAGGTAGGTTTTCCCACTGGTTTGCAATGACACCTTTTGGCTTCAGATAAAAGCATCCAGCGACAGTCTACTTTTAAAAAACGTCTTCCCTTTTCCTCTCTCGATAGTTTAAAGATTTCAAAGCACGTGTCTTGTTTCCTTTAAAACGCTGACAACAGAGTGCCATTTCAATGAATAACAATGAGTATGGGGTCGAAGGGTCCCTTCCCTCTGGGGCCATGATCCAAACTAGGGCCTTACACATGGACATTTGCCTTTCAGATCAATTTAAGGCTAGCCCTAGATTCTTTGGCACCCTAAACGAGGCTAACCTCTGGCACTGATACTGTCATGGAGTCACATGGGGTGCCCAATTCGGCACCCCCAGAAGGCCAGCACCCTAGACAATTGTCTAGTTTGCTAGCGGCAGGGCCGCCCATGAGTACATTCATACATTTCATTCCTTCAGAGCCAGTTTGGTGTAGTGGTTAAGTGCGAGGACTCTTATCTTGGAGAGCCGGGTTTGATTCCCCACTCCTCCACTTGCAGCTGCTAGCATGGCCTTGGGTCAGCCAGAGCTCTCTTATCTGGGAGAACTGGGTTTGATTCCCCCCTCCTCCACTTGCAGCTGCTGGAATGGCCTTGGGTCAGCCATAGCTCTTTATCTTGGAGAACCGGGTTTGATTCCCCACTCCTCCACTAGCAGCTGCTGGAATGGCCTTGGGTCAGCCATAGCTCTCTTATTTGGAAGAACCAGGTTGGATTCCCCGCTCCTCCACTTGCAACTGCTGGAATGGCCTTGGGTTAGCCATAGCCCTGGCAGAGGTTGTCCTTGAAAGGGCAGCTGCTGTAAGAGCTCTCTTAGCCCCACCCACCTCACAGGGTGTCTGTTGTGGGGGAGGCAGGGAAAGGAGATTGTGAGCCGCTCTGAGACTCTTGAGTGGAGGGCGGGACATAAATCCAATATCTTCATCTACCTCACAGGGTGTCTGTTGTGGGGGAGGAAGGTAAAGGAGATTGAGAGCCACTCTGAGACTCTTGAGTGGAGGGCGGGACATAAATCCAATATCTTCATCTACCTCACAGGGTGTCTGTTGTGGGGGAGGAAGGGAAAGGAGATTGTGAGCCGCTCTGAGACTCTTCGGAGTGGAGGGTGGGATATAAATCCAATATCTTCATCTACCTCACAGGGTGTCTGTTGTGGGGGGTGGGGAGGTAAAGGAGATTGTGAGCCGCTCTGAGACTCTTCGGAGTGGAGGGCGGGATATAAATCCAATATCTTCTTCATCAGAGTTTTATGTATAGTCTCTTTATCTCATCAAGCTCTGTGGTTTTTGTCCCATCCAGTTTGTCTACATCCTGAGCAATGTTCCCTCTAAGCTGCACAGTCTTGTGAGCAAAAATTCTACTTTGTGAGCTACTGGTATCAAAGTTGTGAGCGACTGGGATTAAAGTTGGGAGCTACTGCATAAATTATTGTGCTCTGGGGTCAATTTTCCTGAGCGAAGACAAAAATCTGTGAGCTAGCTCACGCTAACTCAGCTCAGAGGGACCACTAGTCCTGATGATGTCTTTTGGTACAGATGAACCCTCAGCTGGGTCGCATTTTCAGCTTATTATGGCAATGTATAAGAGCTTCTTGGCACTTCAAGAAACTTGTTTTGTTGTACTCCACGGAAATTACAGTTTTCCTTGAGAACTGGATGTCTGGACGTACGTTGGTATTGTTAAGAAATGAGATGTATTGCATTTATTATATAAATTTGATGGGCTCTGAAATTATTAGAAATGCATAGTATAAACTTGCATTTATTCTTTATTAATGTATTGTAAGTTTTTTTAAAAAAAATTCTATGTGTTGTATACAGCGGGGTGCCCAACGGTAGCTCTCCAGATGTTTTTTGCCCACAATTCCCATCAGTCCCAGCCAGCATGGCTATGCTGGCTGAGGCTGATGGGAGTTGTAGGCAAAAAACATCTGGAGAGCTACCGTTGACCACCCCTGCCGTATACAGCATTTAGGTTAGCCCATATTGTATGCCTTCTTCAAGCAAGGCTGAAGAAAAGTGGCACACTATCACCATCTTGTGGAGACTAGTCACCACAGCAAGATGACGCTCAGTATTTGTTTCGTTTTAATACGACAATGGTTCTTTAGGGCGGGTTTTGTAGTTGTCCATATCGTGAATTTATGCCATGTGAGTTTAATATGCCATTTTATACAGCTCGGTGTATCATGCTAATTTGGCACCCAGATCCAGTGTGAGGAAAGAGAAGGCGGAAGGACGAGAGGCTGATTTGCACAAGACAGAAGGCAAAATC
The DNA here is from genome assembly GCF_032191835.1 of Heteronotia binoei. Lineage (NCBI taxonomy): Eukaryota > Metazoa > Chordata > Lepidosauria > Squamata > Gekkonidae > Heteronotia > Heteronotia binoei. Next base: position 6,258,066 of record NC_083234.1, read on the forward strand.
AAAACAGGGGTTTTCCCAACTGGAATGGAAAGGAGGAGAAATTCAATATCACCCTAAGGATACTCACAGAGCAAAGGGCCTTTCCCTGGCTCTAGGGAGCAGGGAGTTGGAAGGCAAAGAAGGCGGGGGTCCCCAAAACACTGCCTGCCCCCCCCCATTGCTGGTGCTGGACGGCAAAGATGGCCAGTGTCCCCAACACACTGTCTTTCCCTGCTTGCTGGTGCTGGACAGCAAAGAAGACGGGGGTCCCCAACACATTGCCCCCCCCCCCCCCGCTTGCTGCTGCTGGATGGCAAAGCCTCCCGCTCACACATTTTTGTCTTAGTTCAGGAACGATGGTCCCAGAGCACACTAATGGATGCAGTAGCTCACATCTTTAATGCCAGGAGCTCACAACAGTCGGCAGTTTAGAGGAAACATTGGTTCCAAGATACATCCGTTTGAGCAATGATATAACAGGATAGGTAAGGTTAAATAACAGAAGTCAGGTTACATGAAGTGCAAAAAGTAAATCTGGTTTGCTGTTGTTCAGTCGCACAATCGAGTCCAACTCTTTGCGACCCCATGGACAAAGTCACGCCAGGCCCTCCTGTCTGGTTAAGTTTGGTCAAAACATCTTTCAAATTGGTTGCCATATCTCACTAAGGGCGTTTTCACACTTACCTTAAGCCGGAGCAACGTCCCTCTTCACCGCGCAGCGTCTGCACGGTTTTCGCACTAATTGCTCCGGAGCACCTGGAAGAGCCGCAAAGTCCCGCGGCTTTTGTGTTGCAAATGTAAACCGCCAAAAACCGGTTTACATTTGTGACGCAAAAGCTGCGGGACTTTGCGGCTCTTCCAGGTGCTCCGGAGCAATTAGTGCGAAAACCGTGCAGACGCTGCGCGGTGAAGAGGGACGTCGCTCCGGCTTAAGGTAAGTGCGAAAACGCCCTAAGTCTTTTCAATGGTCATTTTCGCACTCACCTTCCGCCGGCGCGACCCCCCTCTTCACCGCGCAGGATCTGCGCGGATTTCGCACTAAACGCTGCGGAGCAGCCAGAAAAGCCGGAAGCTCCCGTCGCAAAAGCCGCGCAAACGCCAAACTGCTTTTTGGCGGTTTCAGTTTGAGCGGCTTTTGCGCCGGGAGCTTCCGGCTTTTCTGGCTGCTCCGCAGCGTTTAGTGCAAAATCCGCGCAGATCCTGCACGGTGAAGGGGGGGTCACGCCGGCGGAAGGTGAGTGCGAAAATGACCAATGTGAAATACTCTCACGCATTTGGGATTTTGTCATTTTTTTAAAAAATTCTGTCTCAGAACAAGAGACCCCTCTGTTGGTAGGCTGTGGAACTGCAAAGGAAGCGTGCCTGATGCTGAAGCACAATATTGTGCCAAGAACAAAGCAAGAGTCAAGTCCCACCTTTAAGACCAACATAGACTGATTTCGCACTAGACTTTTAATCCTGGTTCAGCCCTGTCCCCAAGCTGACATTCTACACTAAAATCATAGAATCATGGAGTCATAGAGTTGGTTTTTCTGATTCTATGATTTTAGTGTAGAATGTCAGTTTGGGGACAGAGTTAAACCAGGATTAAAGCTCTAGTGCAAAATTGGTCATAGTTTTATTCCGAATGTAACCTTTTGTGTGCTAGAAGCACACTGCATCAGGCAATAGGATGGAATGGCAAGCAGTCCTAAATATAGAGAAAGCGGGCAGTGAGGTAGTATGCAGAGTCACGGAAATGTTTGCAGCAGATTAAAAGAGTCACAAGTTGGGGTGTGGGGTTTGTTAGTTTGTGTTAACTGGGCTGAAACAACAAGGAAGGGTAATTAAGTTGGAATAGCAGATTGATGTCCATGTACTAAACCCATTAAGTATCCTGGGTGTGAAGTGCAATAAACGAGAGCCTGTTGTAATGTTAGCTCTGGGTTAAAATGAGGGCATCGGTGTCTCAGAGGTTTGATTTAAACATGTAACACACATATAAACATAATTCTAGTTTGCCATTTAAAAAGGTAAAGGTAGTTGCCTGTGCAAGCACCAGTCGTTTCCGACTCTGGGGTGACGTTGCTTTCACAACGTTTTCACAGCAGACTTTTTACAGGGTGGTTTTGCCATAGCCTTCCCCAGTCATCTACACTTTCCCCCCAGCAAGCTGGGGACTCATTTGACCCACCTCGGAAGGATGGAAGGCTGAGTCAACCTGGAGCCGGCTACCTGAACCAGCTTCCTCTGGGATCGAATTCAGGTCGCAAGCAGAGGGCTCCGACTGCAGCTTTACCGCTCTGCAGTACTGCAGCTTTACCGCTCTCTTGCCATTTAAAAAAAGAGTATACAAAATATTGTAGAAGATGGGTTAGTATACGTAATGCAGGGGTGGCCAAACTGCGGCTCTTTCACACATCTTGTGTGGCTCAACACCCACTTCCCTCACGAGCCCTGTGGGGCAATGGCTGGTCCAGCAAGCATTTTACCCCCTCACCCCATTTCCTTGCATGCCAGAATCTCCTCCCGGCTGCCTCGGCCCCATACATTCTGGACAAAGCTGCAACCTGCTCTTTCCGGGCCTCCGGCCTCCTTTGTTCACCTAATTCCACACAGCGTTATTAACCCGATAAAAAGTCCAAGGGATGAATTTGCCAAAGTGACTTTGCAGCTCTTGCCCATTAGCAGATCGTGCCTGCCTGCTCAGACATCCATTTTACCTCCTCTCTTTGCAGCGAGCTTTAATCATTCCTCTCCCGTTACCATTTCTTGTGCTGTTAAAAGCTGGTGCGGAAAGTTCGAATGCCAAAGCAAGTCATTAAGGGGAGTGAAGATTTCAGCATTTGCTGTGTTCTTCCTTGCTAATGCATATTCAAGCTCTTAATGGCAGCCATGGACAAAGGGGAAGCCACAGACCATGTGCCCCCCCCCAACATCTCTGAAGGACTTCTGGGTCAAGGAGTTAAGACACAAGGACACCTGAAGTCAACAACTTCCCGGAAACACTTCCCAATTCCTCCAAATGCATGCGCCTTGCCCAGTCAGTCCTGCCTGCTCTATCAGCCTCCCTGGTAACAGAGAGATGAAGATGGTGAGGGGTCTGGAGACCAAGTCCTATGAGGAAGGGTTGAAGGAGCTGGGGATGTTTAGCCTGGAGAGGAGGCGGCTGAGAGGTGATAGGATTGCCATCTTCAAGTATCAACAGAAGTATGGTGTCCAGATCACGTGATGTGATGGTATCGCTTTACTCTGCTCTGGTAAGACCTCACCTGGAGTATTGTGTTCAGTTTGGGGCACCACATTTTAGGAAGGATATAGAGGAGGGCGACGAAGATAGTGAGGGGTCTGGAGACCAAGTCCTATGAGGAAAGGTTGAAGGAGCTGGGGATGTTTAGCCTGGAGAGGAGGCAGCTGAGAGGTGAAAGGATTGCCATCTTCAAGTATCAACAGAAGCATGGTGTCCATATCATGTGAAGTGATGGTATTGCTTTACTCTGCTCTGGTAAGACCTCGTCTGGAGTATTGTATTCAGTATGGGACACCACATTTTAAGGATATAGATAAGCTGGAATGGGGCCAGAGGAGGATGGTGAAGATGGTGAGGGAACTGGAGACGAAGTTCTATGAACAAAGGATGAAGGAGCTGGGGATGTCTAGCCTGAAGAGGAGGCGGCTGAGAGGTGATATGATCACCAAGTCCTTGAAGGGCTGTCATTATAAAGGATGGTGTGGAATTGTTTTCTGTGGCCCCAGAAGGTAGGACCAGAACCAATGGGTTAAAATTAAATCAGAGGAGTTTCTGGCTCAACATTAGGAAGGACTTCCTGACCGTTAGAGTGGTTCCTCAGTGGAACAGGCTTCCCCGGGAGGTGGTGGGCTCTCCTTCCTTGGAGGCTTTTAAACAGAGGCTAGATGCCCATCTGACAACAATGCTGATCCTATGAATTTAAGGGGGGTATTTGTGAATTTCCTGGATTGGGCAGGACATTGGACTAGATGACCCTGGAGGTCCCTTCCAACTCTATGATTCTATACTTGCATGCTCACCTCTCCAGAGATCCCGTCTCCCAAAAGCTGGTGAAAACACCTAAATAGCAAATTTTCTCATACTGCATCCACATATTTATTTCTCATACATCTTGTAGTTTGTTCAGGGAATACACTCTTGCAGCATAAGGTAGTCGAATTCCAGCAGTAGAATTCTGAGCTTGCAGAACTCTAGTAGCAGAATCCCAGTTGCAGATTCACCAGCTCTTCCACAAATGCCCAGCTAGGAGATGTCAGTGTCTCCATCTAAACCGAGATAGTAGGAGTTCTTTACTGAACTTTTCAGGCACATCTAAGAGCATAATCCTGTGCAATTAATTCATACTAAATCCCAGGGCTTTTTTTATAGTGGGAACTCCTTTACATATTAGGCCACACCTCCCTGATATAACCGATCCCCCTGGAGCTTACAGTAGGCCGTGTACTAAGAGCCCTGTAATCTCTTGGAGGATTGGCTACATCAGGGGTGTGTGGCCTAATATGCAAAGCCCGATTGATTTCCAAGAGGTCAGACTGGAGTAACTCTGCATAAGGTAAGTCTCTCCTAGCTTTTGAGCCATGATGTCAGGTGTCGTATGGCTGCAGCGTTCCCATTCTCCGTGGAATTCTTCTTGTGCACTTCAAATTAAATCCAAGGGTCAGCCTTCTGTCAGACTGATAAGATCAGAAGTTCCAATACTTTGAGGACCCTGGACTAAGCCGGCATCAGGCAAGACCAACGAGGACGGTTTACTTACTATATTTAAAGTCCGCATTTCTCACTGAGTAGAATAGTGTAATCAATAGCCTGAGACGTGCAATAAGTAAGGCAATTGTAGTAGGATAGCAGAAATCAGAAACAAAGCATGACGTATTAGACATAATGCAGAAATCGGTACTAGGGATGTCTGCAAGTGCCATTCAGTTGCAAACTGACTCACGGCGACCCCAGCAAGGGGCTTTCACAGAACTTGGTTCTGCAGAGGTCGTTTGCTGTCGCCTGCCTCTGCAGAGCCTTCCTTGGTGGTCTCTCGCCCAAGTCACGACCCTGCTTAACTCCCAAGATCCAACAAGATCAAGCTAGACCTTGCTGCCTTGCCTCTCAGGAAACGGAAAGCAATGAAGTCAGAGCGCGATAATGTATTCAGCATACAGATAATATGTACAGTACACAGTAGCACACAGTCAATCCATGATGCCCTTCTCTTGATGAAAGCATTTATTTATTTATTTATTTATATTAAGATTTATACCCCGCCCTTCTCACCTAAGTGTCTCAGGGCGGCTTACATCTTCCTGACCCATTCTGTTATGGTTTTATAACTATGCCCTCCTGCACAACTCTGCTTCACAAAGTCTGCAGACTGGCAGGAGAGTGGGAACCCCCCCGGATCCGCTCTGGCAGCCCATTCCAGAAAGCCAAATCTTCTCTTCCTTTTGCTCTGTGACCTCCTGGTTGTCTGTATGCTACGCTGGGGCCAATCATCCGGCCCAATTTACATGTGGGTTAATGTGGGGGGGAGGGGAAATCTTCAGAGGAGTGGAGGCAGCTGAGCTAGAAGAAGCCATTTTTAGAGATGGCGAGAGGGCTGAACGGTGGCAAAGTGAGGGAGGTCAAGATGCACAAAAGTCCTCTAGGGGGCAGTCTCAACCAAGGTGTGACGCTCTCTCTCTCTCTCTCCCCCCCCCCCCTCCACCGGCCCAGGCTTCATTACCAAGAACGAAGAAGCCACTGCCACGGAGAAAGCTCTGTGTGGGGCCGGGTGGGGACTCCTCTGGAGTTCTGAGGCTATTTGTTCTGGCTTGCAGGAATCAATCAATGCCTGCCCGTCTCCACCGGTGCCTGGCTATCGCCTAGAAGTCTGTAACTCAAAGCAGCCTTGGAAATTCTCTTTGGTCGGAGCGTTTACAAATTCAGCCAGTGCTGGGCTACGGTTTTGCGCAGAGTGAAGGCGTCCTCCGAGGCGACTTTGGGCTGCTTAAGGGTGTTGCAGAACAGCGGGAGCTGGTGGGAAGGTTGCTCTAGACACTGTGTGTGTGTGCTTGTGCTGAAACTGCTGCAGAGAGAAAGAGAGACACTGGAAAAACGGAGGAAGGTATTCAGCGGCAATATGACTGAACTGGGACTGGGGATATGGCCAGGGGTTGTTTTGTAGAAAAATAGGTGGCGGAGCTCATTAGCATAACTCATTAGCATATGCCACCCCCCCACCCCCAGCCAAAAGCAACCTGATGCAAGAAAGGAGAGCCCTGGGCGAGTGAGGCCTGCTTGGGATGGCTAGAGATCCAGCCTGCCCAAGCAGGCCTCGCTCGCCTGGGGCTCTCCTGGGCTGCCCTCCCCCCGGTCAGGAGGCCACCTGAAATTACATCAGAAGTGGAGAAAAGGTGGTGCAGGCTTCTTGAGGGGCTAATGAGGGCTGCTGGAGGTGTGGCAAAGCCCCCCGGTGGCTGGCTGGCTGCCCGCTCTCCCAATCCAGGGATTGTTATGCAGCTGCACCTACTGTTCAAAGGACAAGGTAGGTACGTGGGGAGCAGGAGGGGGAACCCTCAGAAAGATGCAAGAGCTGTGCTCCTGTGAGCTCCTGCTGACTCTGAGGCCTGGATATGGCAATGATAGAAAGGTTGAAGACAGTACTAGAGACTGCAAATTCAATCCGTAGGCTGTGGCTTGGGAAAGGAGCCTCTGCTTTGCACAGAGAAGGTCCCGAGTTCAATCCCCGGCATCCTCTCCGGTTAAAAGACCAAGCAGTAGATGATGTGAAAGCCTTCTCTGTCTGAGACCCTGGAGAGCGGCTGCCAGACTGAGTAGACAAGACTAACCTTGATGGACCAGGGCTCTGAGCCAGTAGGAGGCAGTTCCTTGTGTTCGTGGGACTGACGTCTTTTAAAGAGGTCACGAAGAATAGGAACATGCCTAGAACTGCTATTCTCGGTTTTAAAACAATTTATTAATAACATATGGTAACAATATCTAATTATATCATTACTATCCCTAACCCATATATCTTTCTAATCCCCCTCCCTCCTTTACTAGACTTCCGCCGATGTTATATACTTAAGTTCACTTATAAAGGTACTCTTAACCCATCAAAGTTCAATTTCTCCCTTTTCTTAAATTCATTGTTAAAAAATTGCCCAATGTCCTTTCAAATGCCACTCTTTTTCTATATATTCTCTAAATTTCTTCCATTCCCTTTTAAACACTTCCAAATCATAGTCTCTTAAAGTTCTTGTTAGTTTATCCATCTCACTCCACGATAAAACTTTCACAATCCAATCCCATTTCTGTGGTATTTTTTCTTGTTTCCATAACTGTGCATAATGTCCTAGCAGCTGAGAGCAAGTACCAAATTAGAGTTCTATCTTCTTTTGGAAATTTTTCCATTTGTAATCCCAACACAAAAGTCTCTGCTACTTTCTTAAAATCATATCCCAAAATTTGAGATAGAACTGCTATTCTCAGCCAATATTATTCCAATTCATTTGAGGGAAACTCTACAAATGAATAGAATAGAGTCCAGTGACACCTTTAAAACCAACGATGTTTGATTCTGAGTATACGCTTTTGTGTGCATGCACATGAAAGCGTATACTCTGAATATAACATAAAATATAACTTATAAAAGGAAGTCCTTCTTCACCCAAAGGGTGATTAACACGTGGAATTCACTGCCACAGGAGGTGGTGGCAGCTACAAGCATAGACAGCTTTAAGAGGGGATTGGATAAAAACATGGAGCAGAGGTCCATCAGTGGCTATTAGCCCAGCTTATCATTGGAACTCTCTGTCTGGGGCAGTGATGCTCTGTATTCTTGGTGCCTGGGGGGGGGGGGCAAAGTGGAAGGGCTTCTAGCCCCACTTGTGAATCTCCTGATGGCACTTGGTTTTTTTTTTTTTTTTTTTGGCTACTGCGTGACACAGAGTGTTGGACTGGATGGGCCATTGGCCTGATCCAACATGGCTTTCCTTATGTTCTTATGGGCAACAGAGTGTTGGACTGGATGGGCCATTGGCCTGATCCAACAGGGCTTCTCTTCTGTTCTTATGTGACACAGAGTGTTGGACCGGATGGGCCACTGGCCTGATCCAACATGGCTTCTCTTATGTTCTTATGTGACACAGAGTGTTGGACTGGATGGGCCATTGGCCTGATCCAACATGGCTTTCCTTATGTTCTTATGGGCAACAGAGTGTTGGACTGGATGGGCCATTGGCCTGATCCAACAGGGCTTCTCTTCTGTTCTTATGTGACACAGAGTGTTGGACTGGATGGGCCATTGGCCTGATCCAACATGGCTTTCCTTATGTTCTTATGGGCAACAGAGTGTTGGACTGGATGGGCCATTGGCCTGATCCAACAGGGCTTCTCTTCTGTTCTTATGTGACACAGAGTGTTGGACTGGATGGGCCATTGGCCTGATCCAACATGGCTTCTCTTATGTTCTTATGTGACACAGAGTGTTGGACTGGAGGGGCCACTGGCCTGATCCAACATGGCTTCTCTTATGTCCTTATGTGACACAGAGTGTTGGACTGGATGGGCCATTGGCCTGATCCAACATGGCTTCTCTTATGTCCTTATGTGACACAGAGTGTTGGACTGGATGGGCCATTGGCCTGATCCAAGATGGCTTCTCTTATGTTCTTATGTGACACAGAGTGTTGGACTGGATGGGCCATTGGCCTGATCCAACATGGCTTCTCTTATGTTCTTATGTGACACAGAGTGTTGGACTGGATGGGCCACTGGCTTGATCCAACAGGGCTTCTCTTATGTTCTTATGTGACACAGAGTGTTGGACTGGATGGGCCACTGGCCTGATCCAACATGGCTTCTCTTATGTTCTTATGTGACACAGAGTGTTGGACTGGATGGGCCACTGGCCTGATCCAACACGGCTTCTCTTATGTTCTTATGTGACACAGAGTGTTGGACTGGATGGGCCACTGGCCTGATCCAACAGGGCTTCTCTTATGTTCTTATGTGACACAGAGTGTTGGACTGGATGGGCCACTGGCCTGATCCAACAGGGCTTCTCTTATGTTCTTATGTGACACAGAGTGTTGGACTGGATGGGCCACTGGCCTGATCCAACGTGGCTTCTCTTATGTTCTTATGTGACACAGAGTGTTGGACTGGATGGGCCACTGGCCTGATCCAACAGGGCTTCTCTCATGTTCTTAACTTTGTTGGCTTCAAAGGTGCCACTGGACAGACTTTGTTCTGTTGCTTCAGACCAACATGGCAGCAACCCACCAGAATCTACTCATAAATGATAGAAATGCCTTCTTCCATCAGCTCTCTTTCTCTCTTTGTGTGTTTCAACTTAGTAAGATGGAGCTGCTCTGGACCCCATTTTCTTTGTAGTCTGGGCAAGGCAGGGAGAAGAAGAAGACTGAAGATTTATACCCCACCCTTCTCCCTGAATCAGAGTCTCAGAGCAGCTTACAATCTATGTCTTCTCCCCCCTCAACAGACACCCTGTGAGGTGGGTGGGGCTGAGAGGGCTCTCACAGCAGCTGCCCTTTCAAGGACAAATCCTATGAGAGCTCTGGCTGACCCAAGGCCATTCCAGCAGGTGCAAGTGGAGGAGTGGGGAATCAAACCTGGTTCTCCCAGATAAGAGAGCTATGGCTGACCCAAGGCCATTCCAGCAGGTGCAAGTGGAGGAGTGGGGAATCAAACCCGGTTCTCCCAGATAAGAGTCCGCACACTTAACCACTACACCAAACTGGCTCTCACAAGGACAGCTCTGCCAGAGCTCTGGCTGACCCAAGGCCATTCCAGCAAGTGCAAGTGGAGGAGTGGGGAATCAAACCTGATTCTCCCAGATAAGAGTCTGCACACTTAACCGCTACACCAAACCGGCCGTGCTCACATTCCTTCGGTTTGTCAGTTCTTGCCACTTTTTGTTTATCCAAGCTCTTCTTCATTGTTCTCTTCCAGCAGATGATTTTTTAAAAAAAAACTTGATTTGCATGATGGTCCCTGGAGGTCCAACATTCCTTATTCTATTTTGTGGGATGCAGGAGGGAAACATGAGGTCAGGAAAAGAATGTCACAGCACTATCCCCACTACACCAAGAACCGCTCACTGATTGCAGGTGAGGTTCTTAAAGGGCGACGCAGAGAGTCTGCTCTCAGGAGTGCCGGGGATTGGATGCCAAGAGGGTCGACAGGGCTCCCTCTGTAACCGGCCAGGTCAGGCTGCGGTTGTCTTTACCGTCCAATTGCTGAGCTTGCAAGCACAACACAAAACATTTGGCCGTATGGCTCAGCTCCTTTGGAGCAGCGAAGCCGCCACCACCATCACTTCGCTCCACTTTGCCATGTCCCTCACACTCTGAATGCATCCTTAAGGCAGAGGGAGCTTCTACCAACATGGGTTAGATACAGTATTCCCTCTAAACTGAGTTAGTGTGAGCTAGTTCACAGCTTTTTAGCCTCCAGCTCACACATTTTTGTCTTAGCTCAGGAAGGATGATCCCAGAGCGCAATAATTTATGCAGTAGCCAAGTCTCTCGCTCATAAGTTTAATGCTGGTAGCTCACAAAGCAGAATTCTTGCTCACAAGACTCCAGTTTAGAGGGAGCAATGGCTAGATGTACCCAGAATTTTCCCCAAGGCTTCCTGGGGCTCAGGGAAGCGTGAAGAAGATGCTTAGTCTCCTGACTCTTCCCCACAGACTGGGGGCTCAGACTTTGCCATTGAGAAGCTGGAGCACAATGCTCTGCCACACCACCAACTGGCCAAGACCCTTTTGTAAGATCCAGTTTGGGGAGACACAGGGTGCCCCATGTTGGCATGCACAGCTCCCAGTCAGGGTATTGCCCCTTGCCATTTTGCCAAGGTATATTGGCTTTGAAGGCCAGCTTTTGCACATAACAATTCGCTTGGTTTTGTAGTCAAAGCAAGGTCTTCACTCCCTGGGAGTTCTCCAAGGTCCTGAAGACCTTGACCCTGGAATCCATGGATGACGCCTATTGTTTTGCTCAACACTCTGCATGGACCAGGGTAGATTAAAGAATGATCATTGTCAGGGGTGGAATTCTAGCAGGAGCTCTTTTACATATTAGGCCACACACCCCTGATGTACTCTTTTTTTGTAAGCTCTTGGAGGATTAGCTACATCAGGGGTGTGTGGCCTAATATGCAAAAGAGCTCCTGCTAGAATTCCATCCCTGATTGTTGTATCATTAAGGTGACTGGTGGGCTTCAAAAGTATTGATCTCCGCTGGAAACCAGAAAGCTCTAATGGAGACTTTCCCCCATCCCTCCATCCCATCACGGTCATTCAATGAAATTGCTGAGCAGTCAGGTTAAAACGGATAAAAGGAAGTCCTTCTTCACCCAAAGGGTGATTCACATGTGGAATTCACTGGCACAGGAGGTGGTGGCGGCTACAACCATAGCCAGCTTCAAGAGGGGATTAGATAAAAATATGGAGCACAGGTCCATCAGTGGCTCTTAGCCACAGTGTGTGTGTGCATATATATATATATATATGCACACACACACTGTGGCTAAGAGCCACTGATGGACCTGTGCTCCATATTTTTATCTAATCCCCTCTTGAAGCTGGCTATGGTTGTAGCCGCCACCACCTCCTGTGCCAGTGAATATATATATATAATTTTTTTGGCCACTGTGTGACACAGAGTGTTGGACTGGATGGGCATTGGCCTGATCCAACATGGCTTCTCTTATGTTCTTATGTGTGACACAGAGTGCTGGACTGGATGGGCATTGGCCTGATCCAACAGGGCTTCTCTTATGTGACACAGAATGTTGGACTGGATGGGCTACTGGCCTGATCCAACAGGGCTTCTCTTATATTCTTATGTGACACAGAGTGTTGGACTGGATGGCCATTGGCCTAATCCAACATGGCTTCTCTTATGTGTGACACAGAGTGTTGGACTGGATGGGCCATTGGCCTGATCCAACATGGCTTCTCTTATGTTCTTATGTCCATTCTAACCAGCCTCCAAACTCTTCCCAACAATCACAACTTTTTTCTTTTTAATTAGGTCTGACAATCATCCCTGAACTTATTAAGAGCTCATCCAGCTGTGAAAGAGAAGAGGCTGACAGGCTGGGGGGGGGGGGGGGAGCGCTAGAGAGGGGGAGGGGGGACGGGCTGCACTCGGCAACTGATCTCATCTCCATTTCTAATCAGGGAGCAAGCGCCCAGGCCCCGTCATTAGGCCAGGAATAGATGAAGCAAGGGGGGCTGGCGAAGAGCAGCTCTGCTTGTCTGTTCTTTGACAGAGAGAAAAGCAGGGAGAGACTTTTCAAAGCATTTGTCGCCGGACTGAAGGAGGATTCGCATTAGGCACATGTATGAAAAGCAGCCACCCACCAGGAGTCGGATCAGGGGCATTCCCAGCAACGTTCCCTTGAAGTCGCAGGGTTTTGTGAGCAAATATTCTACTTTGTGAGCTCCTGGCATTAAAGTTGTGAGCTGCTGCATCAATTAGCGTGCTCTGGGGTCCTCCTTCCTGAGTGAAGACGAAAATGTGTGAGCTGGAGGCTAAAAATCTGTGAGCTAGCTCACACTAACTCAGCTTACAGGGAACACTGGTTCCTAATTACAGACACAAAATTCCCAGGGGCCACAAACCCATTTTCTCCACCTCGCGACAGCAAAAGTCTCGGGAGTATTGCAGGACGGGTCCTTGTTTTCCCTATTGTCCCACCAGGTATTTCTCCTGTTCCCAACACCATTCAGCTGTAGGTTTCCCAAAGCCCAAAACTTGATGTGTTTGTGTCAAAAGGTAGCTGTGTTGGTCTGTAGTAGAACAACCAGATCAGGGGTGGCCAAACTGTGGTTCAGGAGCCACATGTGGCTCTTTCACACATTGTGCGGCTCTTGAAGCCCCCACTGCCTCATTGGCCAGCTTGGAGAAGGCATTTGTCTCTTTAAATCACTTCTCCAAGCTGAGTCAATTGCTAGCTTGAAGGATGCATTTAAAATTAAAGTTGCTTTCTTTCCACCTCTCTCTCTCCCTCTTTCCCCCATCTGTTTTCTTGCTTCCTGTCTACGGCTCTCGAGCATCTGACGTTCACGTCCCACAGCTCTCAAGCACCTGACGTTTATTCTATGCGGCTTTAACGTTAAGCAAGTTTGGCAAGCTAGATTCATTTTGAAGCTGTGAGCTTCCGAGAATCCAGGCTCCCTTAATCAGATTCTTATCCCACTGCGGTTGCCCCTAAGCTTTCCTCCTCTGCTCTAATCCAGCTGATCGCATTTTGCAGGGCCCCTTGGCATCTTGGCTCCCTTTGCAACGCCCCTCCCACCTCCTGACCTCTGAGATCTCCTTTGTATCAGACGAAGGGAGTTTTGAGTCTTGAAAGCTTCTACCCTGAAAATCTTGCAGTCCTTGAACATACTCCTGGACTCCAATCTTGACATGCTTGAGCATCCTTGCAAACTCCTATTTGCTGACATAGGATGTTGTAATGAACGACGGCAAGGCTCATCACTCACTCTCTGAAAGGCTTGAAAAGCCCAAGGCAAGTGCAGGTTGAAGGGATCGGACCTATATTTAGTCACCAAGATCCTAATCAAATCAAAAGAGAGCATAAGTCAGTTCCCACAGACAGCAAGTTATCTCCCAACCTGCCCATCCATCCATCCATCCTTGACAGAAGAGAAACTTACTTTCCAATCGATTTTGCAACATAAAGAGCATTTCTGAGCGTTGAGTGATGGCTCTGGAAACCTAGATGCCAGAGGGGAAAGACTCAAGATGGATGAAGATTTGGAGAAAACACATCCCATTCCGTTAGCCATTTTTCAGGCTATTTTGTCACAGAGCTAAATCCTGGCTTTGGAGATAGCAAAGCCCATCATTTGGGCACACCGGCACACACCCAACAGCACCATGAATTAGGGCCTCGCTCTAGGAAAAGGAGACAGCAGCTTCCTTCAGCTGATCTGAAAGATGCTACAGCGAAAAACAAACCGCATCCCAAGCTGTGGTGTCGGGTGCTGCTGAATAAGAGATTGTACGGTCGCTGGACCACTGTTCCAAGCCTGGAGTTCCTACCCTCTTTTGATCCTGTGGGCACCTGAATTCTGACACAGGGTGGTGGGCGCAATGACAAGATGGCTTCCGCAGAAGCCAGAGCCAACAATGCATTGTCAGGGAGCAAGGAACGCAGAACTCTCGGAGGAACCCTTTGACATTCCAGGCAAAAGTTCTGTTTAACCAATCAGCCAATCAGAATCCCTGCTGGTCACAAGCCCCACCCAACCCTAAAAACACTTGGGGGGTGCCAGAAAAAGTGATGCTCTTGGGTACCAGCTGGGGACCCGATTTAAGCCATAAAATTAGCACTGGGCATGTATTTGGGCCTCTCTCTGTTAAAGTGGTCTCCAGATGTTGCCATGGACATTTTCTCTGGAGAGCAGCTGCATTTTTTCCACTGGAAGCCAACCACATGCTTGGCACCCGAAGGATGGAAGAGCTATCCCTCGAGGTGAGGAGCACTCCTGGAAAATAAGTGGTGCGAGCAAAATCCCTTTCTCTATTCCTCTTCCCCGGCTCCATCAAACCCCTGGTGAAAAGATCAGCTCCTCGAATCTAGTTTTTAAAAATGATTTGAGGGACTTTTAAAAGCAACTGGGAGTTCACTCGGGAGATGGTTTTAAACATCCTGTAATCTTATCTTGCCGCATTTGGACAGAGTTGGGGTATTCTTAGTAGGCAATTCTGACAGGTAGCAATTTCTATCAGCTCGTTGGGCATAAAGGCACCCTTATTGTGTCCAGAATGGAGAAGGAATAAGTGGTCTACTTAGGAGATCTTGAAGTGTGGAGTTTTGACAGCCATTTGACATGCTTCACTGTGCCTGGAATGAAGAGGGATGGAGTGTTTACGTGTCTCGACAAGCAGTAATTTTGGACAAGAAGGAAGTCTGGTGTCCATGCGGCAGTCTCGTAATGACTGAAGAAAGATCCATAAAATGGGAGATTTTGAAACCCTACAGTTGCCACGTCACACTGGATTACAACGCGAGGAGAAAAAGGCTCTTGGAGGGGAACATGTGTGATTAAGGGCAGCCCAAAAGTTTGCTCTTGAGGAGGAGGAAGATACTGGATTTATAACCCACCCTTCACTTTGAATCTGAGAGGCTCACAATCTCCTTTACCTTCCTCCCCCTCAACAAACACCCTGTGAGGTAGGTGGGGCTGAGAGAGCTCTCCCAGAGAGCCAGTTTGGTGTAGTGGTTAAGTGTGCAGGCTCTTATCTGGGAGAACCGGGTTGGATTCCCCACTCCTCCACCTGCTGGAATGGCCTTGGGTCAGCCATAGCTATCACAGGAGTTGTCCTTTCAAGGACAACCTCTGCCAGAGCTATGGCTGACTCAAAGCCATTCCAAAGTGGAGGAGGGGGGACTCAAACCCTGTTCTCCCAGATTAAGAGTCCGCACGCTAACCACTACACCACACTGGCTCAGGTTCGGTCTCAAGCACCCCTGACAAGTGTTTGCCCAGCTGCTGACTGAAGATGGCCATTGCGCACAGGAGGACACAAGGCACTTCCACGTTCCCCCACACCACTGCCCTGTGATCTAAAGACCTGCCAGGTTACACACGAGCCATCCACCAGCGTAGCCAGTGCGACCCAAGCTGTCAACGTTGGTGCCAAATGTGATTACTTGATGAGCCAAAAGCCTTCTTTTGCATTTTGAAACATCCCATTGGCTTTCGCCTCCCTTCTCCGAGGCACAGCAGCTGGGACTCTCTCATCTCCTGGATTTGCTTATGAAAAGCTCTCCACAATTGAGCTTGTCAAGAAGAGCTTTGATTAATGTGCTCGATGAAGCCAACTTAGATTAGAAACCTAATAACCCCAGAGAGGAGCGGGGGGAAGAGAGAGCGAGGGGGTTCGCTCAGATTAAAAACAAACAAGGCTTGAGAAGCAGCAGGTCGGAGCCGGATCCAACTAAGGCCAGCTTGAAATGTTCAGAATTCAGAGCAGCAACGGACTATGCGCTTTCCCCCCTTCAGGCCTCCCTCCCCCATTAATATTCAGTCAAAAAGGTTAGGATTCACACAACTGTAGTTGCCAGTGGTGTGGCTGGGAAGAGATCCTGCAAATGCACACGAAAGGTCTAGTACAGGAGTGGGGAACAGTGGCTCTCCAGATGGTTTTTTTTGCCTACAACTTCCATCAGCCCCAGCCATTGGCCATGCTGCCTGGGGCTGATGGGAGTTGTAGGGAAAAAAAACATCTGGAGAGCCACTGTTCCCTACCCCTGGTCTAGTAAATGTCTTAAAGGGGAAAGTTCTTGCAGGGCTCACCATCTATGTGTTCCTCACGCTCAGGGGTGGAATTCTAGCAGGAGCTCCTTTGCGTATTAGGCCACACCCCCAATGTAGCCAATCCTCCAAGAGCTTGCAAAAAAGAGCCTTGTAAGCTCTTGGACGATTGGCTACATCAGGGGCATGGCCTAATATGCAAATGAGCTCCTGCTAGAATTCCACTCCTGATTATACTTTGCGACCCTGGCGTCCATTTGCATTGATGAATCAGTCATATTAATTACTCATTAAGTGAAGGAACATGGATGAACAGCTTGATCTCAGTCCTGGAGCACCTCAGAGACGAACAAGATGTTGTTTTTTTTGGGGGGGGGGTGAGCTTTCCAGAGTCAAAGTCCCTTTCATCAGCTTTGACTCTCCAAAGCTTCTACCTTGTAGGTCTTTAAGGTGCTACGGGGACTAGAATCTAGCTGTTCTGCTGCCGATCAACATGAACTTGCTCTGAAACTATGTAGATGAAGCAATTCTTATTCAAGTGTCTCATCTGCCCTTGTCCTGAGACCTATTAAAACCCACACTAAGTTAGAACAATAAGACCCCGTCGGATCAGAGCAGTGGTCCATCAAGTTCAGCACCTTGTCTCACACAGGAGCCAACCAGTTCCTCTGGAGGTCCAATGACAGGGCAGAGAGGCCTTCCCCTGAGAAGAACATCAGAACAGCCCAGCTGGTTCAGACCACTGAGGGTCCATCTAGTCCAGCCTCTTGTCTCACACAGTGGCCAACCAGTTCCTCTGGAGGAGCCAACAGCAAGGCAGAGAGGCTGAGGCCTTCCCCTGAGAAGAACATCAGAACAGCCCTGCTGGATCAGACCAGTGAGGCTCCATCAGGCCTGCCCCTGAGAAGAACATCAGAACAGCCCTGCTGGATCAGAGCAGTGGTCCATCTAGTCCAGCCTCTTGTCTCACACAGTGGCCAACCAGTTCCTCTGGAGGGGCCAACAGCAAGGCAGAGAGGCTGAGGCCTTCCCCTGAGAAGAACATCAGAACAGCTCTGCTGGATCAGACCAGTGAGGCTCCATCAGGCCTGCCCCTGAGAAGAACATCAGAACAGCTCTGCTGGATCAGACCAGTGAGGCTCCATCAGGCCTGCCCCTGAGAAGAACATCAGAACAGCCCTGCTGGATCAGACCAGTGAGGCTCCATCAGGCCTGCCCCTGAGAAGAACATCAGAACAGCCCTGCTGGATCAGAGCAGTGAGGCTCCATCAGGCCTGCCCCTGAGAAGAACATCAGAACAGCCCTGCTGGATCAGAGCAGTGGTCCATCTAGTACAGCATCCTATCTCACACGGTGGCCAATCAGTTCCTCTGGAGGGCCAACATGGCAGAGAGACAAACAGGTTGCTTACCTGTAACTGATGATCTTCGAGTGGTCATCTGTGCAGTCACACACATGGGTCTTGCCGCAGGCAACGGATCCATTCCTCGGAGCTCCAATAGCTCGTTTATAACGTCTTTTGGCGCGCTTTCCTCCCGCTCTGGGGAGCAGGCAGCGACCGCGCATGCCTGGAGCGGGGGGAGAGCGCCCCTTCCACTCAGTTTCTTCCAGCCGCCGCCGGCAATGACACTGTAAGTTTACGGAAGAATCACAAGAGGCCAGCAGCGGGGAAGGCTGGGTGGGCGTGTGTGACTGCACAGATGACCACTCGAAGATCATCAGTTACAGGTAAGCAACCTGTTTATCTTCTTCGTGGTCTCTGTGCAGTCCCACACATGGGTGACTAGCCAGCTGGATGGACTGGAGGAGGGTGCTGGTAAAGAAAAAGGTTAGTCACAGGAAAAATCAAATCACATGCAATCACGCAATCAACCATCATGTGACGTGGTCTGCAGTGTAAAGATGGAAGCGGATGCACTCACCCCTGGCTTCAGAGGAAGATGGATCTGAGGACCGCTTGGCCGAAGGAGGCGTCACGTCTCGCACGAACGTCCATCGCATAGTGGGAGACGAACGTGGATGGAGAGGACCAGGATGCAGCCGCACAAATGTCCTCTAGAGACACGCCTTGTAGAAAGGCCGAAGACGTGGAGATCGCTCTAGTAGAGTGGCCCTTAAGGCCGTCGGGCAAAGGCTGCTTAGCCAGTTCGTAGCACAACCTGATGGCACTGACTACCCACTTTGACAGACGTTGGGTAGAAATTTTAAGACCCCTGTGGGGGTTTCCGTAGGCCACAAACAGATTAGGGTCCTTACGGAAAGGTTGTGTACGATCAAGGTAGAAGGATAACGCCCTTCTAACGTCCAAGGAATGCAGGGCTCGTTGTCCCTGGTCGGATGGGTTGGAGAAGAACGTTGGTAGAGAAGTTGAGGTTGATAAGTGGAACTGGGAGACAACCTTAGGCAGGAACGCAGGGTCCGGTCGCAAAACAACTTTGTCCTTGTGGAAAATGGTGTAGGGAGGATCGTAGCGGAAAGCGCATAAGTCACTTGCCCGTTTGCCCGAGGTGAGGGCTACGAGTAATGCTGTCTTCCAGGAAAGGAGATTGAGGTCTATGGTAGCCATAGGTTCAAAAGGGGCTTTCATCAAGCAGGAAAGGACTAACGATAAACTCCATGTCGGAACAAATGGTTTAACCGGTGGGTTGAGGTGCAACAAGCCCTTGAGAAAGGACTTTGATAAGGGATGGGAGAACACAGTCTTGCCATCGATCGGCTTGTGGAAAGCAGAAACCGCAGAAAGGTGAACCTTCACAGAGGAATAACAGAGTCCGGATTTCTGTAGGGAAAGTAGGTAGTCCAGAATTAGGGGAAGTGGAGCCGTTTCCGGCTGCAGCTGAGAAGATGTTGCAAAGGAACAGAAGCGCTTCCATTTACGCTGATAAGAAAGTCTGGTGGAAGGCTTTCTTGCGTTGAGGATGACATTGGCTACTTCTGTAGAGAGGAAGGTGGCCGTATTCTCCAGGCGGTCAGGGCCAGGACCCGAGGGTTGTGATGAAGAACCTGACCGTTGGCTTGAGAGAGGAGGTCGCCCGCAGGAGGAAGCCGGCAGTAAGTGTGGCGTGACAGTTGAAGCAGCCTCGTGAACCACGGTTGCCGAGGCCACCATGGCGCAATGAGGATGCAGTCTGTGCCATCCCGAGTTATTTTCACCAGCACACGTGTCAGAAGGGGGGTCGGTGGAAAGAAGTAGTGAAGGGGACCTGTCCAATCGTGCAGAAAGGCGTCGTTGCCCCTCCTGCAATAAAACTGAGGACACTTGGCATTGTTCCTGGATGCAAAGGCGTCCACCTCGGGTGTTCCGAAGCAGCGGAAGATGCTGCGAAGGTAGGTCGGAGTGATGGACCATTCGTGGTCGTCTATCCGAAACCTGCTGAGGGAATCGGCCAAGGTATTCTCCACACCGGGGAGATGAATGGCAGTCATAAATATGTTGTGTTTGACACACCATTCCCAGAGCAGTACGGCTATACGACAGAGACGGAGGGATCTGGTGCCCCCTTGCTTGTTTATATAATAAACAGTCGCCATGTTGTCCGTAGAGATCTGGACATGCTGGCCCTTTATTAATGGGAGAAATGATTGAAGAGCTCTGTGCACCGCGATCAGTTCTAAGCAGTTTATGTGCATGAGTCTCTCGGTGGTCGTCCAAAGCCCTCTGACAGTTTTGTCCTCTAGGTGGGCTCCCCATCCCCACTTGGAGGCATCTGTTGTTATAGTGGTCGTAGGGGAAGTCGGTAGAAACGGCTTGCCCTCTAGTAGATTGTTGGGCACAGTCCACCACGTGAGAGATAGAAGCGCTCTCTGTGGGATAGTGAGCAGAGCAGCTTGCGGTTGCGTTTGAGGGTTGTAGGCTCGAACAAACCAGATCTGCAGTTGTCGCATTCGCAGTCTGGCAAATCGAAGGACAGATGTCGTTGCAGCCATAAGGCCCAGCAGGCGTTGGATTGTGAACGCAGACTGACGGGGTTGCTGTTGAACTGCCTTGGCTAGGGCAATAATAGTGCATGCCCGATCCTCTGGGAGAAAAGCTCGATGCGGGGAGCTGCAGAGAAGGGCGCCTATAAACTTGAGGTCCTGGGTAGGTGTGAGGTGCGACTTTGATGTATTCACGCGGAGACCCAGGGAGCTCAGCAGAGTGAGAGCTGTGTCGAGGTTGTGCTCCAATTGCTGTTGTGTCGGGGCCACCAGGAGCCAGTCGTCGATGTACGGGAAGACTGGAATGTTCCGAGTGCGAAGTGCAGCTGCCACAACCGCCATGCACTTGGTGAACACGCGGGGCGCAGTGGAGAGGCCGAAAGGTAGGGACACATATTGGTAGTGGTCCCGGCCCATGGCAAATCGTAGATACTTCCGATGTTGAGGTCGGATTGTCACATGGAAGTAAGCGTCCTGAAGGTCTAGGGAAGCCATCCAGGAATTCCTGGGGATAAGAGGCAGAATGGACTGCAGGGAGATCATTCTGAACTTCCTGTATGCGATGTGCTTGTTGAGCTTCCTTAGATCTAGAATGGGACGCCTTCCTCCATCCCTCTTGGGAACAAGGAAGTATCTTGAATAGAAGCCTGTCCCCCGATGGAGGGGGGGAACGGGCTCTATGGCTTCCTTGTGGAGCAAGTCCAGGATCTCCTGACGGAGGAGGGGAGAGGGGGGGGTAGCTGTGAAATAGTGGTGGCGAGGTGGAGAAATGAACTCGATTGCGTAACCTAGACGCACGATGGTCAGCACCCAGGAGTCGGTTGTTATCGAGTTCCAAGTCGGAAGGAACGGTGACAGACGTGTGTTGAAGAACGGTACGGGGGAGTCAAAGAGACTGTTTAGAAGGAAGGGAGGGTTTTTTGGCCTGTTGTGACCGCGGTCTTTGTTGGAACTGCGGTTTCTGCTGGCCAGTCTTCCTCTTCCAGAAGTCGGTACGCTTAGGTGACCCTTGGCGTCTTTGAAATGATGGTCTCCAGGGCTTTGCACGGTTGGGACGCTGGGAAAACGGTTGGGAAACTCCCAAGCGCTTGGCACGTTTGCGGCCATCATCCACCGAGGCTAAGACTTCGTCAGTAGAAGCATGGAAAAGGCCGAGGCCATCGAAGGGAAGGTCTTCTATTTTTTGTTTAATGTCCGGTTGTAGATTTGTGGACCTCAGCCAGGCGTGGCGTCGTAAGGCAACAGAGGATGCAAAAACCCTGGACGAGCAAGAAACAGCATGGCGTATGGTGTTGATCTGTTGCTTGGACACTCTAGATAGCTCTGATACCAAGCCGGAGGCCGTTCTTTGGGAGGGTTCAGGAAGGGCGGAAATAAGAGGCGTAAATTGGTTAGCCAAGTTGTAGACATAGGCTGAAAAGTAGGCTAAATAATTGTTTAGTTTAGAATTTGTAGAGGCAAGGCCAAAAATTTTTCTTGCCAGGGTGTCCAATTTCCTGCCTTCACGGTCAGGAGGTGTCGGATGTCTGGATGGTTTAGCCTTAGTGGCTGAGTGCACGATAATGGAGTTGGGCGCCGGATGAGAAGCAAGAAATTTAGCCTCAGGAGCGTGAACTCTGTAGAGAGAGTCAAAGCGTTTCGCGGTAGGTGGAACCGAGGCAGGTTTGTCCCAGGTTTCGCGGAGGCCTTCGAGGTGTACCGGGAGCATGGGAAGAAGCGAGCCCGGTGGAAAGTCCGTTTGCACGAGGTCGTGTACAAGGTCAGAGACCTTAGGTGAGTCCGACGGAAGAGTAATGTTGAGGGCTTCGGCCATGGTTGTAATTAGGTGGAGATAGGCCTTGGACGCATCAGATGGAGATAGTCGGGGCTGTGGTACCGAATCCGAGGCTACCGAGTCAGGACGGTCCTCGGAGTCTGAGGATGCTGACGATTCCGGGTCGGAGTGGGAATCCTCACCCGAGGGAGAGTGCGGGGGTCGGATCGGGTCCGAAGGAACAGGTTGAGATTTCATCGTCTGAGCAGGTTGGTCTGTAGGAGTGGAGACCGGAGGAGCAATCGCGGCCGAGGCTGATGGAGTGCGCGGTCTAGCGTCCTCTGTCTGGTAGTGGTCCCGGGGTCGCTGTAGATCAGAGTGACGAACAGATTCCCGAAGCCTTTCGCGGAGTCGAGGGGAATAGCGAGAGTAGTCCGGCTCTCGGATCCGATCCCGAGGATAGGCATGTTCACGGGTCCGATCTTGGTCACGGGGTGGAGAAGAGAGGTCATGGTCGAAGCCGCGGGGGCGTGGCTCTCGGGTCCGATCCCGGGAGTAATCACGGCGTGGAGAATCGCGGAGTCGTCGAGAAAAGTCACGGAGTCGATCACGGGGTCTAGGAGAGTCCTCGTATTGGTACGGGGAATAACCTGAGCCCTCAAGAGAAGGAGAACGAGAAGGACGATGAAAGCGAGAGTGGTGCCGGTCGTATCTGGGGGCATAATAGTCCCGATAATAATCAGAGGAGTCGGAGTCTCGGCGCCGGCGCGGTGATCTGGAGCGAGCCTTGAGCGGTGACCGGGATCGTAGTCGACGTGAGGGTGAGCGAGAGCGCCCCTTGTTTGAGGCCTGAACGGCCGAGTCCTTGTACAGGGGAGAAATCCCGACGTCTCGGAGGTCCTTATACAGGGGAGAAATCCCGATATCGCGGAAGGATCCGATTCGAAGCGGGGGTTTCAGGTAGGTCTGGGTAGACTCACTAGTAAGATCGGGTTCAAGGAAGTCGGTCGGGACCACGCTGTGCACCGAGGGCGAACGAGAGTGGACCGGTATGACCTCAACTGCTGTAGATGTGTGAGGCGTCAGTTGGGGCATGTCGGTGATGACGTCCGACGGAGTCGTCAACTCAAGCGGAAGAGCAGGCTGAGTTGGAGTCACAGGATCCATGGAGGTCAATGTCGAAATTGGAGGCTGAGGCTTCTTGGGAGCCAAGTGCGCGTGGAGTTTCCTCGGACCCGAATCGGCCGATCCGGGATGACGAGACTTTTTGTGCGCCGGACCCGTGGGTTCCAGGTGGCGCGATTTCTTCGAAGCCTTATGGCCGGTCTCGGCGTGCTTCGAAGATTTTTTATCGGACTTGTGTTTCTGTTTAGCGAGAGACACGTCCGTAGAAGCCGAATCTCCCGCTTGTTGTTGGGGAGGCGGCGAGCCCGATGTGGGCATAGCCCTTAAGGACAACTCGATCAGGAAACTCCGGAGCCTTGCCGCGCGGTTTTTTCGGGCCTGCTTTCCGAAATTCGCACAATGAGGGCAGGAGTCGACTCGGTGAGATTCCCCCAAGCAAAAAAGGCAGTGGCTGTGGCCGTCTGTAGTAGGGATTTTGGTCCCACAGCGCGTGCACTTTTTGAAGGTAACTTTCCCTTCCATGCGCCCCGGACAAGGGAGGGGGGGGAAGGGAGAAAAGGGGAAAGAAAGCGCAGAACGGGTTTTTTTTTTTTTTTTTTTTGGGACGAAAGAGAAGATATAAGAGATAGAAATACGATACCAGTGAAGGAGGAAAGATGAAGTAACAGACGAGCTAAGGAGGAACGCAGCGAGGGAGGTGTTGTCCGGGCGGCGGTAGGAAAGAAACTGAGTGGAAGGGGCGCTCTCCCCCCGCTCCAGGCATGCGCGGTCGCTGCCTGCTCCCCAGAGCGGGAGGAAAGCGCGCCAAAAGACGTTATAAACGAGCTATTGGAGCTCCGAGGAATGGATCCGTTGCCTGCGGCAAGACCCATGTGTGGGACTGCACAGAGACCACGAAGAAGATCCAGGCCTTCCCCCAATGTTGTCTCTTGGCACTGGCATTCAGAGATTTAGTGCCTCTAAGTTCTTGTTAATCACCATGGCTAGTGGCCACTGACAGATCTCCACAAGTCTCCTCCATAAATCTGTCTTATTCCCTGGTCAAGCTGTCTATATTGGTGGCCATCACTACATCCTCTGGTAATGAATTCCACATTTTAAACACTTGTATAAAATGTATTTCCCTCTTGCTCATCTTAAATCTACTGCCACACCACAAGTCAACCATGAGAACAGCAAACAAAAGCAATGTGTTCTTTAAAAAGTGCAGGGTCCATTCCAAGGAGGACCCGACCTCAACTTCAGCAGAACTGTAACTTGGAGAGCTTTTTGCTTTAGCGCTCAATGATGAGTGAAGGTATCATGGGAATCCCTTCCCAATCATACAGAAGGCTGATGCTTCTGAGCCTTCAAACTTGGGCTGGAACAGATGGGGGAGAGACCGTGGCTCAGTGGGAAGAACACCAGATTTCCATGCAGCACTACCAGGTACAGACCCTTGAATCTCCAAGTAAAAGATCTGATGTAACATGCCCAGCTCCAATGATTTGCTGTCAGGAGGGTAGATTGTACTTAGATGGGCCACCAATCTGGCCAGTGTAAGGCAGCTTCATAGGCTGTATCAGGTATCCCCAACCTTTTTCAGCCTGCAGGTACCTCTGAAATTCTGACACAGTGTGATAGACAAGAGGCATAAAATGGCTGCCACAGGAGACAGAGTCGACCACAAAATGGCTGTCATAGCTTACCTTCAGTCACAGTGAGGATTCTTATGCTGATTAAAGGCAAAGATCCACTGTAAAAAAAGTGAGAAGAGCTTTGTGAAGTGGCCACTAATATTGAGGAGACAATATGGAGTAGGCTTTTTTTTTTTTTTGGTAATTTTTATTTGAACACATGTATTCTGACAGAATGCAAAGTCAAAATTCTCCGTTAGTATCAGTATTTACATTGGTGAGAATGGAAATAAAGGTGGTATCCATGTTTCACTCGGTAAAAAGTTTTTTGTCTTTTGATTTGTTTTTTTTTTATAACAAGAGAGAAGGCCCCTAAAACAGGGAATGCTGGGTAGGGATGTGAATGGAGGACTGAGAACCACTATTACCATTGCCTAAGTGAGCCATGGGGGGGGTCTGAAGATGTCCACCGGGAACAAAATGGGGAAAAAAACCAAAAAAACCAAAACACTACCACACACATTTTCTTAAAAAAAACAACAACAAAACTTCATGGCAGAACCCAAGCAAGGGAAACGTGCTATTTTTCCTAGTATGTGGCATGAAATACATCTTTACCGTACTACGAGAAGCTGGGTGATTATATAGATATATATGTATGACACACAGATCGCATACATATATAAATATATACATACGTCGTAAACAGTGTATTGTTGGTCCCTCTTCAAAGGTTTGCGTCCACTTAAAAAATAAAATATATATAAAAATAAAACTTAATGTGAAGACACCTTTTTTTTTTTTCCTTCTCCCCAAAGGAAATAAACCCCGCCATTTCTAAATTAAAATTTCTCTGCCAAAGGAGGCGTAGGCTACATGCCCTCGAGAGCTGGACCCTCAGAGAAGCACTCCGTGTCTGAGAAACAGGCATGTCGTTTTTGGACTCAACTTGGCATGTTTCTCCAAGACCTCAGAGGCAGGAAGAAACCCAAAGAGTCGAATTCGGAAAGCTCCCCGGCCTGACGGCTCTTAATGTCTCCTGTTCCCATGGCAACCATGCTGAGGAATGCCAGTCGGTGGGTGAGGAGAAGGGGGTGAGATGGCAACCATGCTGTCCTCCCTTTCAGGAAGGGTGTTCAGAGAGGCTGTTGTCAAAAGCCCTTTGAGATTGACAGGAATCTTCCCATTGGTGTCAACTGGACTTTAGTTCAGGTTCCAGTTGCTCACTAGGCCTCAACATGGCTGCCCACCGGAAGTCAATCTCAGGGGAACCAATCCACAAAAATACGTCCCCCGCGTAGCTCCCATTTCAATGAATGTGTTCACGCGGACGATGTCCTAGCGGATCGTGGCAGTATTTGCCTCCTCAAGTAAGCACGCTCTGTGCTTAATGGGCAATAACTTATGAGGTACAAGAGAGAGTTGGCAAAAAATTGTCAAAAGATTTGCACAAATGAATAGATCTTCATGGCAGCTAGGGTTTTTTTTTTAAATTTAATTTAATTTATTTTTTTTGAACTGAGGTGATGCACAACTGCAACCTCTCACCTGCCCTTAAAAGGTTGTTTCCATTCCTGTCACTGGCCCCTCCTTGGGGGGGGGGGGGAAAGCTCACAAAATTTGTATGGTCATTTTATGCCCTTCTCAAAAACGTGTTCTTTCAAGGGCCAAAAATGTTCTCTTCCCATATAAACAAAGGCCACGCTGGGCGCACAGCCCCTCCTCTACCTACCTCACAAGGCCAAGGGTTTATGTATGGGGGCACAGGTGTGGGTGGGTGGGTGTCTATACAAGTTAGCCTCCATTTCCAAACCCTCCCCCCCCCCAGGAGCTGAAGAGAAAACAGACACAACAACAAAAAAGCAACCCTCCCCCCCGCACACATTTAGCAAAATGACAAGACTATTATTTTTCACAGTTTGAAATTATAATTGAGAGATGTTACATTGAAGACTGC
Organism: Heteronotia binoei; assembly: GCF_032191835.1. Taxonomy (NCBI): domain Eukaryota; kingdom Metazoa; phylum Chordata; class Lepidosauria; order Squamata; family Gekkonidae; genus Heteronotia; species Heteronotia binoei. Next base: position 6,284,694 of record NC_083234.1, read on the forward strand.
ATACATATGAGAGTATTATATCAAAACGTGGCTCCATTTTGCTTAGGCCGGATTGCAGTCTCCCCCACCGTAACCTCCTCCCTTCCTTTGGCCCCTCATTTCCTTCGCTCAAAGGAATGCTATATCCTCACATTCAATTTTACAGGCTTGCATTTTTTTAAAAAGGCTACTCTTCTGGTCGAGAACGGCCGTGTTCTCTTCATTTTTACATTTCCTGAATTGAGGGTTCATTTGGATTCTTCTCAGTCACCTGAACTATTCCTGCTATGCCTTCCACATCCGAACTATGTTGATTTTTTTTTTGTTTTAAAAATTTAGATACTATGACAAAAAACACATTTCACACTAAGATATTCACGCACCCACAGTGCACAAGCTTGCAGATCTAATGAAATTCTTTTTTTAAAAAATGGAAAAAGAAAATTCTATACAAAGGGCTGGTCTCTCCCACCAACCTCATCCTACCCACCCCCCCCCACCCCTATACACCAAATTGGTGATTTCCCTGAAAACAGCAGCGACACGGCCAAATGTCTAGACTGCTGGGGAAATTTTGTTAATTCCAGGTTTGATCCTGCGTAGAAAAGGAGACTCTCATCTCACATGGGCATACGCATGAGTAGTAGGGTTACTCCAATGAGTAAATAGTGCTTTGACTCGTCAACTTAAGGAGTTCCAAAATCCCGGCAAGATCAAGCCTGGTTTGATCTGATGATCGAAGTTGGCTGGTTTGTTTCTTAAACACAACAGGTTTCCTATCAGCTTCAAGAGATCGTGGCATTACAATCGCCTGTCTTTTCCAGGATCGGCAGAGGGGGAGCACCTGTGGACCTAAAACTGCAGCCCTGATTCAGAGGCCATGGTGCACACAGCATGCTCTGAATCCAATCCTGGGCCATGACACATTCCAAATGCACGTCCTCCTGGCATGCACGGACGTTCCGACCAACACTGAAAGGAACACAGCAGCTGCTGCCCATGCATCAGAGAGGCCTGGAAGGGATCCATGAACACCTTTACCGTGCAAGGCGAATTTGTTGCAATTAAGCTGCAAAAGGTCTCCTTGGCAACAGCAACATGAATGGCGATTGCACAGAACCGGTGCTTGGTCTTTCCCCTCCCTCCCATGCCAGTCCTGTAGGTGGTAAGCGAACGTTGTGTAGACTGAAAGAAAACCATTGCTATGGTTATATTTTACTAAAAGAGGGTAGGCAATTTTTAAAAACTTATTACTGAGACCAGCCCTGACTGTACAACCTCCCCTTTGGCTTCACTAAGCATAGGGAAGGATTCTTTGAGAGGACAAAAGAGAATGTCTTAGGAAGGGAAAAAAACAAACAAACGAAGAACTTATCTCCTGTATGCATTTTGGATCCTGACCCAATCCCAGCCACTGAGCAGTGCTTAAGTTTAAGCCAGCCACCTTCCCAAAGGGTAAAATGTTCAAAAGCGCACAGAGACACACGACTTCAGCACAAAGCAGGCCTCTGCTCTCGCAAACAGCCAGGCACAATAAAGCAAAGAACAGTAACGCAAGAACTCGGATCTAACCACACTGAATTTGGTCAGACAACACATGGATATGAACGTCCCGCTGGATGGAATGGGAATTACTCAAGAGCACGTTAATGTTTCTGTGTGACCCCCAATCAGGGCTCATGCAGGAAACTGTTCCCACAAGAGGGTTGCTTGCGCGCCTCTTTGGACAGAATGCTCCAAGCCCTGTCGCTTTGGCCATTAACTGCTTTGCACTTCCGAATCTGGGTACACACTCCCCCCCCCACACACATACACACACTACAGCAGCCTACTATGGCTAGGGACAGACCATTTTATTTTGAAATGTGATCCTAATGATGGGTGGGAAATGAGACTGTGTTGGGAATGGGTTTAAGAAATCTTCAGCAAGATGCACTTCCTCTCCCCAGGACTGCATCTTGAAAATAACTTCCCAAGCTTATGCAAAGCCATAGTCTGTCATTTTGTCTGATTCGGAAGGAGTAATTTCTTGCCTCCAAGGCAGGGCTGTAAACCCTGGGTTAATCCTAGCAAGCGACACCCTTTGGTGAATGCAGCCTGCTTCGCCGGATTCCAGCAGCCAGGTCCGACTCCTCAGCACAGGCTGGGAGTGCGATTGCTATCAGAAGTCTTCTGAAGACCTTTAAAAGAATGTTCATGAATTGAATCCCACAGGGTAATCTGGAATGTTGCATAGGTCTTACGGATGTTCCCCTGCTTGCAGAGCTGGGAGCATCTGGGGACTACCCTGTGGAATTCAAATCGAGCCAGGATGCAGTTAAACGAGGATGTCCTGAAGCATTCTCAAGCCCAATTCCTGTGCCAAAACCCCCTGCAGAAATCGTTTTACTGGAGAAACTCAGTCGTCATTCACTGCAATTGAATTTGTAGCACTCCCGCACATTGCTAGCTTGAAGAGAACAACTCGCCCATCAAAAGCAAAGGCCTTTGAACATCTCGTCTCTCTGCCCTCCCCTCAACATGGACACGGAGACCGCATGACATTTCCTTCGTTGCTGATGAATGCACAAATTGTGTATGCTAGCCAAGAGAACAGGGTGGCTTCTTTTGCACAGAGCCCAGATATGTCTGAGAGTCCTCACATGTGCAACAGAGGAGCCAGATCACAGGACTAAGAAAAGGAGGTGAATGGGCCAGCCGTGATCAGCCAAAGTTTAAAGGAAGGCCATGAATTGCAGCTGGCCAGCTACGTGCCCTGCCTCAATGTCTCCCACTCAATTCAATGGGACTTTAAACAAGCTTAACTTTGGCTGGTTCCTGATGACCTTTTGTGTGGATTGCGCTGCTGCTGCTTTTCAAGCATTTACCCTTCTGTTTGGCAGCTCACGTGCTTAAAGTTAAAATCCTGCTTATGGAGAAGCTACCAAACCTGGACGTCGATTGGTCATAAGCGGCTTGTCTGTGTAAAAAAAGGACAAGAAAAAAGAGGGACTTGCTTCACTTCTTACTCCAGTAAGAAAATTTTTAAAAATAATAATAATAATAATAATAATTAAAAATGGGAAAAAAAGGTAAAAGGGGAAACAGCTACTGTAAACATCCATATTTTAAAACATCTCCCCTTTTTGCGAAGCAAGCATGCTGGGCAACCTAAAATCTATATAGCCTGTAGTTACTTTTCTCTCTCTTTTTTAAAAAAAGGCAGCTATTTTACAGAGACATTTAAACACAACAAAAGTTTTCAAAAACGTTTTGTCGCTTGTAAACACTGGAAGAAAAAAAAAAAGTTGGCAAAACAAATTTTTAAAACAAAACGGGGGGGGGGGGGGGGAACCCAAAGGAATACTGCAATTTGAAATATATATGCACATATATAATATATATGAAATCTATCTATCTATATATATGCATATATCCCCCAATGCTGCCGAAAGGCATTCTTCCTAAAATGCAACAAATATATATATATATTTATATATTGGAATTAAAACAAGCCATACCCAAAGGGGCAAAATCTACCAGAGGTGTATCCTGCACTGGCACTGCTGAAACGAACGTTGGGAAGAGCTCGTTCCCATTCGCTGCAAAAGGTGCTGGAGCGAAAGACGCTCGCGGAGAACTCTGCCTGGGGACTTCTGAACACAAGACAGAATCCCATTCAGAAAGGCAAACGCAACTTCCCATCTAGAACAAATCCAAAGCAAACCAGGGGCTGGGGTGGGGAGGGGAGGAATGGGAAAAGGTAACTCGCTTTGGAGAGCTTACAGATTGTTTTTCTCAACTCAACTGAAAAGTATAAAAATAAAGGATTTGTGACTGGCTGCAGCAGGTCGGACAGAGCCGGGGCTCCCTAATTCTCCTCTGCGTCTTCTACGCCAGCCGCAGCTCACATTTGTTGACAACTCGGCAGGGCCATTTTGCAAGGACCGTGGCGGCCTAGCGGGGGATTGTGGGCTTATCCTTTAAAAAAAAAAAAGTATTATATTTTTTAAAAGCAAGTGCACAAGAAATAAAAATCTTTCCTACAAACCTACAAAAGAAAACATTTCCCCCTATGTACGCAATTTTTGTCTGTTCTCTTTTTTTTTTTTAAAGGCAAAAGACACTAGAGGGGTGAGATGCGTGTCGTGTTGTAAATGCTCAGGTGAAGTTGTTCTTTCAATTTTGTTTTATTGTGTTTTGTTTTGGCTCGCTTGCCCATCATGCCTTGCTCTCGTTCTCATTTGTTTGCGTGGCTTCGTTGGGCACCGTCTTCACTTCCGCCGGGGCTGTCTTGGCTTCTGTGGCTTGAACGGCGGGCTTTTCTTCTACGGGGGTTTTCCTGTCAGAAGAGTCACCAAAACATCAGCAGTTAAAAGGAAGGTCAGCGGCTCGGTTTGAACAGAATGCGCTGGGCGAAAAAGGAGAAAAGCCAGCCCAGAGAGGGAGAGCCCAGGCCCTCCTTCAGAAAGGCCCTCCATTTTGAGACTTGGTTTCCCTGGCTCTGTTTTCTCCAGGTTCTTATTTACTTGGTCATGGACAGAAACAGTCTCCTGTTCTTAGTTCTTGTGGGTCCTAAGCAAAAAGAACACACAACAAGAGCGCGTTGCCTTGCCAAAGACCAGGGGCACCCAACCGTGTTCCCTCTACGCTGCAGAGTCTTGTGAGCAAAAATTCTAATTTGTGAGCTGCTGGCATTCAAGTGGTGAGCTCCTGCATCAATTCGTGTGCTCTGGGGTCGTCCTTCCTGAGCGAAGACAAAAATGTGTGAACCGGAGGCTAAACATCTGTGAGCTAGCTCACGCTAACTCAGCTTCGAGGGAACGCCGGCACCCAAAGGGCTACTTCAATTCCCTTATTAACTCTTTAGACTTAAGTAGGGAGTCAGGTTATGAAAGGACAGACGATGGGCAACCCATCAGATGGCCAGAGGGTTTACACTCCGTCTACCCAAGGGCTGGGACACTAAGGCCGTTTTCGCACTCACGTTTTACTGGCGCCACGACCCTCCTGACGCCGGCGAATCTGCATGGATTTCGCACCAGAAGCGCCGGCGCACCCAGAAGCGCCGGCTACTTCCGTCGCTAAGCCAGCGCAAACGGAAATCGCAAAGATGCAGGAAAACGTTTGCGCTGGCTTAGCGACGGAAGTAGCCGGCGCTTCTGGGTGCGCCGGCGCTTCTGGTGCGAAATCCATGCAGATTCGCCGGCGTCAGGAGGGTCGTGGCACCAATAAAACGTGAGTGCGAAAACACCCTAAGAAATCTAAACCTCTTTATAAAGTCTCGTTCTGTGCAAATGCTGAATTAACACAATCACAACCACAACAATCAGGACCAGTTAAAAGGGTTGCATCAGTGCATGGCTCTTGTGGCCCCTTCTTACAGGCCCAGGGAAATGCTGGTCACCACTGTGGGGTCAGGCAGCCGTTTTTCCCCAGGCCAGTTGGGCCAGGGAGCCTGGAGAAGGTGGGTGTTTTTGCCATCTTCTGGGCTTTGAGCAGGAGTCACTAGGGTTGGTGGGGGGCGGGGGCGGGGAGGTATTTGTGAATTTCCTGCATCGTGCAGGTGGGTTGGACTAGACGAATCTGGACATGAGCATCGATTGCAGAACGGCCTCTTTGGTGCTGTGTGGCAAGAGAAGGAAGCTGTCTTATTATCGAGGCCCATTTGGCTCTAGATTCAAACGTAAGAACCAAGGGTACTAGAAAGAGTCGCCATCTGCTCCCTCCCCATGCATGGTTTCCTGTCCCTCCACCACCAAGCAGAGTCTCCACAGCAGCCATCAGTCAGTCCTATCTGGCCATCTGCTCCATGGAGGACATATATGAACATATGAAGCTGCCTTATACTGAATCAGAACCTTGGTCCATCAAAGTCAGTATTGTCTACTCAGACTGGCAGAGGAGGTAGAAGAAAGGAAGCCCTTGGCTCTTGCAGGTCATCATGAGGTACCCCTTCTTACTCAAAACAGTCACCCACAGCCCTGCATCTAGCGATGAGGGCTATCCTGACTGCAGACTACCAAAAAGGTGGGGGAACCTTTCTGCCGTTTTTTTCCGGTGGTGGAAAGTGCTGTCAAGCTGCAGCCGACGTACAATGGCCCCAGCGTTCTCAAGGCAAGAGGCAAACAGAAGTGGTTGGACATTGCCTGCCTCTAAATAGATAAAGAAGACTGCAGATTTAGACCCCGCCCTTCTCTCTGAATCAGAGACTCAGAGCGGCTCACAATCTCCTGTATCTTCTCCCTCCACGACAGACACCGTGAGGTGGGTGGGGCTGAGAGGGCTCTCCCAGAAGCTGCCCTTTCAAGGACAACTCCTAGGAGAGCTATGGCTGACCCAAGGCCATTCCAGCAGCTGCAAGTGGAGGAGTGGGGAATCAAACCTGGTTCTCCCAGATAAGAGTCTGCACACTTCACCACTACATCAAACTGGCTCTCACAAGGACAGCTCTGCCAGAGCTATGGCTGACCCAAGGCCATTCCTGCAGGTGCAAGGGAGGAGAGGGGAATCAAACCCAGTTCTCCCAGATAAGAGTCCGCACACTTAACCACTACACCAAACTGGCTCTCACAAGGAAAGCACTGCCAGAGCTATGGCTGACCCAAGGCCATTCCAGCAGCTGCAAGTGGAGGAGTGGGGAATCAAACCTGGTTCTCCCAGATAAGAATCTGCACACGTCACCACTACACCAAACTGGCTCTCACAAGGACAGCTCTGTCAGAGCTATGGCTGACCCAAGGCCATTCCAGCAGCTTCAAGTGGAGGAGTGGGGAAACAAACCCGGTTCTCCCAGGTAAGAGAGCTCTGGCTGACCCAAGGCCATTCCAGCAGGTACAAGTGGAGGAGTGGGGAATCAAACCTGGTTCTCCCAAATGAGAGAGCTCTGGCTGACCCAAGGCCATTCCAGCAGGTGCAAGTGGAGGAGTGGGGAATCAAACCTGGTTCTCCCAGATAAGAGAGCTCTGGCTGACCCAGGGCCATTCCAGCAGGTGCAAGTGGAGGAGTGGGGAAACAAACCCGGTTCTCCCAGATAAGAGAGCTATGGCTGACCCAAGGCCTTTCCAGCAGGTGCAAGTGGAGGAGTGGGGAATCAAACCTGGTTCTCCCAGATAAGAGAGCTCTGGCTGACCCAGAACCATTCCAGCAGGTGCAAGTGGAGGAGTGGGGAATCAAACCCGGTTGTCCCAGATAAGAGAGCTATGGCTGACCCAAGGCCATTCCAGCAGCTGCAAGTGGAGGAGTGGGGAAACAAACCCGGTTCTCCCTGATAAGAGAGCTCTGGCTGACCCAAGGCCATTCCAGCAGCTGCAAGTGGAGGAGTGTGGAATCAAACCCAGTTCTCCCAGATAAGAGAGCTCTGGCTGACCCAAGGCCATTCCAGCAGGTGCAAGTGGAGGAGTGGGGAATCAAACCCGGTTCTCCCAGATAAGAGAGCTATGGCTGACCCAAGGCCATTCCAGCAGCTTCAAGTGGAGGAGTGGGGAAACAAACCCGGTTCTCCCAGGTAAGAGAGCTCTGGCTGACCCAAGGCCATTCCAGCAGGTACAAGTGGAGGAGTGGGGAATCAAATCTGGTTCTTCCAGATAAGAGAGCTCTGGCTGACCCAAGGCCATTCCAGCAGGTGCAAGTGGAGGAGTGGGGAATCAAACCTGGTTCTCCCAGATAAGAGTCTGCACACTTAACCACTACACCAAACTGGCTCTCTAGCAACCCTAGACTTCCTTGGTGGTCTCTTTCACAAATATTAATCAGTCCAGGGCCAACCCTAAGAACTGATGAGATCCAAGCATCCTGGTCAGGGAGTTCTACCTCTACGTACATTTGTGCCATCAAGTCCCAACCAACTGATGGCGACCCCACCATGGGGCTGTCAAGGCAAGTGAGAAGCAGAGGTGTTTTGCTGTTGCCTTCCTCTGCAGAGCCTTCTCAGGCAATGCCCCCTCTAAGCACCGATCCTACTTAGCTTCCCCAGACCGGATGAGATAGGGAAATCCTGGATGATCCAGGTCAAGGTTTCCACCTGTTCGTGGGATCTGCTACAAAATCATGTTGCCGGTACAAAGTCTTCACAGAAGCTAAGATGGTGCTGCCTGAATCTCTGTAGCAGAATAGCGTAGGGCTAACTGGGAATGACTGGGGGGGGGGGTACTTATTAAGACCAGATGTGGCCCCCTCTCATCTGTGGGTGCCTCAGTGGGTTAAAGAGCTAGGGTTAGCTTGCTTAGAAAAAACAGCCGGGTTAAAAAATTCAACACACGCACATACAACGCAGAGCCAAACACAGCACAGACGGGAGACACAGCACACGGACAGAGGAGATTAAAGGGGGGAGGCGTACTCTGTCTTTGCAGGCGCTGGCGATGCAGAACTTTCCGGTGTGGGAGACACCCCTTGGCCTCCAGCCCCAGCGGGGGAAGCCGCCGTGCCCAGAGCAGCAAAAACATCCTCGGCCAGATCAATGTCTGGAGTCTTGAAGGTCCCTTCGTCCATTTTAAAGTCCTCGTTCTGGGTGGGATTCGTGGCACCGCCTGCAGCAGGCTCGCTCTTCTTGTTGGCTGCGCTCTTGGTGGCCTCTGTGGGGCTCTTCACTGCACTGGGCGCAGTGGCCTCCTTCGCGGGGCTTTTGACTCCGGAGGCCTCCTTCTTTGGCTCTGACGAGGCTGGAGGGCTCGCAGGGTTGGGGGGCTGAGGGGCGGGGGATTTGCTTGTTGCCGGGGGAGCCTTGGGCACCTCCTGGGCTTGAGCTGTGGTGCTGGGGCTCAGCACTGTCCCTTGGCCGGTCAGGACACTGGAGGACAAGTTGGTGGCGGCCGGAGCAGAAGCCGGGGTGTCGCTGAGGTCAACGAGGGGAGCGACTTTGGGCGTGGAGGCAGGCGGCGGTGAGGCTGCTGCCGCGGCTTTAGGCGTGCCCTGATTGGGTGCCACAGAATTGGAGTCGGGCATGGGCGTGGCTGGCAGAGTGATGCTCGAAGTGAGGGTCGTGGTCTCGCTGGTGGGGCTGTTCTGGGCCGTGGCGAAAGTTTCGGTGATCGTGTCAGAGTTCGTGGTGACGGTGGTGACCGACGGCAACATATCTTCGGCGGTGGCTGCGGTATCGGCAGGGTGCCTGTGAAGGGGACAGTGAAAAGAGGGGAGGGAGGGGGAGAGAGAGAGAGAGAGAGAGAAAGAGACAGAGAGAGAAACCGACAATGAAGCCCATGAAAGCGGCAGGCAGTTGTGTGAGTCGAGGCAACCGCAGAAGCGACATGTGGTTATTCCATGCACAGGCAAGAGGGAGGCAGACAGACAAGGAAGCGAGAGAGAGCGTCAGCCTTCCAGAGGCGAGGCTGACTGGCTGAGCCACCTCCGAGCACAGGGGAGGGGGCCCAGACGTCACAGTCGAAAGAGCACGCCCTGACTCGAAGCCCTCCCTTCACAAAGAGAAGCCCCTCAGGCCAAACCTTTTTGAATTCCTCTTTGGGAGCACGTTTCAGCAACCCGCAGCCTGGCTTGGAGATGTCAGATTTTCTCCCTGGCAGCTCCCCCCCCCCCATGGATGGATCTCACGCAAAAGACTAGCAGGGGTTGCAGTGGAACTTGTCTTCTATGTCCTGAAGGCCACCGAGGGAGGAGGCTCCCTCCCTCGGCACAGAGGCACCCTCCGGGAGAAGGTCCTGCGCTGTTCTCAACCTACTCGGGCTCTGTTAGGGGCGTGGTTTCATTGGGCTCTGTGTGTTTCCCTCCGTCGTGGTTCGGGGTCCGTTCCTCCTCTGTCCGCACCTCCACAATGGGCTCTTTGGATTCGTCCTTCCTGTAGAGGAGAAAGGGGGGACATTGGTCAGGGTCACTGCCCCGTTCTCCGACATCTGCTTTCCCTTGTCTTGAACCCAACTCGTTCGTAAGAGACGGAAGGAGGAGAAGAAATGGTGAAGGAATGAGGACGATAATCAAACATAAAACAAAGATCAGTGAATGAAGAGGCCTGGAGGAGGAGGGGGGGCTCAGTGGTGCAGCCTCCGCTTGGCATGAAGAAGGTCTCAGGTCCAACCCCCAGAAGCATCTCCCGTTATATGTCCAGGCAGGAGGTGATGCAAAAGTCCTTCACCTGAGACCCTGGAGAGCCGCTGCCAGTCTGAATAGACTAGACTGACCTTGATGGACCCAAGGCTTTGATTCCGAAGACGACAGCTTCATAGGTTCATGGGTGTCTGAACGTTACTTCTCTCGCAGGGCCCCTCCAGTCCCACCTATTTGAACTCTTGGTTAAGAAGAAGACTAAAGATTTATACCCCGCCCTTCTCTCTGAATCAGAGTTCACAGCGGCTTACAATCTCCTATATTATCTCCCCCCACAACAGACACCCTGTGGGGTAGGTGGGGTTGAGAGGGCTCTCACGGCAGCTGCCCTTTCAAGGACAACTCCTATGAAAGCTCTGGCTGACCCAAGGCTGTTCCAGCAGCTGCAAGTGGAGGAGTGGGGAATCAAACCCGGTTCTCCCAGATAAGAGTCCACACACTTCACCACTACACCAAACTGGCTCTCGATAAGTTTTGTTGCCTCTTTCCTCCACAACCCCTTTGAGAGCCAGTTTGGCGTAGTGGTTAAGTGTGCAGACTCGTATCTGGGAGAACCGGGTTTGATTCCCCACTCCTCCACTTGCAGCTGAGACTCTGAGATTCAGAGTGGGAAGGGTGGGATATAAATCCAATACCTCCTTCTTCTAATCGAGGCTATAGCTGTGGTGATCCCTGCCCTGAGAGACACCCAGCTGTCCTTGACCACAGCCAGGGCGTTTCTGGCCCTGGCTCCAACCTAGCTGAACTCTCTGCCAAATCACCTTCCTGCCCTGCAGGACTTTATGCAGTTCCACAGGGCTTGTGAGGCAGAGATGTTCCTCCAGGAACTTGCTTGGCGTCAGCAACGGTTTCAGTCTGCTCTGGTACTCATGTTCTGGCACTCCTGTTTCCTGCCTCCCACCTCCTGCAGGGCAACGGCACCATTAGGCCAATCGTACAATTGCATTTTTATTTCTTTTAACTGTGGACTTATGATTGTGTTTTCATAAATCACAGCAAATGGACCCTGTTTACAGGGGAGAGCACTCTAGAACAGGGGTGTCAAAGGTCCAGCCTGAGGTCAGAACCAGCCCACCTGGGGCTTTAATCAGGCCCACGGCTCTTTTCTCCCCCTTCCTTTCCTCACTTTCTGAAGCTCTGAGACTACCAAAGATCTAGCTCCTTCTGCCTTTCCTTTGCTGGCTGCAGCAGGAAGCTCTTCTGGGCTTGAAAAGAAAATGCAGAATGGGTTTTCCATTAAGGTCTCTGGGCCCAGATAGCCTATCTGGGCCCAGAGACCTTAATGGAAAATCCATTCCATTTTTTCCCCTTGCAACTTTGTCTAAGCTGCAATGCGTTTCAATGGAGTGGAGCTCAGTTTCACTTTCCAGCGTTCCTGTGGCCAGCTGAAGCTGCTGCTTCCCGGAGTTGTGTCCTTGCAAATAAAGGGTTGATACTTTGAGCCAACTTGTCTTTGCTGAATGGAACTGAGAACTGGTGCCTAGTGAGTCACCTGGGAGCCCACAGCCAAAGGGGGATATTACATTGGAAAGCCACTGCCAATCTGAGTAGACCGGGGGGAGGAGAAAGATTGCCATTTCCAGCCATTTCATGTTTTCTCAGGCTCAAAGCATTTTATATGTTTAGTTTCTGCGGTAATCCTCGTGCTTTTTTCTTCATGTTTTATTTTAATAATTGCGTTGCCCAATCCCATTGTTCCCCCACCTTTCCATTTTAAGCAAAATATTGCACGAGTTTTAAGCATGTTTGTATTTTAAGGTGTTGTTTTTTTAAAAAAAAAAATCTTTAATTGTGTTTGTCTGTGTCTTTTATAAAGTTTACAAATCCAGTACCTGGCACAACATCTTTTGTCCAACTCCACAAAATCCCATTTACATCAGATCTGGCCCTTTTGACAAGTTCAATATCCCTGGTCTAGAAAGATAACTTAATAATAAATAAATAATAACTGGTTTTTATCCTGTGGATGCTACGACTGCTTTTTACCTTGTGAGATGCTTTGAGCAGGTCTCACAAAAAGTGACGCGTACATTTTATAACAAACGGACAGATAATTAATTAATTCTCACTTGCTGGGATTGCAGTAATGGAACAGAATGTTAACATTGCGGGGTGGGGGGGAGGGGAACGGGGGTTCTGGAAGGAAGTAGCTTGCACCTCTGCCTCCAACAGCCATTACAGGGAAAGAGTTTCCCCTCAAAACAGCACTTTCCCTCTAGATTCATCTCTATCCTGTAAAGTCCGCAATGGGGACACACCTTTCTTTTAAAAACATTTTAATTTTCTGTGACAATGGAGGGTTCACCTAAGAGTAGAAGTCCTCAAACGGAAGGTTCAAGGGGAGAGTATAACAGGAGACTGCTGAACTGGAGTTCATTTGCAAATTCAGAACAATGGAGCCCACTCCCCCATCCCCCAGGGCTGAATAGGGACAGCGGATTCTTATCTCATCATAGACTAACATTCTGTCCCCGAGCGTCCCCCCCCTAATCAAGCTGACTGCAATGTGCACAGTGCCTCTGTATCCTGAGTCCCTTCTTTTCAACACCCCTCCCACCTCCTGACTGAGATACTAAGGAGGTAGTGGTGGATACTGCTTTTGTTTGGGAGGCTATTTATTTTCTGTGGAATTCAAAAGGCTTGTGCAATTGCATAGACAAAAGTTAAAGCATCAACACTACAATTACCTAAGTGTGAATGAGCTCAGAGTTAAATGCTGGCAACCTTTGAGGTCCTTCGGGCCCTGGGGCACTAGTAGAGCTGCCCACCTTCAGGTGGGGCCTGGAGGTCAGTTCCTCTGGAGAAAATGGCTGCTTTAAAGGGTTTGTTCTATGACATTAAAATTCCCTAAGGTCCCTCCCCAAGGTCAGTCCTTCCCCACCTCTACCCTCTCCCAAAATCTCCAAGAATTTCCCAACCGGGAGCTGGCAACTCTAGACAGCAGGCACCTGGTAGGTTGTGCAGTGACTGAAGGACGATAAGGAGAGGGAAGGGAACAGCTAGTGGCAGGGAGACAAGATGGTCCTAGGGAGGGTAAGCGCTGAGCCTCCATTTACTCACGAGAAAGCCGCCTTGCCCTCTTCCATGTCCTTGCCCTTCGCTCCAGGCCCAGACTTGCCACACAGGTTGACCGCGATGCACATCAAAAGACCGCATTTGTTCAGGAAGTAGCAAGTGATGTCCACCGCCACCAACAAGACGACGAAGATGACGATGAGGATGCCTACAATGGCGGCCGTGCCCAGTCCTGACGTGGGGCTTGTGCTGGCTTCAGGGACCAAAGAGAAGGGGGAGGAAGCACAACCGTTAGGCAAAGGGGCACGTCCGGGTCCTGTCTGCACACACTTCTGCCTCTTTCCCTGAAGGCTGCTCATTCAAGAGCAAAATGTGTCCTTATTCCAGGTGAACCCTACCAGAGTAGGGCCTTCTTTGTCTCTTCCCACAGTGCCTACCTCCTCCTCTCTAGAATGTTGAGCTGCGTAAGACTCAGAGATCTTCTTCGACATTTTTTGGGGGGGTGGGGGGGGGGAGAAGAGACCACTCCCATATAGGCTATCAGGAACACCTCAGCTTTCAGTGGTGCTTTGGCTCAAATGTTGCTGCCAACAGCACGTTATAGAAGAAGAAGATATTGGATTTATATCCCGCCCTCCACTCCGAAGAGTCTCAGAGCGGCTCACAATCTCCTTTACCTTCCTCCCCCACAACAGACACCCTGTGAGGTGGATGAAGATATTGGATTTATATCCCGCCCTCCACTCCGAAGAGTCTCAGAGCAGCTCACAATCTCCTTC